>NC_134195.1:18647094-18979445 GCF_964188355.1 Buteo buteo | reverse complement strand
AGCTGACCAACAGCATGTCTTCCAGATTCTCAACACTTTATTTGCTGTTTACCCTCTCCGAGTGGAAGAATGGTGATAAAATTCAATTTTGGTTTTACCAACATACACAGACTGCTACAGTCTGTAAACCTTTCTAAACTACAGTTTATATTAACAATTAAGTGTTACGCGCTGCAGCCTGTGGGGAATGGATGAGAAGACACTTTTCCCAGTGAGCATATGAAAGCTGTAAGGCTTATGTTTTCTTTGCAGTAGTAATACGTTACACCCCCAAACAGAATAGCACACTTGCAAAAATGCAAGTGTTTTAAAGATTTTCCCCATGCCGCCTCATCCACACATTCATACTAAGGCCAAACATAGCTGAAATCTGTAGTAGACTGACCTTTCAACCTTTTTGCCTAATTTAATCAGCTAGAAGTTAAATTACATGCCACAAAAATGTATATTCTAATACATTATATGCTAGATCAGACTATAAAGTTCCAGAAGGATCTGACTCCCGATGGTATATAAGGCTTATGAAGAACACAACTACTGAACAGGAATTCATTTTTGTTGGATACACTGTTCCATAAAACTTCTCTCTCAAGTCTGCTTTGCTTTTTTTTTTTTTTTTTTTTTTTTAAGTGCTCTGGAGGTCCAAAGTTTTTGATAAAAAAGGGTAAAAAAAAAAAAAATCAAATGCGCCACTTTACCTCCCCTGAAAATTTAGGTTTGTATATCTATAAGAAAGTCCCCTTCTTTTCATCAGTTCCCAAATATTATCATTCACCAGCACATGGAAGTTTTTCCTCTCCTCCAGTTTTGTTTGTTTTTTTTAAAAAACAGGACCTGAAACTAAGCAATGTTCCAGGTGAGAGTGGATTATCTCACTGCATCTTACATTCCCGGTTACAATGGAAACAAAGTAATTCTTTAAAAAATACTACCAAGTCCATTTCTTACCTAGTGGATGAACACTCTGTTTTTTAGATGCTGCCATTGAATACTGACAGGTTTTTCCACAAGTAACACAGGAAAATACAAAGATTTATTTTGCAAATGGTTAAGAAGTTATAACCCAGCAACATGCGTGAAAAGTTCCTTCCAAATTACTAACAGACATGTCACAACAAACATTCTCAGCAAAAGCATTTCCCCAGATTTTCTGACCTGTGTAAGGCAAAATCAGAAGAAAAAAGAAAAAAAAAAAGGGGGGGGGGGGGGAGCTATCAGCAATGTTTATGCAGTTCCCATCCAAGGGAGCAGACTCTTGGCTAAATCCAGATGCAAGTTGAGCAGACTGCAGGTGATCCACTCTTCTGTCACCGCCAAGTGCCACTGCAATCAATCAGAATCACTATAGGGACACGGGACAGAGGAAAACAGTTTTAAAACCAAAAGGTAAAAAGTATGTTTTTAATTTTAGCGTGTGTCAGTATTTTTAATTATGCACTAGAAAAGCATGTTTTAAGACAATTCCACATGGAAATAGGTTGTCCTTTAGAAAATTCTTAAGGCCCAATACCTAACTTGTGTAATGTAATGCCAAAGGCAACCTTGAATTTCAAAACCAGCTGATGATTTGGCATCCTTATTTGGAAGTCAACATTCATTAGCTTACAGACAACCAGACAACAAACACATAGTTATTTCTAAGAAAATAAAATAGAAAAAATTGTCTATAGTTGTTTCCCCCCTCCCCATAATCAGGACATCAAAAGAAATACATGACAAATAGGTAATCAGAACTAGTGGCTTCTTCTGGAATAACAGATCTCTCCCATGCTTTACCAAGTGACAGATGAATTCTGTGATCTGATCTTTACATCAAGCCCAGGCAGAGTCAGTGCCTGATGATTACAGAGGTAAGTTTTGCATCCAGTTGACCACCATCATTATCACTGTCTGAGTATTTGTGATTTCTGTATGTGTCGATGAATGTCAAAAAATACTAAACAAGTAACCATGCACTAAACTGTAAAAATACCTTACTGCATAGCTGAAGTAGTATTTTTTTCTTCTACCGTGGAACAACCGTAACTTTCAGCACAACAGCATGAGTTATGAAAGTCCAACTTGAGAATGGAAAGACATGGTCTTTGCCTCTCAAATGACTGTTACATTTATATAGCAAAGACTCTCAATACGTATTTTATAGGAGCTGTACAGTAAGCCGAGTGGGCATGCGTGCGCTTTGGTGCATTTACACACCCCTACACCCCAAACATGCAACTCCTTTGTCATTATTAACACTGGTTATTCAGCAAATTCTTCAAAACAGTTGCTGGACTAAGCTTGCCAGTTTGGAGAGTAGATCACATCATCTGGTAACGTAATGCAAATTTTACATCCCAGCTGAAGAGTCTGCCAAGCCTGGGAACTGTCACATTCAGAAGCACTCCATCAGCACGGGGAAGCAGACCTAAAAACGTATAGCAGGCTTCCTTCCCTCAACCAACCCGACACCAGTAGCTACTGCAGCACTGCGCGGAAGGTGCTTCATTAATTCCACTCAGGGTATGTGGGGCCAGTTGTGGTTGACTGGACAAAGAGAACCGGCATCTGGGACAGGCAGGTCCTACCAGATGAAATCAGAGCAACGGTTAAGCCTGCGAAGAAAGTTTTGGCTGCAATTCAAGTTACACTGTTGTTTACTTAGGGGTTAAAGAGACACTGTACACAGGCCTACTTGGCCTATGCAGTGTGCATACAGTTTGGCTGGAAGGAAAAAAAAAAAACCAAACCACTGCATTTTAGTTATAAGGGCTGTATCATTCAGTTCACAAAGTAAAAAATGAGCAAGTGAAGAGGGAATGACTGTATGTATTTGAAAAACAAAGTAGCCATGCTGTCTTTACTTACCAAACTTTTGCAAAGATCACACAAAAACAAGAGTGAAGTTTCCTTAGCATTTCACATAACTACACAAACTTTAAGCCTTCCTGTCACAAAACACTAAAGACAGAACCAACAGCAAATTTGCTGTCTAATGCTCCAAATTGCTTTCCCCTGAACATAAGTATAAAGGAAAGCACAAACCATTTATTCCCCCCCAACACCTTTAAAAGCCAGAATATTGAACTAATACCAAAAAAATCTGGTGTGAGAAGGTGCCTCTTTGTGGTCAGAGCACCCACACACACACATGCCCCTGCGGTACTGCCAAGCGATCATGACAACTTGTGAGTCAGCATTAAGTACTCATCTTGGAAGGGGGATCTAGCATAAGAAAGCTGCTTGAGTGGAAAACTGCTTGGAAAGGGATGGGGGAAAGGAAAGAAAGCAGCAAACCATACCACAGAAATTAAGAGACAGTTCTCTGCTTACTAACGCATTTAGAGATGGAAAAAGGAGTATTTTGAACACTGGATAGGATAAATGTCAGTTGTTATCATTACACCTTGGTAAACACATGTTGATCCAGTAATATTTCATGCAGCTAAAATCAATTTCAGCCATTTTGAGATAATGCCCAAGAGGATAGGTATTGTGTCCTCTAATTAGAAAGCTACTCAATGCAGCACTGAACTATGAACCATTTGGGGGCGGGGGGGATCAAACTAATGCTGCTTTATCTTGTCCTACGAAAAACACATTTTAAACATTTAACATGAAAACAGAATTTCTCTTTTTGAGAAGCAGCACATAACATGAGAATATAGGATGAACTCTGACATTAATGGCTAATGAACACAAATGAAAGGGAAACACTTCCACGAGCATACACTTGTCTATTCATTTCAAGGCCACAGAACACTATGAGGTCAAGATGAGCTTTAGGAAACACAACAAAAAGCAAATCAACATTCTGCCATTAAATAAATACAAAGTACTTTTGTTGAGATGAAGGATGAAGCTTGCACTGACATCTGGAAGAGTGAAGGTTCCTCTCTTACCCTTCACATAGCAGGCTACTATTAAATCTATTAAACAATCACTGCGACAGGTAGCACACCCAGGCGCCATGGACAACTTGAATCCAATAGGGCAAGTATGGAAATAATTTGCAGGGGCACAGAATCTGCCAGCTTTCCACACTGCCATTTCCACTGCCTTTTTGGAATATCCCCTTCTCAACAAGGCCCGCCACAGTACCTTAATGCCTACTAAAGACATCAAAAGAGAAGAAGAAGAATCAATGTTTTGCTTTGAAAAAAACCCCTTTGTTTTCAGTAAACAAACATGCAATATATTCAGCATGAAAAATAAAGATATCGGAAGTTTTTATCCAAGCATGTCAACTAAAGCAAAACAGGCTTGTATTCCACTGTTCGTATTCAAAGTTATCACTTACGAAGTGATCTTAAGACATACTAAATATTAGTCATCGAGATGCATGATGTTAGCCATCTAGGGAAAAAAAAAAAAAAAGAGTAAAAACTACAGTATTTTTAATTGTGCATCCTGACAGTACTTCCCTTGATATACTATATTTTTATACAATAAAGAAAAACAAGCCAAAAGAGATGGAGTAGCTCTTAATTAAAATTTTTCAATGGAATAATTTATTGTGGGGTTTTTTTAGAGTGATCCTTTAGACGTATCCTTCAAGATCCCTGTAACCACCATCTTCTTTAGCCCACATTTTCAGTGATGTGATAGAGTTGATAGGTAAACACTGCAAAGCATGAAAGCAATAGACATGGAAGGGGCTCCTGAAGTGCCATATATGTATAAGGAATGACAGAAGGTACAGTAGGAACTGAAAAATTGCTGTATGGAAACTCCATGAAGTTTACTCCTGTTTGTGTTAAAAAAGAGAAAGCCACAGGCTGAAACTGAATTAAGAATTCAGGCTAATTAATGCACCTATAAAACTTCCATTTCCAGCTTACAAATGAAGAGCATTTGAAAAGCAAGCCATTAACACTCTCCAATTCTTTTTGTGGTTTCGGAAGCAGCACAGACACACTACACCAGCTTCTGTAAGATGTTCTTTCCAAGTTTGGAAATAAAGCAATTGAAAAGAAACCTTTTATCTCTTCAGACAGCTTCTGGAACCTGGAAAACATGTACATGGAAAGCATATAACTACAAACTTACTGCTATGAATGAACACGTGTTCCTTATTTAAAAAATAAAATTAAAAAAGATTAAACAACCTCTCATTTGTCCTGGATGGTTCATCTTCTACAAGCAATGTAGGAAAATTAATCCCTTGGACAACAGCTTTCCTCTCCCGCCTCATAAGGTAAAGATATGAAGAGAAATCTGCTTTTTAAAACAATTCACACTAACAGGAAGCCAGTTTTTCGATTGTATGGCATGGGAGCGGAGGTGGAATACCTTGATACGTCAGGACGTGCACGACACACGAAAGCTGCATTTAGCACCCAGAACCCGCGCGTGGTCTCGCAGGTTCCCAGGCAAAGCCGAGTCACTCAAGTGCAGCAGAACAGGCTCCGAAAAAAGGAGAAGGTGGAGACGGGAAAGCCGGAGGAGCCAGGAAAGACCTGAGGAGTTTCAGAGGGACTGAGGGACTTCTCGTCCCCTCCAACCCACCTTTTCCAGGATACTCCCCTCTCCCCAGATTCGCTCAGGTGTGGGATTCTCACATAGCCCCCCCACTTCGCAGTTCCCCAGGGGCAACCGAACAGGGGTCTCGGCATCCACAGCCTCCCACAGCAGCTCCCATCGCCGACGTGGTGCAACGTAACGGAGCTGATCAGGTGCCAAAAGCCCCACTCGCCTTCCTCCCCTTCCACCTTGCTGCCCAAGACAACATGCTCCAATCACTTCTGCCAGGCCAGTTTAGATATCTACACCAGCAGAGAAGAAACATACCAAAACCAGTTTTCTACTGAGTTTAGTCCCTGAAGTAGCTCATCGTGGTGCAAGATGTGCATAAAAAGCTGCAGGAAATAAGATGGGGGGAAAAAAAAAAAAAAGAAGAAAGCAGAGATCAGACCCCACAGTCTCGTGAGACCTCCGGGCACCAGCAGTTACATCAGGTTGACCATGCTACAGAAGTGCCCCCTCAAAATGCTTCGGAGTGCTAGGGCCTACTCCGAATTCTTCCCCATACCAATGGAAAAAAAAAAAAAAAAGCTTTCTGGGTTTGGGGATTTTTTTTTTTTTAAGCCACAATAAAACATAAGCACATCCCCCAATTACTATAGATTCTGCAGTCAAGTTCTCTGCATTTGAGGGGGGGTCACCAATTATCAAGTGCAGGGGGATGAGCTTCACCCTGAGAAAACCCACCATCCTGATTGTCACGGTGTCTCTTAAGCAGCAGATACACAGGGAGACAGGGACCACCTTGTTATTTCTTGTGTTGAGCTACTTCAAGCTCAGCCACCAGAAACACCTTGGTTTCGAGAAGAAACTCAAGACCTTAAAAAAAAAAAAAAAAAGATAGTTCTTTCTGTTGCAATGCTGGAGTGAATTCTTCCTTTTTTTAACAGCAGTCACGCAGATTACAGCGCATCTAACCAATTAATTCAACCAGCTTTATAAAGCAAATAAACTCCTACCCAGGCAACAATGCAAGTTCATCTTCACATAAAGATCAGCTAGTCTTGAACAATTACTTCAATTCACTCACGGCAAATAAGCCCTCGTTCAATACAACATTCATTAACTTGGTTTCTCCAATTTCTTCTCTCTTCCTACCTCCGCCGCTCCTCCCCTATTACACACTGTAGCCCCTATTCACCCTGCCCTCAAAGCAGAATAGTCAAGTACAGATCATTCCCCACGAGTGGTTCTCCGTCCCTCTTCACTGTGTGCCCTGGCAGAGGAGAACGCACTCCTTGTAAACATGACAGGTAACGCACAATACATAATGCAAAGTAAAAACCTAAGCAGATAGTTTTGTCATGAAGTTGGCTATCTGCCTCTCTCTGGGAAAAAAATATTTTTCTTCAAAGATAAAAATTAACATTTTGGTTAATATCATCTGAGGTTTTCAACAAGTAAAAAATAACAATCAAGAAAAGCAGATGCCTTTAAATTACAATTTTCATATGTTCCATAACCTAACGTCAGTGAAAAAAAAAAAAAAAGATGTGAATTTTGATTTCTACCTGAACACATAAACTACGTTTTGACTTGATTAGTCACATCGCATAGTCAAAACAAGTGACACTTGTCTTTTCTGTGCTAAAGTTGTACAACCTGTTATGTACTGCAGTGTTAAACAAACAGCCCACTTCTTCCTCGAGCAGGCAGGGCCTTAAAGGTCGTGCTACAGTAATGTCCCTTTTTTTATGTGGGATAAAGGCCTAATGTCACAAGCAAAGAAAAATTTGAACTTTAGCACCACTGGGGCAGGCTCCTCTGTGTGACTGCAATCTCTGCTCTCTTACAGCTCCTGTTATAGATGCTTCAAGAAAATCAGGCTTGTGATAGCCTCATTTAGAGCAAGCCAAAGTCAGTGCCATTGTGCAGGCATTCAGGTAAATATGAAGCATCCTGGCTCTACTAATCTTCTTCGATACGGACTATTTCCAGATTTCTTCTCCAGATATCTACTGCTCTATTTCAGTGAAATACAGAGCACAAGTGAAATACACGCAGCTCGGACTTGTAACACATGCCGAGCTTGTTCGACATAGCTGGTGCAACTGTTACTGCTCCTGGTAGCATTTACCTCCACAGAATAATGGGTACTTTGCTCTCTAAACATATGAGTACTGCCAAATCCAGAGTAAAATAATCACAAATTCAAGACTAAAAACAAACAGTGAAACTGCAAAATCTATAAGCAAGGTAAGCAAAACCTTATGGGCTACATAATGTTGGAAAAGTATTTTACATAAATGCGTAAGCACTTTACATGGGGAAGGCTGACAGTTCATCTGAACAATAAAAACTAAATCATGCAAATACCTCTGGAAATTTTTCATCGTAAACGGGGTACGATCAGTACTGCGAAATTTTACAAATACTGATTTTATATTTTCTTCCTAAACAAGGTTATTTTCAACAATTATGTCTTCTCTCCCCCACTCCCCAAAACCAAACAATAAAGTACATATAGAGAAATAAATTCTGAGGAACAAAGGGACATTTCTTGGCCTTTTTGATTGTTAATGTAAATCACTAAGTACTTTTCATTAATCCACACATACATACTCTTTGTATCTATAGATAGTTTTTTTTAAATAAAAAAAAGTCATAATACATTCCAATATCACAAGTCTTTTTCCCTTAAGGTTCCAAAGATTTCAAGCAGAACCCAAAAATGAACTCTACCAAGAACGTTTTAAGACGCATTCTCAACACTTGACTTTAGAATACAAATATTCCTTCTTTGTCTTCACCACCTTCATTTTATTCTCTGCATAAATCTCCTTTTTACTAATTGTTCTCAAAATATGAATTATAAAATGGTTTCAGGATATCCACCTGTTCTCCAGAACCTTATCTTCCCAAACTCCCATAGCTAAAACTGACACCCAGCATTTACCCTCACTAACTTTACAGTAATTAAAATTAAAAAGCTTGCATTTGGTAGCCACTGACAATGTTTTTGTAATAACAGAATTCTTTGAAAAAGAAAAGCAAGTGTTTCATCTAAAGCTATGTGCTGGTTTTGGCTGGGATAGAGTTAATTTTTTTCATAGTAGCTGGTATGGGGCTGTGTCTTGGATTTGTGCTGAAAACAGGGTTGGTAACACAGGGATGTTTTGGTCACTGCTGAGCAGGGCTTAAACAGAGCCAAGGGCTGTTCTGCTCCTCACCCCACCCCACCAGCGAGCAGGCTGGCGGGGGGGCACAAGAATTTAGGAGGGGACACAGCTGGGACAGCTGACCCCAACTGACCCAAGGGATATCCCAGACCATAGGACCTCATGATCAGCAATAAAATTAGGTGGAAGGTTGGGGTGGGGGGGGGGGACAACACTGCTCAGGAACTGGCTCGGATCGGTCAGTTGGTGGTGAGCAAGTGTTTTCATTTGCATCACTTGTCTTTCTTGGGTTTTATTTCTGTCTGTTATTTTCCTTTTCATTACAGTTTTTTATTATTATGATTTTATTTCAATTATTAAACTGTTCTTATCTCAACCCACGAGTTTGCTCACTTTTACCCTTCCAATTCTCTTCCCCCCATCCTGCTGGGGGGAGTTAGCAAGAGGCAGTGTGATGCTTAGTTGCCAGCCACGGTTAAACCGTGACAAGCTAGTAACTCCTAAAACAGTTGTGAAAAGCCCCAAGTCAATCAACTTTGCTGTCAAACAGCAACTGTTTTCCTTACCATCAAAGGAAGTTATTTTTGTCCAAGCAACACACCTCACAAGGGACTTTGCTTAAAAGATACTAATCAGCTTTTTATCACGTCCTTCTCCTATTTGAAGTCACCGTGAAAATTACTTAATAGGATGCTGCCTTGCATTACCCACCGCCATGCTCATTCTACTTCTTCAGAGTGTTCTTACTCATTCAAAACATTTTTTTCTTTGAGTTCTTCTTTGTTGGTTATTAAAAATAATGAAAATAAATATCTGCTTTTATAGCCAATAACCAACCTATTAAAGGGAGTTTCTGGTAAAGACTTCTACAGCACCAGGTCCTGCTTTAGGTCAGAGAGGCTTTTGAGTCCTGGAGTACTTCAGATTTCTAGCTCCAGTGTACTTTCACATGTTTAGATTTTAAGCAGTGTTGATTTCACTAGGATTTGAACGTGCAATTAATTACTGAAATGTATATTACCAGCACTGTTATTTGCTTTATTTCCAGTCAATGGAGTAATTATCAGAAACAGAGTCTCACAGACCCTTTTAAAAGTCTTCAAACATACCTTCAATAAACATGAACTCAAAAGGTTGTACAAATTTCTTCAAGGTACTTCAGAAAATTTTAAATCACAATTACTCATGATTATAAAAAGCACCTTTAAGCACAGTCTGGTATTATTGGAAGTCTCTTCCTGTTCAAGGCACGTCCCTACAATATTTAAACACTGATAACTTATCAGCACCAAAAGTTTCTGTAATGTGGTATATCCAAATAGGTTATGTGCAGTCATGAAAAATGAGTAATTCATGTACCTGGATTGTCTCGCCTGGTTTAATAGAGCTACTTGTGCATGACACAGTATGTAGGGCTGGAAGCCAAAACGACTTTTCCCTTCTTCACATTTGATTTTTTTGCATTATTTGTCTTCAACAGTTACAGCCCCTTCCCAGATGATGGTTCATTTTATAGGAGACGGTAGCTCCTACATGACTTTACTCAATTCTTCATCACATCCGTCAGATACTAAGTTGTGATACACTGACATAACTACATGAAAATCCTGCCAAGAGCACTAAAATACCCCTTCTCTGCCACACTACCAGCAGAGCTGAAAGCAAGTATTATCCACTCATTATTTCAGGTCATGGTTTGTATTTTCTACAAACAGCTTGATGCACTTCCATAATGACCTAGAAAGTTGTACAATATGGAAACATACCCTTATTTTGTATTACTGTTATGGTTAAGGAATTTTTTTCAATTGAACTGAAATTTCCCATATGCATCTGTCAGACTGAAAAGATAAGTAGGTTTCTCAAAAAAAACCCAACCAAACAAAAAAACCACAAACAAACAAAAAACCCTCAAACTAAAAAAACTCTAAAACAACTCAGGCCCTTCCTGGTACCAGCAAATACAGAGGAAAGAAAAAACACAAACTTTTCTACCTTTCTTCTCAAACTATATGAGAATATTAACAGATTGACTTAAACGTGCACACACAAGAACACTGGTGCAAGTTGTGATTATAAAAGAAACCATCCCAAGATTCTTGATTCAACCATGCCTAAGGATTTGACATCACAGATTGAAGCTCTCCAAAAAAACTCAAAAGCAAATGGAAGACAAATCTTTCTAGAAATGAAATATTATACTGAACCTGCACGCGCTTTGATTGTTCTTAAATCAGAGCATTCTTCTCAAAGTTCCCATTCCACCTTCTTTAGTAATTAGTAGAAGAGAGGGAGAGAAAAGCATTACTTGTGGAGTTTGTTCTCCATTTTTTTGCTTTCTCAAAGATTTCCAGAGAAAAGGTTACTTCTGGTTACATCTTTTAAGCACTGTATCTCTAGGCAAACAGTATTTAGAGAACATACATATTTAGCAGAGTTGCATCATCATTCACTGGCCACTTGACAA
This sequence comes from Buteo buteo, assembly GCF_964188355.1. Lineage (NCBI taxonomy): Eukaryota > Metazoa > Chordata > Aves > Accipitriformes > Accipitridae > Buteo > Buteo buteo. The sequence continues at coordinate 18,968,357 of NC_134195.1, read as the reverse complement.
GTTTACAGCGGTTCATAATATAAGGAGTGGTTTTAATAAATCTCTAAACTGCTGAAGCTGTTATGACATACAACATTACTAACATCACAGACATTAAAGCACGTGTCTATTATGTGTATCAGCTAACAAAACAGACAAATGATAAAATATAGGGTAAAGCTCTTGCATTAATATGAATAGACAAATATTTCACTAAATGTAATGCAGTCCTCAAGAAAAAAAGGTAAAATGAATTCATGGTCATTTGAATTATCATCTGGTATAATAAAATTCTTTTCAGAATTAAATTACCTCCTTTGAGCACAAAAAGGATAATCATAGGCTTTCTTACTGTCTTTTGTAAATACCAAAAATAATTTACAAGCTATGATGTTGTCATTTCAAAGAGTACTCATAAAAATTGTTCCAAAAATCATATGTAAAATAGAATCAGTAACTTAAGTAAGTACACTTTTAATTGTCTCTCCATTAAGGTGCTTTTTAAACGTCACAGCAAAATGAAAATATGACAAGGAAAATCACAAGTAAAGAAAGATGCTATTCTGATTAACTAAAGAAAAGATAGATAAGCATGCCAAAATATTCTCAAATTCCTTAAAAAAAAAAAAAAAATCAAACAACAGACTGTCTAATCTCAGAACCTTAAATCTGGAAAACATACATCTGCTTGGCCACATAAAAATAACTAAACCATGAAGCCAAGCAACCTTGTTCCCTGTAAAAACCAGAGCCTAGTATTCAGAATCTATAAACACAGCTTCTGGTTTGTTAGATTTTTAAGATAGATCTGGGAGAGAACCTTTCACGCCAGTTTGGCAGGACATCTAAAGACAGTATCTGGAGAGAACAGGACCACGCGCAGGAGTACAAAGGCTGAAAAACAAGACAACAAATGCAAGAGTCCAAGATACGGAGTCTGTTTGGACTTGCTTCACTTTTATAGGCCCTAAGAACCCAAAAGCCCAAATGTCTGTGCAGGTACCAAGTCAATCTACCTGATTTAGAGATGCCCAGCTATGGAAAGACAAGCACAAAAGATGAGAATGTGAGATTTATCCAACCCCAATGAAAAAGGACTCTGTAAGAGGTTCCTCCTCAGTGAGAAATCCAGCCTCAGGTTTAGCATAATCATAGGGGAAAAAAGCCATATTTGAGCGCTCTCTGAAAAAAGGAGCTTGCAGTGTTATGGGATTGTTTTGTTGTTGTTGTTCTAAAGCTGATTCCAAGGGGTACAGCAGGGATATGGCTATTCACATCCAGTTTTTAACGGAATAAACTTAAACTCAACAATAATGGATGGCAATGCAAAACTTGAGCAGAAAAGTAAAGATCCAGGTATGATCCATTTACCTACCACGTACCACAAATCAACATTGTTGTTAAGGACGAGTCCAAGTCTTGCTGGTATCCTCCTGTTTGTTATACAGGGTTAACTCCCCATTAATTATACTTTTACGGCCACAATGAGGTAGTGCAGATGTCTACTTTCTGACCCCATGCCACAGCCCTATGTCAGGGAGGCTTCTTTTCTGGTGACAAATGGCTCACACGAGCTCAGAACTTCTTCCACAAAGGTAAATGTGACAAGAGACATCCAACCCACCCTTACCAGTATTGCCACAGCTTACAGACCGATGGCCGCTCACGTGGACAATCATGTTATTTTCTACCTCGTCTTATTTGGCAGAGCTACAAACAGTAGCAGAGGCACAGAAGCTATGCGTCCCAACTCTGGAGGGTCACTACCCCATTCACTCACATTCAGGTGGTATCCAGACAACCATCTTTCCATATGAAAGTTTTATATCCTGCTATAGAAGCTTGGAAACAGAACTGACCTCTACAGACATCATGAAAACAGTCATTCCCAATGAACAGATTTTCTAACTAAAAATATATTCTATGAACACACACTTAAACTCTTGCTAACCTCTGTTCACTATTCTGACCTACTATTTCATAGTTCATCTGTCCAGTACCGACTAGAAACTTGACACTATACCCTTTACTCAGATTTACCTAGATCTGAAAACGCTCCATTTCATATTTGCCACAGCAGCACCATCATTCCTCTGCTCCCAATACCTACACTCAAGAATCACCGTTCCATACCTGTGCTCATTCTACTCTTTCCCCAAGCAGCTGCTAAAAGCAATTAAAGAGAGAATACCGGGTGGCCAGGCAGACTTCTGATCCAACCTCTCTGGCAATTATGTGCACCTTATCTATCCTACTAATCCTTCCTCCCAAATTACAGACATACCACACCATACACGCTTACGCAGCCCACACTACAGAAATATTCACCTGCCTTGTACAGCTCCACATCAGAGTACTGATCCGTTAAACAAGGCTTGTCAATCATTCTCTACACTTGGAAAGTCATTAAAATAAAAACGGTTTTGGGTTTGTTGGTTGTTTTTTTTCCTACAGAGAATGACGCCACGGGATTTATACCAAAACAATGACTCCAGATCATTACTAGACTGGTGAATTTCCAAAAGGGGGGTGAGAGAGAAAAGCTATGTCAGTGAAAGTGCAATCAATATTTCCACATGTTATTTTTGTTTTCAGTGTCAGATGGGTATCTCCAATCTTTAGAAATCAACAGAAACTTTACCATGAAGCATCTGTATTTGATGCAAAGGCAAGGAAAGAAAAGATTACCAGAGATCACATCCGTCGTAAAACAAGTTTGGCGTTCTCTTCCATTTCACACACATCCCTTTTCCAGATTATGGCCGTATTCCCCACTCACCCAGCAACTGCGGACGATGGTTGAAGCAGTTGCAGAAGTAAGAGTCTCTAAAAGACCCTACACACACAGGTACCACATAAAAAAACTGCACAGATAATTAAAACATAATAATGTTTTATGTACGCTATGTAAAATTTTATATCCAGTAGCTACCTTCTAAGAGTTTATACCCTATCTTGAGCTTATTCTAGATAAAAGCTCTTATACATTAATTGATCAAGGCAAAATTTAAATTCTCACCACTTCTATTAAAATTATACCATGACTTTAAGAAGTATCCCTTCCAGTAGCCATGCATAACAGAGCTTATCCTTGCCACTGCCTGCAGAATCAAGGCTGCAGACTACAACTGTAATAGCTGACTCGCAAGCTAAAATGAGAAGACCTGAATGCGCAACAAAATAATATTGAAAAAAAGACTGAAAGTCATAAAAAAGCTCAGCACCAGCCAAGTTCAAAACAACTTTCTGTAGGTAATCTGCCTGCAAGATCACACTCTCGGTTAAATACTGTTTACCATTGCACTCCTTTCTTTCAGAAAGGCCTTCCTTTTAACAGCAAAGAAAGAACCGGCATTTTCAGGCAAACTAGTTTTTCAACCCAATCGCACAGAGGGATTAAAAATGGGGTTTACACTGAAACCTATCTGCTCCGTGAAGCTCTCATAGAATTGGAACAGATACCTAGCTGTTACCTAGGAAACAGCAAGTAAAGTCCTGTGTAAACTATTAGGACATCTAACAACCAGAAAATTAGAAACGAAAAGAGTAGCTCTGTACAGAAATTATTTACTGCAATCTACAAGATGAACTCACTCCCTAAGTACTTCATATCTTTGAATCAAGCAAAGCCAGATGCAAGCTTTGAAAGTTGGGAATTCATTTCAGAAGAAACTTTCAGGTTGTTCTGGAAAAATGCTATGATCTGCCTTTACTTAAATACAAATCTCAGCATTGGCAACAGCTGTGTCTTCAAGTATGCAGAAAGCTACCAATTTTGTACACAGCAACAAAGACCAAAGCTTCTTCTATATATATATATATACAGAAATTGCCATGTAGCTGCCTTAACAACATTTCCAAGCAGCGCATCCCTTTCTCTCCCTTTAATTCTAGCTCAAGTGTGACATGAAGAGCTGGGAGCTTTTCTAAAACACTGTTTCCAAACAAATAGAAGAGGTCAAGCAATTCAGTTACCTGGAAAGAAATATCATGCTACGTCACCTGCTCCTTATCTATGTGAGCATATTTCCCCTCTCCTCAAAGTTTCCACTGTAGTTACTGGTGCTGCAGCTCTAGCGGTATCAGCCGGGAACACGACCCAAGGAAAGCCGAGCGGGCTGCTAGTGCTGTAGCCGTCACATCGTGTAAAATTGCTGCGAGCGGGATGAGACAATGATGTGCTTGAATGATAGCAGCTGTTCTGTGCTGGCATCGCCACAAGCAGAGCTGTAATCACAGCCAGGTGCAACGGTGGGAATTTTGGGGGATAAAGGCTACGCCTGCACCTGTGGCACTCGGTAACTTCCAGCCATGCAGTATTTGCTTTTTAAAGACCATCTGTCATTCTGACAAGCTCCCTACCTGAGCGCCACTGGAGCAAGCTACCTTTTGTATTTCCTTAACGAGGCCTTTCTCCCTGTTGTACAACATCCACTTTCAGCCTCATATGCGCTTCATAAATGGAAAAGGATGCGGTAACTATGGTGTAGGAACCACTGAATCATAAGAATTCTAAACACTCCTAGTTACTGTGATCAAAGCTAAATCCTTTAGGAAGATTATCTGCACCAGAAGCCTGAAAAAATCCTGCGACTCGAGTACTTTTATACTGCATCTTTGGGATAAAACACGATTTCCCCTGTTACGGAGAAGGGCTACCTCCCGTTACATTTAACTGTAGTAAAAACATTTTAACGGGGGCTGTTGTGCTTCTTGATCCATCTATGCAGCTTCAGGCCTGGCAACCAGCTGCGAACGCAACAGTCTACAGGCAAGAGACCACAACTCCGAGGCCGTCAAAAGGGAGATTTATTCGGAAAGCAAAGGGGAAAAAAAAAAAGAAAAATAATCCTAACCGAGCACCCGTTCCAACAACGAGAAGCACATGCCTGACGAGCGGGGGCTTACGGAGACGCCAAATCCCCCCGCTCCCCAGCGCCCATCACCGTAGCGAAACGGCGGAGGGGCAGCGCTCGGAATCCGGCGATGATTTCACCACTTTCTCTAAAAATATCGCTCCTGCTACGAGCCGCCGGCCCCCCAAGCGGGAGCGGCGGGGCAAGGGCGAGCCCCCTTCCTCCCCCTGAGGCGCGACCACCACCCCACTCACACACACACACACACCCCCCACGGTCCCGGCTCCCCGTGGCCGCTTTGGCATTTCCACACCCGCCACGCCAGCCTGCCCGGGTACCGGGGGCAACGAGCGCCCACCTCGCCCCTCAGACCTTGCCTTCCCCACGCTGCGAGGGAAGTTGAGAGCGGCGGGGGGGGGGGGGGGGGCCACACCGGGCACCCCCACACACTTCAAGCCGGGCTAGCGGGACGGCCGCGGGTGGCGAAGCGGCGAGAGAGAGAGCGAACAGCCTTACCCGGAGAGCTTCCCAATCTTCACAAAGCTAAACACATCCATCCATGCGGCCGGCTACAGCTCTGCCCGTCGCGCTCGCTCACTCCAGCGGCAGCGGCTCCATGGCGGGAGAAGGTGGCGTCCGGCGGCGGCAGCAACAGCCCTCGCAAAGGCAGGAGCCGGCGGAGGCAGAGGCTGCTACCCCCCTCCGGCTGGGAGCGGGGCGTGCAGCATCTCGCAGGAGCGGCGTTCATCTGCGCGGAGCCCTCCCCTTCTGCTCGCCCTCCCCGTTCTCCGCCTAGCCTTAACCCCCCTCCCCGGGGTAACTCAAGCGAACGGGGAGGGCGCTGGGGGGGGGCTGCCCCTCAAGCCCCCGGCCGCCGAGCGAGAGGCTGAGGCGCTCAGCGCTACCGCCGCCCCGCTGCCCCCTTTGCGGTATCTCCTCCCCCCCCCCCCCAAAGGAGCGAAGGCGGGGAGGGGGCTGAGGAAGGTGGCGGGTGTAGAAGGGGGAGTTTCTCCTCTCGCCGGCAATGTCTCCCCCCTCCTGGGGGTGAGCGGAGGGCGCAGGCGGCGGCGGCGCGGGCGAGCGCCGCCCGCTGGCTCCAGCCTGAGGCGGCGTTGAGGCCGCCGGCAGCGGGCTGAGGGGAGCGAGGGGGCTGAGGGGGCTGAGGGGAGTGAGGGGAGCGGGGGGGCTGAGGGGAACGAGGGGACAAGGGGCTGAGGGAACGAGGGGCTGAGGGGAACGAGGGTCCTGGCCCCCCACTGCTGCGGGGCTCCCGGAGCTGCAAGGGGCCCTGTTGAGCAGGATGAGGCCCCTTCCCCGAGTCGGGGAGCAGCACCCCGGGCCCTGCCAGGACCCCGGAGGCCTCCTCCAAAGCAGAGAGCCCTCTTTACCCCCCTGCGGCGATCTCCTCCCCTCAGCCATGGCCGCTGCCCCGTGCTTCCCTCCAGGGTGGGGACGGGCCTTTTGGCCTTCAGCCCTCGCTCCGGGCGCCCGTCCCGGGTGGACTGCGGGGCTCAAACCTGCTGCCTGGCTGTTGTCACCATCCTGCCACCTCTCCACCCGTGCCAGAAAAGAGACGTGGAGGAAAGGCGTCTTCGTGGCGACAGGAATGTGGCAAGGCCGGTTCGTGGCAACGTAATTAAAACCGAGCGTTCTTCATACTGCGTCGTGTGGAAAAACGGCACGTCCAGCTGTCCTGATGCGAGGACGGTAGAGACGCTGCCTGACGCTTCTGCCCTGCGTCAGGCTTCAAAAGAGAGACTGGAGTTTAGCTCTCCGTAAGCTTCATGTGAGTGAGCAGGACAGGAAGGCTGGCGAAATTCAAATCCATCTTCATGCGAGCTCTACACTGCAATACAGTAACTCACAGCATGGGAATGGATTTTCTCCACCTCAGTGTTTTTATTTGTGTTTTTGTTCGCTGAATAGATTGATACGCTCTTTACTTCCTGCCCTTACGGAGTTGCGGTCTCCTCTGCAGGCTTGCACCTGCACTCTCCCGACCTAGAACTTGAGAAATGGCAGTAGAGCCCAACGCGTAGACTCCAGCGGCCAGATGAAAACAATGCACTTTTTTAATATTAAAACTTGTATTGATAAGAGAACAAAAAGAACAGGCAGTACCAACACTCACTGTGAATTGGGTTTCGGACTATTCTTTAAAACAATAACAACAAAGAATGATTGATCATCTATTTACACTGGGAGAACATTGAACCGCTAGCTAAAGAACACTCCCCGGCCTACCGTGGATGTAAAAGGTTGGGGCATATTCTGAAATGTCTTATGAAGTATTTTATGCTAGTGCATCAAAATATTTATGTGGTTCTTATATGTAACTATATTTATTTACTGTTACACCGGATTTTTTAAAACTGCAGAACCTGTGCCTGTCATTCACACTGCTCTATTGATTGGTAAAAGTTACAAAGATAACACAGTTTCAGCTGGTTAGAAACTGATTTATTTATAAAACTGTCATTATTTATTTATAGACTGAGGAGATAGGCCAAGATCCTACAAAGCTAACTGAAGCTGGTGAAATGATACACCATATATAAAATTAAGCACGTATGTTCTGTATCAAACAAGGTTCCTGTCTTGAGCACTTCATGCTCCATGGCTTGTCACAAAAAGGTGCCATAAAGCATAGTGGTGAGAGCCAGAGAAGCGAAGAAGTTCTAAGGGGTCAGTAGAATTTTTGTGGTTTCAGGGTCTTTCAATGGAAAGGCAAATGTGATCCTAGGGTATATTGGACTGGCTTTGGAGCCACCGTCTGTACACTGAAATCATATTTTGGTATTATATCTTCATTTGCAAGAACTAGACAATGTCATGACTGAACTCTTGCACGTACATTTATCCCTTTTAGTTACTACAGTGGGATTCTTCTCACCAACTACCAAAACTTAGGGGTCCAACCTCAGCTAGTCAAACCCTGCCTCTGTGGTGGACAGGCACCTATCACTCCAAACCACCCCCTTCTGGAAAAAGTGACATAAATTGCCTCTTGCAGGTGCTTTATTTTCTCTGTCAACTCTGGTGAGAGGAAGCCTAGATGCCTACCTTTGACTAGACAACCGTCTTCCAGGTGTCTAAAGTTAGGTGAAATAAAACCCATTTGAAGGTGACAAAGGTACATGTAAACGGTGAATGAGAACAGACAGCCAAAGACAGCAAAACAACATGTATTTAGTATCTCAGTAACAAACAATAATTGAACATGAAGTTCTTAATCTTAAAGCAGGAATCTGACATCAATTTCTGGCTGAATCTTAGCTGGCTTTTTTTAGAAGAGCATAGTAAATATCGCTTTTTGAGGATGCTGTGGTACTGTGTACTATTACCTTTTTATTACTTTTGCCCAAAGTAATCTAATGAGGACACTTAATACTAATGTTTTGTGTAATCATAGATATCCTAATGTAGACTGTGGGCCAGTAAAAGCCTTCATTTCATATAGCATGGCAGTTACATATGCATTTATAGAGAAGGGAGTCTTTGTCTCATTTTGTAACTGTCCTTGTTCTAAAGGAAATGACAGACATATGTAATGCACGTAGGAATGTTATGCCTTCTTAACTTTAAAACCAATTAGGTCACTGTAACAACTTAATTTTTCGAATACCCTAATTGTCTCAGTCCTTGGGAAACTCCTATGAAGATGCAATGTAAATAGCTTTACAAATGACTTAAAGAAATATTTATTTTTCTGTTCCTGGGTTTTAGGATTTTTCATTTTTCCTTCTGAGGCACTGAATACTCACCGGAAGAATATGCTTTGGGCTTTCCTGGATACCACACAGCACAAACATTTAGCCCTGCGGCTGGACCGCTAATATTGTTTTTATTACTTACAAGATGAGTAGACTTGATCCTAGATAATTTGAATGAATACAGGTAGAATCCTAAACCAAAGACATAATATGAAACCCCTGGAAATGGCTGAGGTCTAGTTTTCATTCTAATACTTCTGGACGTCTCACAAGTTTTCCTCTCGCATAAATTAAAACCCCATCTCTATAGGGTTCTTTAAGGCTAGTCAAGGTTTTTTTAATGATTTGGATTCTTAAAAAGATACTTAAAAGTCCTGTATCTCACCTTCAAAATGGTTTTAAATTCATCAAGTTGGAATGATTTTTCACCCCCAGAGATAACAGCTGAAGGTTCCACAATTTTTCTGCAGTGCTTAATGATATTACTCATACCCGAATGGCAACAATGCTTAGAGGAATGTGGTAATAAAATCCATTGAGTAATGAGGTGTTAATACATAGCTGGTGATGCGAAGTTTCAAAGGAAGATACTTTGTCATTGTGATCTGGCACTTACTGAATGTTATTTCTAAAGATATTGCTTATGACTATGTCATGTAGTAAGTTTTGTAGTACTCTGGGCTACTTGTACTTTAAACTGTTACATTCTTTTTTCAGCCTTGAAGCTTCAAAACACACATTTTTTAGAATCCATTTCTTTATCCTGGTGCTTACTGTCTGTACACAAGTCCATATAAAACCCATGTAACCATTACAGATTTTCTCTGTGTCCACATTTACAGCATTACAAGAAATCCCTCTGCTTACCTTCAATCTATACACCCAGCTTCTACATGTCATTTTTGGCACTTTTATCAGGCATATTTTTTTATTGACCCATGCAGACTGTTAAGCACTAAATGTTTTCAATTTTGCTGTATAATTTAGTGTGGTAGACATGATGTGTCACATACAAATGCAAAATTAAATCATAGATGGTTGGAAACTTAAATAGCAGACAAGATTTTCTTTCTTGCCAGTTAAGAAACAAATAAATCTAGACTCCTGAAGGATACTGAATTGCATGGAACAAAATAAGCAAGGATATTACAACTGATGTAACAATTCTGCTGAAGCCAGACATGCATCGTCAAAGCTATACAAGCAGGTTGGTTAAAAAGACGGTTGACAAAAACTACTGGTTGCTATTATGAACTGAAAAGTCTTACAGCATATTGAACCTGTAACATTAAAAAACATTAAACAGAATGTTTTCGTATGTTGCAGCACGCAGATGAGATCAAGGTAAGGAATAGGACCTTAGACAACATAAAGATAGTAACATTTTCTGTCTCAATGAATAAGGCAATACTAACACATTAGTTATTTTAAAATAAACTGGTCTTTATAAAAAAGGATTGACTTTTCTACAATGGATATATATGAAATATTCAAAGCAGAATACGGAAAGAGGAGAGTTATCTACAGTGGCTCTTTCACTGACAAAAGACCCAATTCAAGAAAATCTTTAAGACATGCTTACAAGATCAGCCCTATTCATGGCATCACTTAGTCTAAAATGTAACTTGAAACAACTGCAAAGGTAAGCATGTGTTTAAGTGTTGTTCGAATATGATTTCACAAATCATAAGAAAATATATAAAGATTAATCAGAAAAAAGAAATGTAAAATGTTAATGTGCAAGTAAGCATGCTTAAAATTTATTTACAATAAAGTGAAAATTGAGGGAAAAATAAAACCTCATCCACCCTTTCTCAAGGCAAATCTGAATTCTGCCATCATTTTTTTTCATACTTTAACCAAAATAGTCTGGAGACTGAAAATTTTGTGGCAATGTTAGAGAAAATAATCAAAGTATTCATTTTAAAATTAATAAAATATGAAAAAAACAGGACCACCACTGATGTCTTGTGATTGAAATGATCAAATATGCGGTGAATTTTAAAAATCAGGCATATGCTATTTTTTGTTAAGACAACATTGAAACAAAGCAAGGGCAAGACAGTTGGATTAGAAACATATTGGGGTGGGAAGCCTTTATTTTTGTTTGTAGTCTGAAGTTTTAAATCTTCATAAATATTTTTTAATTATTATTATTTACCAGTACCAGAATATGATTTCAGTTACAGCTTATAAATTTGCCAGCTTGTCTGTCTGTAAACACAAAGTATTTGTTTTGTTTGCCCTGACAGAATAGGACATTACCATGAAACTCAAGAAACATTGTAAATTTTTGTTCTGTGTGGATTTTTCTGGGAGATATCTGCAACCATCTGAGCTGAGAGGGAAAAAAGCAATTTTGTAAGAGAAAAATAGCTTACACTCAGAGGAGGAAAAAAAAAAAGCAAATTTTCACAATGAATAGAAACTTCACAGACGCGGTGTTTGCATCTGCGTGCCAAAACCTAGTTTTCTGAGTCCATATTTAGGCACTTGCAGATAGGTGGCCTACTTGTCAGTAATACTAAACATTCACAAATGAAAAAGAAATTGCTAGTTACTTCTAAAAACCAAGCAGCTTATACAAAATTACCTGTGTATCTGAAAAGCCAAACTTCAGGACGTAGTTTTGAAATTTTCAGCCTATATTTTTAAAGACCACACAAACCACATTTTATCCACTAAAATGTGTTCTTTTGATCTAAATTGCAGGTTTAACAAGTCTAGACCCGTGAATTGTATGCGAGGTCTCAGGCAGTGGGTAATTACTCTTAGCTTAGGCAAGTTAAAGCGCAGTGCAGCTGCTATTCCCGACCACTGCACCAACAGAACCGCCACTCTGTGTGGAGCAGGGTTTATTCTCAGTGTAACTGTGCATATTCAAGGTGTGTACGGGCAAGTACATCGTGTGGCTTGCATTAAGAATGCTGTTTCTTCCAGGTAGAAGAGAAGACTGCAAATCCGTCTGCAGAATAAAATACAGTAAGGTAGTTACTTGTTCAGCATACTGAGTAACGTGATAAGGAGTCTTGCGTGCTCCAGGCACTTCTGTTTATTCAAGTGACCACTGGTGAGAATCATCGGGGATTTAGATTTTGTTCAGGCTATGTAGTGCTTCTAGAACAGAAACTAAGTCCCTAATGTGGCGTAACAATAAATAAAGGAGAAGAATTATCATGGGAATCTGGTATATGGAAAGACCAGTGGGAGCTGCGAAGCTGAAAGGCACAATAACATGCCATAAAGTTCACAGAATTTTCTTAGGACAGCATGTGCAATTTTTAGAAATGCACCGCAGTCATTAAGAGGTGTTCTGTAAATACAGTGCAGTTAGGAAACTATTTACTTAACCACATTGTACAAGCCTAATGCTTTCGGTTAGGAGGAAATAGAAAACTAGCCTTCTCATACCCAACAGCATGTGGCCTGTGACATGGCTGAGTAATCTGCGCGTGAAGGCACTTACGCCATGTTTTCTGCTAACAGAAATCTGTTTGGCCAGATCATTAAGAAACACTGACAAGAGTGCTTCACACCTGTACACTCTTCTCCAGCCACCAGTTCCAGTCTGGGTGTATTGTCTCCATGCTCATTATCTCAGACCTGCCTTACCCTTAGCCCTTTGCAGCACCCCATGTCCTGAAGTTGAAATCAAGGAGGTCAGCTGCAGAGCGTTCCCTGGGGAAGGCTGTTTCAGCCTCGATCACGCACCTTGGTCACACACCTTGATCACACACGTGGACGTGCGCACCTTCGGGAGTCAAAGAGCCAACGCACAGCGTAAGAACCATCAGTCTGCGCAGATCGGCTTACAGGGTAGAGACATTTTAGAGCACAATGCAAGATCACTTTCTTTGTGCTCCCTGGTAGAAGCAGTCTTTAGAATTCACTGACATTTAATCATCTGCCTCGTATCACTCCTTTTCAGAGTAGCTATTTTGGTGCTATGTGGGGGTTGTCACAGAAATGGTTGCCTAATTCTGATCTAAGTTTTGTGATGTGCACCCAGATCTTCTACTGATAAGCATTTTACATCCAAATGCAATAATAAAGGAATTAAAAGTGATTCTGTTTCATGAAAGAGCAGTGACATACTTACCGGATATTCCTAGCTCTTGCAAAAAGAAACCTAGCACAATTTCCACAAAGCCTATGGAAAAATGGTTGTACATCAATACACAAGTTCCCACTGCCTGCCCTATCTCTTTAGCTTCAGTAGTTACCGGTGAATGGATTTTCAGTAGGGTCCAAGAAATCGGGACTTGTTCCATGTAAACGACAGGCATCAGTGTTTTCAAATCACTGCTGGCCTCATAAAATGGCTGAGGTTCAGAACTATTTTGAAGCTTAGCAGTCAGAAAAGTATCAGTGAAACTGCCAAGAAGCTTGCTGCTTCATGCAGCAAGGAACACAGATCTAAATGAGATTTTTCCTTTTTTTCTTGCAGAGGAGCAGTAAGGAAGGGGGTAGGGAAAGGAGCTGCTCACTTTATTTTCCCTGAAATACACTGTGGCTGTATATTTGAATCAATCCAATGAATGCTTTATGAGTGGTTTTAAGATGATATAAATGTCCTGTTAAAGGCTTCTTGTGTTTCTCTGCCGAGATTAGTACAACTATATGTTTACAATACACCAAAAGCATTTTTTTTTCCTGGATGTTCTTTCAAAGTTAGGTTAGTGCATGTCTGCACTAGGCTCAGAAATAAAAGTTTTGTCTGGATGAAAACTAAAACCTAAACACTTAGCTTTTTAAAATGGAAACAAAAGACAACATCAAGAGAAATTGTATTTCCTACAGAGTTCTTCCAAGTCCAGTGTGTTTTTTGAAGGGTAGTCCATGATTGCAGCTAACTTAACAGCTTGCTGAATGGCAGCAAATTCTGCTTTGTCTGCTCTAGTCCTCAAGAAATTCTCCCCTTCACCTCTAAAGCCTGCTGGGCTGCTCTCTCATCTTCACTGTAGTCTTTCAAACCATGCATGAGCTCCAGCCCCCCTGCTATAACTTTCTTGCTCACTCCATCCTGCAGTCTCCTGAGCCTTCTCTTTTTGAGGACTCTCGGTAGCCATAAGGGAAGGAACAATCTCCCCTTCCTCCAAGAGGTCCCTCTTCTTAAAAGGAACACAACACACGCTTGAGAGAAATAAGTCAAATGCCCGTGAAATTCCAAGCTAAGTCTGCCCCGGCCTTTGAGTACCAAGTGTCGTAGTTTAAGAGTGCCTAAGGAAACACATTTATGAGAGAGATGTACAACATCTGGTTTAACACTGCCTCAGGATTAAATTGGTTCAGTGTAGTTTGAAAACATGTCAAAAGATTGGGTTTTTTTAAAACATACAAAGTTAAAAATATATATTTAGTTGTATCAGACCATCCGCTTGAACAATTATTGTGGTTATCCGTCAGGCCAGCTCAGTAATGCTGGCCATCCTCCAGGGCCCATTTCTCTTTTGTCTCTGCCAGATGAATGGCCAAATTGTCAAAAAGCCATTGCAGTATGAAGATGAATTAGAATCACACAGTAGGGGTCACGACTACCCACATCAACCTCTTGCTTAAGATGTTTGCCACCTACTTGTGAGGAACAAACTCTACTTATCTGAAAGTCACCTTACAACTGTGGTTCTCTCCAGGTCCCTATGAAGCCAGCGGAGACTGACGGCAAGCAGCTCCTGCGGGCAATCCTGTCCATCCAAGGTCTGACTGGTTGGTTGTTTTGAGTTGGGTTTAGGGTTTTTTGGGGGGAAGAAGGGGGGATAGCGGTGGGTCTGCAACTCTCCCACACTGGTTGTGCTCCTAACTAAGGTGCCTTGGGTAGTGTCTATGCTGAGGTAAGCTTGTGCCATTCCTCAGTTTGACAATCAGAGTCAGCTGAAGAGTAAAAGAAGAACAGAGGACTGTGGTCCTGTAAGCTGTGTTAAGAGAAGTACTGTTACACCAGATACAGGCCCTTCCACGGTCGGATCCCCACTCGGCTGTTGGTGCGCACCATCATGTGTGATTTTACCCTCATTCTTCTGTAGTTTGAGCAAGTCTATCCTGTCAAAAGAGACTCCCAGTCTCCTGGCACTTGTTCAATATTGCACTCATATCTAGCTTCCCACTTGCTGTTACACCTTTGTAAGCATTTTATCCATGCGGGTCTGTCCTCTATGGATTGATACCTTTTTCTTCACCTTTTAATTCTTCCTTTTTAGCATTAAAATATTTGCAATCCTGTTTGCAAAGGAGATAAAGTGTAGAGTAGTAATAAGACTGCAGTCATCTGAAGTCTAGACATATCTGGGCAAACTGGAATGATTTGCCACTGAATTCAAATCAAAGCATCTTGCCGTATTTAAATGGAGATGTAGTTTTAAACTGAAAGCTAAATACAGATGAAAGATGAAAGAGCTCCTAGGAGCTCTGGCAAGTTTATTAAGGTAATTACTTACATTGTAACTTATGGAGCACAGAAGGAGTATGTGGTCAAAAGACTGCAGAGATTGCGCAGATCTCTGACCTGAAGAGTTTATGATCCAATGGTCTGATTCAGGCAAAATACCCATCAAATAGGAAATGTGTGTGAAGGAAAACTTGCAATAAAGGAAACCTAGGCACAAACCATTAACTCAGATTCTTTGTGTCTATACACAGCAGTGTGGAGATCTTACCAGCTCAAACATTCAGAAATTACGGATCCAAGCCCAAAACATCATGAGACTGACTTTAAAACAAGATTTTTAGAAGTTGTACATTCTAATTTGTTTCCCTTCTGATCTCTAAGCTTCTGGAGAGCTCTCAGTTAATGCTGTCAAGGTTTCATCTGCAAACCTCAGAGCTGGAAACTTACATTTAGCAGTATCAGAGCTTTCAAGCAATCACATTTATCAAGAAAATAAGGTTGTAAGGAAAAAAACCACAAAATATTTTGAGATTCAAAATAAAAAAGTGAGCTGGCAACCTTGGATACAGTAATATGGGAAACTTTATATTTTAACCAACTTTACAAATACAGGGTAATTCTCAGAACTCTTTCAGGGTAAAGAAGTATTTCTCTTATTCCCTTTCAGGACTTAGGAAACAAAGTGGGTTAGTTTTCTGATATCTACCAGCCAGTCTTCTAAATGAATAAACGCAAAATGTAAGGAAGCAAATAACATATTGCCTAAATCTCCATTAGGAACTCAACTAAATCCACCTTATGCATCTAGTACAAATTTCTGTGCACTCATGTATCTCTTCTTACTACAGTAAATTAGCTTCTTGGACAACTGTCCTTACATTACTTCATAATGTTATTACTGCCTGTTGGTTACAACACTGTCTATTCAATACTTCTATGCAAACTAATGTTTTGCCAGTCCTACAAATGAGAAAGTTCCTCTGTAGAAACAGTGGCAGAAGCTTAATCTCAAGGGATTAATCTCAAGCAGCTGCTAGAAATTTCATCATCACATTACATTGGTCTTATCCGGGGGAGCTGCGGGGGAAAGTGAAGACTCTTGTAATAGCACTCCTAATACCTCTGCCTTAAAAGCAGACGAATTGGGGAAGCCTGGGCAATCAGCAATTGGTGTGCCGGATTAGATTCCAGATCCAGTATCCTCTCTCTGGCAGTTCCAATGTTACATTTCAAAGGAACCCCATGATAGCAAGTGGGAGATAGTCTGTGCACACACACAAAAACACACACGCAAGTCTCGTCCCTGTACCTGAATAAAGATGGACTTAAACCCCAAAGCACAAGGCTTAATATCCACTGCAAATCATTTATTGCATTTAACTGTAATTCTGTTTCATCTTGATTCTCTTGTAATAAAAGTCATGTCACCAGGGTTTGTTCATTAAGTGATTTTTTTTATGTCAAAAATAACACTTCAAATTTAACTAGGGGCAGCCTTTTTACATAAGAGTGCACAGTGCAAAGTTGAAGTCACACTTTTCCCAAGTCCATTTACAGAAATAAGTGGGCAGCCATGCTTTCCTGGTGGAGGCTTCTGGGTAGTAAAGAAGAGTATTAGCTTTGAGAGATTTATATCGGTCTAATCCGATGAAGAGGTAACAAAGCCAGGGGTAACTTTAATGTTACATTCATACCATGTTCATTCCATACATCCAGGTTCATCCCACTCTGCACTTACTTGAGACATGGCTACAAACCTCAGCCATCCTCTGCTACTGATTGATCTTCTGCAATTTTTATTTGACTACTTGATAATGAAATTCATAAAGTAGAGGAACAGATACAAATTCTATTATTAGCAGCCTGCCAGTATCCTTTCTCTATCTTTTGCAATAAATATGGTACAGAAATTCTCACTGAAATCCCAATTTTGGCCCACTCAGTGGGAAAACTGAAAGACCTTAATACTGTTTAGATGAGAAATCACCAAGTTAAGAGTCATTAGCTCATTGGTGCCAATACAGCTCAAAACACTCATGACCTGTTAGATGAAAAGCAGTAATGACCAAGCTGAGCCCCACAAAAGAATCATTGGGGCAGAAGAACAACTGATCATATTTTTGGTTTGGATCTACTCCCACAAAGTGGAAAAAGGAATGACTGGTAATTGCTAAGAAGGATTAAAGGCAGAAGTAAGCTATGAAGATCACCCACAAGGTAGGTAAATATAGTCAATACAGACAATACAGTCCAAAAGCACAAACCAGTGACTTGTTTGTTTATGCAGCATTTTAGAGAAATTTAGAGAACAATGTGGAGAAATAACTAGCGTTTTTAGAGAATTTAAAAAATTACGTTATAATACTGCTCTCTATAGCATGGTTGCTTAGTTACAAAGCAGAGTCCTTGAGATGACAGGGAAAATAGTATTCGTACAAGTTTAAAGCCACCCAAAATATCAACAATGGCTTGTCTATAAATCAGGGTAATGCAGGCATATAATCTGATATCTCACAATTTGCCAGAACTAGACAGAAATATTTTAGACTTTTACACCCTATTTGAGATACAGCATCTGTTTTGAGCTCTAAGTTACTCATATCAAATCGTAAGCAATCACTATGCGGGGTTTGGAATCTCTCAGTCAGAAATTTTAGTCCACTGAGGTGGACAGAAATTCAGCAATTCAGGGAAGCTGTAAGAAACAGATTTTTCGTATTTGTTTTATCAATTATGGTAGTCTTTGAGGTGCTGAAGATGTTGTAGTATAAGACTTATTTCAACACAATGGGAAGGGTAAAGTTAGGCTGGAAGTTTTTAAAAAAAGGAGAAAAAATATGCTATTATTCTATAATTGATTTGGGGACTCCAGTAACTTAGTCTGCAGATTTTGTGACTTTGTATGCAGTCTAAATTAACTGCATGTCTGAGGTATACAAGGTTCACCAACAGGAACATATGCTGCCGTGGTCCTATGCAGACATCCTCGGCATCTATATGTAAACCTTCCAATTTACAATTTAACTTCAAAACACACCTTCTTTATGCAATAAGTACAGTAAAAGCATTCAGGAAAATGAGATTTCACTCCTTTTATCACCCTGATTACTGAATTGTTCTGCAGCTTACAAGAATAAAAATAAAACTTTTGAGCTGAAGGATCCAAGTCAGTCTGCCTCCTGAAATACCCGGCCTGGATTTCAAACATCACAGGTAATCTTCTGAAGCTTATTTGTTCCAGAAGCAGTGAACTGATAATTGTATTCCAATTTAAGGATAGAAATAGCTATTATTAAAGCTATATGCTGCTACAACAGAGACAAAGAAATCCAGATTTCTGTATTAGTTGATTAAGAATTTCTCTGTTCACTCCTACCTCCTAATTTATATTTTGATGCTAGCATATTTTACATGAAAGATGTTTTGCTTTGACATTGTAATAAGATCTCTGTAGACTGACTGTTTTTTCCATGGCTGCTATTTTTCACACCATCCTATTGTAAATAAAATACACATTTACTGAACAACGCACAGTTTCAGTAGTTGGCTTTGATAGTCAATTGTCTTAGTAAGAATGCTAAAATTTCCAAAAGCCCATTAAAACTAGCTTTCTGTAAAGTTTCATTATTTTTTTTGAAGTACAGGATAGTTTGTTAGAAAAGCAATTGGAGCCATGGGGATTATTTTTATTTTTCTCTCTGTAACTATAAGAACATGATTAGACAGATGTTACATTGCAGATTTGCTTTAGACCAATGTGATTTAAAAACACGGAAAATATAATACTCTTTAGAATGAAGTTTAGTACTGTAACATTGAGAGAATTTTAACTATGTTATAGTAGACCAAAGAGCTTTCTCTAAATTAATTAAAATAATATTAAAAGTGAATTTCTAAATTCACCAGATAAAAACAGACATCAAAGGAGAGTAATACTGTGTGAAAATACCTTGTGAGTACTTTCTACCCATTACCTCTCTTCATATTCACTGTCAAATAATTTAAATAAATGCCACCTAAAGGACCACTGTAATAGGATTGCTGTAACAGGGACGAGAGTGCACTCACTACACAATTGTTTTATTTTATTCTGAGATTGTGTTTTTGAGCTAGAGTTTAGATTAATTTTGGTGTAGAGACAGCAAAGTAGCTACTCCAGCAATTCCAATTAGTTCCTTCATTGGTTTGTCCTTTGGTAAATTCTGGCATTAGTTTCTATCAGAAGTTAATCTCTATAGACTTAATAAACTAATAATAGTGTGAGATAAATTGCAGTGGATGAAAGGTGTGATGCTTTATGTGAACTTGCTGCTGAAAAAAACTGATAAGAGCATTCAGTGTATTAGATGTATACTACAGAGATCAGTTTATTAGTTTCAGGAACTCTATGTATCTATGGCTGTGAGATGAATTCACCCATTAGTTCTGGCCACAGTAGGTCAGAAAGTAAGGAATACAGCGGCTGTAATCGTGATTTGTAGCACGGTGAATGTTGCTGCTGATAATAATTTTGAAATCTGGAAACTCTTAGATCTGTTTTGGTGGATACATTTCTGTGGTCCCCTAACTTTTTCTGATTCTACTTGACCTTAAAAAATATACTGTGAATGTAGATAACAAAGCCAGCTTATTCATTTGGCATACTCAAATACGGATAAGACTGGTCCTTCCTGATAATCTCCCAAGAGTCAGTTGAGATCTTGAGAGTCCCAGAGCTCTTTCCAAGACCTTTGTAATGTTCCTTTCGCAAAGTTTTGACCTTTCATTTGTGTTATTTTTATTACATGTTTTGAATCATCTGGCTAATATTATAATTTCTGTTTCTTTTCCAGCAACTTCAAAAAAACATTAGCGCATACCTTTATGTCTTTGTGGTGCATTGATCACCGCTCCTTACTGTAATGTCAGCTAACGATAATATCACCTTCATACATCAGTGTGTGTGTGTGTGTGTGTGTGTGTGTGTGTATGTATATAGGTATATATATTTATGTGAAATAGAAGTGGTTATCTCTTCACCAAACACATAAAAATCCTCTTTTTAAAGCTTTATAGTCCAAGAAAGTCTTCTACACCATCTTTTCATACTGAAGCCCATAAATTTTCCTTGCTAGTCAAGTAATTGCTAAATACATGTCTTTTTTATTGAATATATTTGCTATTTTCCACTGTGTCTAGTCAGAAACTTTGCAAAATGGAGATACGTTTTTTATATTTTGAGTCCCAGATTCTCTCCATAGTTACCTGGCCCCAGGCATCAGGTCAGTAGGAGACATTAAGTTCTTTATTAAAAAAACTTGGAAAAAAAAATGAGCACCTTGAGAATGCAGACTTAGTAATGCAAATTTGTAAAACTTTTTTAGATGCTATTTACCATTTTTTCTATCACCTCTCCACTCCCACCACTTTTGATTTGTGTTTTTGCACAACCAACTTATTCACCACCTGGCTCATGGACTCCTTCCAGTCAAATTGCAGGCCGGGATTTGGAATAGACACATCATTGGCTGCAGTGATGGATGATCTACTCTTGCCCATTTAAAGATTCCTCTGTCTTTCTACAACGTTCAATATATTCACCACGCTGAGTAGTTATTTTACCTTGAGGAAGTTAATGGTTAAGCACTGAGCTGGAAAACATCCACTGTACAAAATGCAATCAGAGGAGTGATGGCCTGCTTTGTCTTACTTGCCAAAGATATGAAGACCCTCCAGGTTCTACATCAATCACTCTTTCTTTTCTATCCGTATAAAGGCACTGGGGAAAATTATGAGACGTCATCCAAAATACCAACAACATGGATCACTTTCTGTCCCAATGGATGGTAAGTCTCTTATTCTGTACAAGTTACCCTCTGTCAGATAGGTCCCAAGTTAGAATGAAACCTGCTCAGATCCATGGGTAATGCCACATGAAATGCATAGGCTGCATTGTTTTTTCTACTCTTTTTAGCTAAAATTCCTCCTCCTGTCCCCTAGCAGGCTTTCTTTAGGAAACTGAGACTGTTGATATTTGATGAGTTTTCTTTTAACTGCCATTGAAGTCTCTTTTAGCTTCACCCTGAGATGTGTCTGTCTCTTCCCAAAACTTGTCTGACTTGGCTTTCAGGCTTTCTTCATCGTCCTCTCCGATTCTTTCTCCACATAGCAAAAAGACTGAATGCCTCACCAACTCAGAAGGGCTTTGAACAGCAGTTGACTGAAATGAAAGCAAAATTTAAAGAGCACCACAGAATCATTGAGGTTGGAAGGCAACCTCTGGAGAGCATGTAGTCCATCCTTGCTGTTCAAAGCAAGATCAACAAAAGCAGGTTACTCAGGGCTGCGTCCAGTTGGGTTTTGAGTATCTCCAAGGATGGAGACTCCACACTCTCTCTGGGCAGCCTGTTCCAGTGTTTGACCACCCTCACAATAGAAAAGTTTTTCCTATGTTTAAACAGAATTTCCTGTATTTCAGTTTGTGCCCCAAGGGAAGAAGGCATTGACTGCCTTGGCCATTTCCACCCTCTTTGTCACCACATTCCTGGACCCATTCAGTAGCAGGCCCACAATTTTCCCTAGTTTTACTTTTCTTGCCAATGTACTTGTAGCAACCCTTTTTGTTGCTCTTTACATCGCTTGCCAAATTCAACTCCAGGTGGGCTTTGGCTTTCCTAACCTCATCCCTGCATGCTTTGTATTCCTCATGGTCACCTCATCCTGCTTTTCCCTCCTGTACAGTTCCTTTTTATGTCAGATTTGAGTCAGGAGCTCCTTGTTTATCCATGCAAGGCTCCTACTGCCTTTGCTTGATTGCCTGCTCATTAGTGTGGACCACTCTTGAGGATGGAGAAGGTGATCCTTGAGAATCAACCAGCTCTCCTTGACCTCTCTTCTCTCCAGGGATGTACTGCATGGCATTCTTCCAAGCAGATCTCTGAAAAAGGCCAAAGCCTTTCCACTGAAGTCCGGGGTTGTAATCCTGGTTTTTGCCTTGTTCCCTCCGCTCAAGCTCCTGAACTCTGGTCATCACAGTCACTGCAGCCAAGGTTGCTCCCAGCCTTCACATCCCCAGCTGACCCTTCCTTGTTTGTAAGTATGACACGAGCAAAGCACCTCCCATCATCGGCTTCTCAATCGAGTGTTGTCAGTGCACACCAGAAGATATTACCATGGTTCAAGTCCCCCATGAGGACCAGGGCCAGTGAACGTGAGACTTTTTCCAGTTGTCTGAAGACCTCATCCACTTCTTCCTGACCAGGCAGTCTGTAGAAGACACCCACAACATCACCCATGTTGGTTTGCCCCCTAACCCAGACCCACAGGCTCTCAGCTCTCTCGTCACCCATCCCACAGAAGAGCTCCACGCGTCTGTGCTGCTCTCTCGCATACAGTGGAATTCACCCTTCTCGCCATCCTTCCCAAAGAGCTTGTATCCATCCATCGCAACACTCCAGCCACGCGACCAATCCCACCACGCCTCTGTGATCCCGATGAGATCATAGCCCTGCAATTGCATGCACACCTCTAATTCCTCCCATTTGTTCCCCATGCTGTGGGCATTAGTGTACAGGCCCTCTAGGGAGGCATCCAGGTGTGCTTATTTCCCAGAAAGGGTATGAGAACTTCCCCTGTAGTGCTGCGGGTGACAAAACAAGGATGTGAAGAGAGGATATTAAGAACATGTCATATCACAGCTCTTTTTTGCTGCCAAGGGACTCCACTTGCAACACTAAGTAAATAATGTTCTGACCTGGGACTTTTCCTGTATGCTTCATAAATTCTGCACACAAGCTGATAAAAATGCTTTTTTATCTCTGAGTAGCAGAAAGCCTAAATTGCTACTCATGGATAACAAACATGGTTACAGTGGTCTGAGACTTCATGATCTTTAGGTTGTTTCATCATAAATCAAGTATCCTGGGGATAAAGCACTAACCTGAAAAAGAGCTCACCACTAGTTATAAATGCAGAAGACGTTTTGTGGAGACAACTGCCGTCCTGTTGAGTCCTGGCTGATTCCCCTTATAATACGAGATTAATTCCAAAATAGTTTTCCTCATGTCATACTCTATATACAGATCACTGGCATGAGCCACAGCGTATTTCATTAAAGGAGCAAGACTTCCCTTAGTATATCCATGCTTTACTACAACAATTCAATTGTCAGATGCAAGAGTTAAACTTTTGAAAACTCTACATCCTAAACCCACTGTATTACTCGCTTGCTGACCTGAAAGTAAGGACAGTCAAACAGTCCAAAAGTTACACCCGCTAATATTACCTGGAAGATATTTTCCTTCTCTTAGCTCTAATCTCACATACACATGTCAAAAGGCAATAGGGATGGAGATAAGGAAATGTTCCAGCAACATCATAAGCAGGCATGGGTAGTGTGGTGCATAAGCGGGATCCTGCTGTCAAAGTAATTCTGTTTTGGGAGGGATTTAGGTTAGCAGCACCTGCTCTAGGTCTAGAGGCAGAAGCAGAGGGAGGAAGCCATCAAGAAAACCCAATGCAGTAAATGCATATGGCAAATAAAAATCACTCAACTCACATCACGTACTTCTCATCTGTACAAGTTTATGTTATTCTGCAAAAGTAGAAACAATCTTATGGAACAGGCTTATGGAATTCATTCAGAGTTTTAACTCCCAAACCTACTGATACTTTCTTGTTCAACATAGCTATATTAATGTTTCAACAGGATGCTATTTTTAGGTGAATTGATACTACATATATCATGTGAAACATTGCTTTAGAATGCTTGCAGTTCCAAACTTTGGGAAAGTTGACATTTTAAAATTTATTTGAGAAAGGATAAAATTTATATACAGAAGTGGATTTAAGAGTGAGATAAAACAACTCTTCCTTTTCTTCTTTTCTCCCTCCTCAGCAAGTCATGAAGCTTGAGCAGTACTTAGCAACACCATATCACCATAATATAAGTATTTCTTAAGTATATAAACAGGGTATCATTGGGTGATGCACAATCAAAGCTACTACTAAATCATTGTTCCAATGTCTGAGCAATTATCTTTCCAAAAGGACACAGAAATGGAAACAAAATTCTGTAATCACTGGGAACTCATTCCTCAGTGATTGCTTTTGTTTTCATTTCAAAATGTGATAAATGATGCAGCACTCCTCATTTCACTTGAAGATCATTTCAGATTATCTCAAAACAGCTGTTTGGCTTTTTTTTAAGACTAGAGGTTCTTAACAGTTTTCACCAGACACACCAGGTAAATCTCATCTCCTGCAACTTGAGCCTGCCAAACCTTACACATCAAGTTTAAGCCAGTTCATCAAGGTTCTGCATTTATTCAATGAATGAGGTAGGAACAAGTATCTTCTGTAGGTGCCTGCCTTGAGCGCCCGTCTTAGCAGGGGATAAATTACCTTCTGGAAGTTCCTATCCCTTTTGACTATAGAGAATGTAAATTGATAGTTTACAGAGACTTAAATTACTGGAGACTTAGTTTATAGAGGCAAACAGTTGAGAGAGGAGAATTTGATTTGTAAATGATGTCCATGTTGAAGTCTTATTCTCTTTTAAGGAGACAATACTGCAGCATTTGTCCTGTTCTATTACAGTGTAGCTTGAAGGGAAAAAGACAGAACTGCCTGGGATAGTACAAACATCAGTAAGTCAGCAGAGAGTAAAAATACAGGGAAAAAACATGGAAAAAAGCCTCCTCATAGAAGGTGTCAATTAGTTGGTTAATCAGAAAAGAGAGCAGATGTAGGCTTTCATGGAAAAATGTGGTAATAACAGTTCCTTGAATGAAGGTGAACATGCCTTTGAGTAAAGGTTGGCTGGAGAACCAGTGGGCAGACTGAGAGAAAACTCTAAATATGGGTGTTTTAAGAAGACTAGCAAATAGTTGTTTAGTCTTCTGATTTTTTTCTTTTTTTTTTTTTCGTGAATGTATTTGTTCAAACTGCGGGGAGGGGGGAACCCAAACCCTTAATGAACCCAGCTGAGGACTGTTCCTTAAACAGTAATCACATACAAAGAAATGACTAGCTATTTTAGCCTCCTTATAAATGGTTAAACATGTGGTAAAAAAGGGGAATTATTATGCTGGCACTGCAGTAGGTTTAGGATTAAAGTAATCTGTTTTATTTCTGGAAACAATGTGGCCCCTCTTCTTATTGTGGCCATGTTTGAAAGAGAAGTGAGCTGTTATGCAAACAGGCTACGGAGAGTCGGTGCCGTCCCGGGGGAGGCTTGGCATCTCCTGGATAGAGATAAAGAGGAGGCAGGCTTGGAAGGGGAGCATTACGGAGTTAATCTCACGCTGGCTTTAAAACTAACGTCTCTGGCAGAAAGGGTCACAGCAAAGGAGTGATACAGAGGAAAGGGTGAGGAGCATGAAACGAGTGAGGTATCGCCGTTCGATGAGCAATTGGAGCTGACCCATGCAGTTGTTTGGGGTGGACAGGATCTGACAGTATCTGTACAGTAGGGGTATGTTTTCAGCAAGGAGTAGAGTATAGCTCCTGGCGTGAGTAATGGGAAATGTCTCCCACATTCCTTGCTCATCTCCCAGGTAGCTCGTAGCTTTGCATCACTGTAAATTCTGTAAGTGCCTTTTTTACTACCGTTATCCTCAGTATTTCATCTCTAGTAGGATAATTGGGTTTTTCTTCATGGTGTCATTATCATCAATGACAGATGAATCTCAAGAAGCTGAAATTTCATTTATCATTGGGTAAGCATCCTAATATTTAGATGATTCTTTGAATCATACATGAACTGGAAATCTCTGAACCTGAGCTGAAAATGTGACAAGCACAGTCCTTTTCATGAGTTTTCAGACACTTTTGCTTTGAGTTACACCTGGAAATACAGAGGAAGCAATGCCCCTGTAGTATTCTGGCATTTCCAGTGGGGGAAAAAGGAAAGCCTCAAAAGCTCAGTCTAGTCTGAATAAGAATAAGGTTCATCCCACTATATGCAGGATTATAAAACTAGCAGGGGTGTAGTGTATTTTTCTAACTGAAAAAAAAGCGAAATTTCATATCACAACAGAAAAAAAAGAGTATATGTTGTCTAAAAGTAGCTTGATGGGTAAAAATCATCTTGTCTAATTACAGACTTCTAAAAGTTAGATATCTAAGTCTAATCTCCCTTTATAGTTAATAGAATCATCTTCAGAAGACCATTTGCTGACCTGTCTTAGTTGCCTATCTGAGGATGAGATGAATGGCTCTCTGGAGAACTCTGTTTCTGTCTATTGAAAGGAATTGAGGGTAACAACATTTTCAAAACACTGAAGCTGTGAAATAGAATTTCAAAAAACTTTTAATCAGACTGTGTGCAAGAGAAGTGGAGTGATTCCCGGTGTTTGCAGGGATCAAGGGCAGGAGCTCTGGAAAGCAGTGCTCCACTTAGGTTTTGTATTGTTTATTTCTTTTATGAGTTTGTTATCGGTAAGACTGAAGAGAATGCAGGTAGCAATTTGTTCCACGTCAGCTTCATAATAACTTACAAAAAAATGTTTTGTACTCCAATGCAAAGCTTCATTCCTTTTTTTATTTTATCATGTTTCTCCTGGACATTCTAGCAACAGTCTGTGAATTCAGTGGTGATATCCAGATGATGAAGTGCAGACAGATCATGGTGATAGATTCTTTTTTTTTTTTAATACCTTTGACCATTTCAGAATCACTTTGCTGACTACTTGACCTCCATCATATTTTTTGTAACATCTTAAACAGTTGTATAGCTTTGAAGAGCAGCTCTTTTAAATAGTTTTTTCCAACAGTGCAGCCAGTCCACAAAGCTTTCATCTCTTCTCCATAATGTATACTGACCTCGAGCTCTGAATTGGCAATATATATATTCCTAAACCAGTGACAGCTTTCTTGGGTTATCCAAAATCCAGTAGGTTCACAAAATTGGAGCTATATTGTGCTGGGAACTGTCAAAGTCCAATTTTTCAACTGAATATGCAGAGTTGGTTGTAATGCAGTTGGATAACCACCTTACAGTTACTAAAAGACTGCTTTAGGTAATTTAGAGAGCTCAGAGCATTTACCATTCACAGCTTTTACTTTCCATGCTGTAACTATAGAGCTGGACATACACTATTCAGTTATCCAATTTGGCAGTCAGGAGATAAAAAATACCTCATTTCTATGACTGTGAATACCGAGTAGTTATTTACATCAATGCAGACTGTGCATGCTGTTCTACCATTTGATTTGTAATGTTTTAAGTCCAGTCTGCAGGGAGTAGGAACTTTAGCATGCTCAAAGCATAGTTAACCTCATATATACTTAAAAAGTCTCTGAACAAACTAAGGGTCGTAACTGTAAGAGGTAGTCAGTACTGAAGTGGTTGAGTGGAATGTTAAACAGGTTTTATATGCAAAAGTTTAGGATAATCTACAAAACTCCTGTATAACTGCTTCTCAAGTAATGGGGTTATCTGTTTTCCTCGTTAAACTGTAACTGCGTGCTCTCGTTGCTGGGATTCTCTAGCAAGCCTGAAAGCTGAAGAGCACGCTATCACGCTGGGCACGCAGAGGATGAAAGCTGTGCGTGAGGCAGAGCTCCCACCCACCAGCCCTGTCCGCAAAACCAGACCAGCACCCTCACAGGAGGCTACGGAGGGACCATCGGCTGCCAGATGAGGGAGTAAACCCAAGTGGCATCTGTCCGGGATGAAGGAGTTATCACAGTATGTCCTCCAAGGGCTCGAAGGGATTTTTAATGACCATGTGTAGCCAGGACTTGAGTTTTACATTGTGTCCAAAAGCTGACGTTAAATTCCTAGCTTAGTTCTGGGGCTTTACAAGCTGTCATGGTCTTGGTTCGGAGGGCAAGAGTGGCACATCCTCAACCACTGCTGAAGTCTGGGAGCTGATGGAAGTTTACCATCTCCCTGCCAGTAAGACCTGACTCAGGTAGTTTTGTGAGCTCTGACAAGATCTCAACCTGGTGCAATGTTGCTGCAAATGTTGGTAACGCAACACCCTTATCAGAAGCATAAGGAAATTTTCTTTTTTTTTTCGATTGCTTTTTATTGAGCAAGCTACTCAGTTGATGAGACTGACACAAATGTGCAAAGGACACATACCACAGCATGCATGGATGTCTGATCATATGAATTTTATTTTGAAGAGCAGACAGAATGCTTGGACAAGTCATCCTTTGTTGCTTTAAGTATGTGAAAGTGTCCCTGTGCTGACCTCCTGTATTTTTTCTAAGGTCAGTTGCTCTTCTGTTGCAATTCATGTTATTTTTCTTATAAAGATGTGATGTTCACATAATGAGAAATTAGCTTCTTTTTTAATGCTTTTCAACCCAATCTGCCCAGTGATATGATTAGACCACACCATGAATATGTAAATAAACATCTTTAAATTACTCAGTTAAGCAGTAAAACCAAGGAGAAACATAACTGGAGTCCTCCTTGGGAAAAACAAAACAAAACAAACAAAAAAACCCCACAACCAAAACAAAACAGTAATCCAAAGATATTTAAGTCTGTGTTTCTACATAAAAGAAATCAAAATGAAAACATGTTTTTCAATGGATAAATAAAAACTTGCAAATGATGGCTCCAAAAGATTCTCTCTTTACCTCAAAAACAATGATAGAGGCATGTCCAAGTGTATAGAAAGTTTTTGTTTAAAGGCCTGCCAACAGCTGCTCTCATGAGCTGTGTTGGTGAATTTGAGCAGAACAGGGGCTGTAGATCAGACACCCAGGAGGTGACAGCAGAAAGGACATAGACCTTCTGGGTAGGATGCATTCAGAGAATATTATCAAGATGAAAGGAATGCAAAGAGAGTCCTTTAGCCGTAGAGCTTATAAATCACAGTATCTCCAGCCATAAATATTTTTAACAACCTGCATCTCATCTCTTCCCAAACACCTATTAGTATCAAAGACTTCCTTAATAGGAAAAGAAAAACTGAGGTTTAGAGATACACACTTCGCATATTCAGTCTCTGAAAGACATCTGAGGAGTGATGTTAGCGCTAGGTCAAAGCAAAACAGAGAATTGCCAAAGGCAGCAAAGGGCATGTGGACTAGTAGGTACTGTGGGGGGACAAAACAAGAAACAGCTTCGATATCCCAAATTGGCTCTCCCACAATTCCCATCTTTGGTGGCAGCAGAAGCCACAATGCCATTTCACCAGGGGGTCGCCTTCATGCTCACTGTCACTTTTCTCTGCCAATGTGTTTGACGACATTGGCTCCCTTGGGACATCCAGTTGCATGGATGACTTAAAAGCCTTGAGTCAACCCCAGTGAGAGTAGTTGCATATAATTAGCCATCGTGGCTTATGTAGGTAAATTGAGCGTTCCCATAGATGAGTAGAAACCTCACTGCCCTGTGAGAAAAACAAGGGTGAAAAAGAGCTTAATAAGCCACAAAGATAGTGAAGGGGACAATTGTCTGAATTTCTGGCAAGTGGCCATTAAAATGTAGAAGGAGCAAAAGAGTAGATGAGATTTTCAAATGGACTAGTGGTTTAAGGATCCTTTCCCAAACTCTTTAAGTTACATTCCTTATTTAAATATAGCTTAAAGTGGCTTCTTTAAAATACAGAAAACTAAGCCCTATGATCACTTACTTTTGAAATATTTGGCTGCTACCAGTGAGTCTGGTGAGGGAAATTAACTGCACTTGTACAGCTTTCTATTGACAGAAAAAAGTACTATTTAACATGGCAGATGTTCTATGGCAGCAGCTTTCAGGAGAAAAAAAAAATGCAGGAGGCAGGGGGTGTTAAATAATAAAAAAAAAGACTGTGCTTTTATTATGCTATTAAATGGTGGGCCATTAGTTATTACTGGAGGTTAGTCACAGAACCATGGGAAGGGTGGCTTTTTAAACCTCTGTTTTTAAAGGATCCTCAAAACTTTACTTAACAAGATTGCAGGTTAAAAAAAAATAATACAAAATCTACACTTTTGAGTTTGCATGCTGTTTCTTATGGTGATTTGATTTTTAGGAAAATGGTTACAGAATGATAGCAAAGCCTAAAATTAGCTGGTAATTCTCCAAGGATCTACTGTGCTTCTCTCTCGGGACCTTCTACAGGATAACCTGTGGCCCTTCCATTTGCCATTGTACTGGTTTCTGTTCTCCAGCTCCTAGAATAGCAGTTGTATGTGTACAGCGTATAGGCATTTTTATTTATTGCTTTGGCTTAAGAGGAAAAAATGTACTAAAATAACCACTTACATCAGTCTGTAAGCATATCCACCAAATACGAATACTTGCTGTTTAAAGAGAGAAGTTCCTCCATTGCATATTCTGCTAGCATAAGATGTGTGGGCCGTGAGGAGTTAAAATCACATCTCTTCTAAATTGCTGTTCAAATTGCCATTTGAATTAACTGCTGCCATTGACTTCTGGTCAGAAACCTAGAGCCAGAACTGATAGTTTGGGGAAAAAAAGCTGAACACTCCCTCCAGCGTTTTTGTGTAGTTTAGTAGGAACTGAAATTCTTGATGGCATGCTTCTGGTTTTACATAACATTTACCTGCTTCTTTAAATAATATTTGTATTTCAGTTATGTCTGGATCAATCGGGCCAGGACAGTAAAAATGCATTAAATGAGCCCCAAATAGTCATAACACAGCAGGAGTAATACATTTTTATACTTTCTAATCAAATATTGTGAGTGTCTAGGGGAAGAGGTTTTATCTTCTGTTAAATGCAGGACTTGGAACCAACATGGAACCAGAATTCTGGGGTCTTCTTCCATCTTTGTCACTGACTTAACTGAAAAAACTGGTGTTGGTTGTGTATGTGGCTACAGTGGCAATCTACATTTATAAAACTCTGTACAGATACGACCCTTTATAATTCAAGTTACTACCAACTGCAGTCAGTACTGAAGTTGTCTGGAACAATAAGTACTGCCTGCATCAGCGGTGTCTGCAGCCGGGCTTAGAAAGCCTTTGATGGAAGACGTATCTCAGCCATGTTCCAGCTGCCCAGAAAAAAAATCTTCACAACCTGCAGCGAGTGACTCAGTTTCTACCTGTCCTTTTCTTCTCCCTGTGGAAACTGGTGCTGGATTTTGCAATTCTCAAGATTTTTGAATTAGGTCTGTTCGGGTGCTTCATGAGCAAACTCATGGTTTTTGCTTTTTTTCCTAAGAGAAGAAATTCAGACCCATCTAATGCGCGAGAATGTGGAGAAAGAAAAAAAAAGAATAAAAATCCTACCTTAGCTACGGAGGATGAGTTATCTCACTTTACAGGCAAGAAATCTAACGGAATGATGTGCCTGAGGATCAGCAGTGAGTTTGTGGCAACACCCTATCTCCTCAATGCCTGAGTTGCAAGATTATCCTTCACCAATGCTGGCTGTCGTTTTAATATAGAGAGGTATCTTATTTTTTAAGATACATAGGTGAGTCAAGCTAATATGGAAAGGAATTAACTTCAACAGAGAAAAATACGTTCCTTCCAAATGGTTGAAAGCACATTTACAATGAGTAAACTATCTTTGTCTCTGGAAAGACTGTTTCCTTGTCATTAACTTCTTTGTATAAATTAAAATCATCCTGTGCTGTAGCAATGCTTTCCGTATCTTATCTCTATTATAGCAGGACAATAAAAAATAAATTCAGGTAACTGTTTCCAATAGCAAACTAAAATTCTGTTGAGATTTATCCAATAAGGTAGGGGTCAAATCCCTGGGGAGGCTGAGCAGCTGGGACTCCTATGGCTCCACTGCTTAGCACCATCTGACTTTGGAGGCCAAGTTTTACATAGTAAATGATCTAATCACCTACCAGGGTTTAGAACTATCACAAGTTAATAACAGCGCTGCATCCATAGCTGCAAAATATTACACAATAAAACAAAATAAATGGAAATAATCTCTCATGAGTGCCAATAATTTAGATTTACAGGGTAATCCATAGGTATTGCAACTCCTAACAGATTGCCAAAATACTGTTTGGAGACTTCTATTTCAAATCTAGTACATTTTATTATCATTTCGAAGGCTAGGAAATTGAGGAATAAATTAAAGAGCTAAAATGGGGAAAACAAACACTTACAGATTGGATTTAAATGTACAGAAGTGTGAAGCAAAACTCTCTCTTCTGAAAGGATTTCATTAATGTTTAATTAGCTGAGTTGCAAACTGGAGCTCGCTCCCCAGCGTCCCCTTACCCAGGCGAGGCGCGTGTTGCTCTCCCGCGCGAACGGAGAGGCAGGCTTCGGCGCGGTTATTTAGCGGCAGCTCACGGGTGGCATTTTTCACCCTTGGTCTCAAGACGCTTCACAAAGCCATCGCTGCAATTGTCATCGTTGCAATTGTCACCCCTGAAGACAGGGGATGGGGAGGCATCTTCCTTAGCGTCACCAAGCAAATCAAGGCAGGGATCTGCGTGGGGAACAAGGCGCTAGGCTGCGTTCTTCAAATTTCGGGAGGTGAGAGGAGGCTGGACATTTTGAATATCAGTTCGTTTTGCTCACTGGCTGCTTGCTGCCAGAAATGAGAGCCCGCTCTCAGGGGCAAGCCCACCAACTAAATGTTCTCTGGGCTGCCTATGGATTTTTCCCCACCACTGATAGCACAGAGGCAGAAAACAGTCTACTGTCAGGATGGACTAGTCTGGACAGCCTGGTTTTGTCCAGGAATGAGTTTTACGTGAGTAAGGTCCGCAGGGAAGAAGCAGTGGCTCATCTCTCTCCCGACGTCTGCCTGATGGGCTGGGCGAGCCTTTCCAGGCTCCAGCACATCTCCACACAGCGAACAAAGCCCGGGCTGGCCAGCTCATCTTGGATATATATATTTTAGTCTGGGCAAAGCTGAGTTCAGCTTGGAAGGTGATGTAGAAGTGACCACTGTGAGTTTCCCAGCTACACAGTCCTCTCATACACCACCCTTATTTCCAATAAATTGCAGTCGGGTTTGTTCTGCTGTGCTAACATTCTTCAGAGACTGTATCTCGGCTATAATCCTCCCCCAGCAAATCCTTATTCTTGGTTATCCATCTTCTCCCACTCTACAAATGCTGTGGTCCCCCTTCTCTAAACCGAGTTATTTCTGAAGAAGCCTGGTTGAGGCATTCTGTTATTCAGAAAGTAAGTGTACCTTCAGCATCATGATACGAATATAAACAGGCCTATTGTAATATTTATTTACCTCATATATTTTAATTCTGTTTTTCTAAATGTACTGATGTACAGCCTGCACTACAGATTTATTAAAGATAACGATATTGACCAAGTACAAGTATTTATGAATATCTTAGACAATAAAACATAAGTGGATGCTGCATTCTACCTTAACACAGCTGTGATAGCAGTTTATTTGCCAGTGTCAGCTATATAGCAGATAGTGACAAAGACCATGGTTTAAGTGTGAGTGGTTCAGCAGAATCTCAGGCAGCGGGATAAGTGTGAAGTCAAAAAAAGGCTATTTAATTTTTATAAAACTTACAAGGTAAAAAAAAGAATTGCCAGTGTTAGTGTTAAAAAACACAAGACTCTTCAATGAATTAGTCAGCATTCAAAAAAATCTGGTTTTATGTACATGAATATACATCTCACTCCTGGTTTTGTACGTATACAGCAGTCAGATTGCCATACCTGGATAATTAGTTGTGTCTAGATATAAAATATATACAAAATTTTGATGTGATGCTCAAAGAAGTCTTGACTTATGTGGAAGCTGGAAAAATGTGCTAGCACAGAGACCAATACAACAGACAGACAGATTTCTAATGCCAACAACAGGAAATAAAATGAAAATATAATAAACTTTAATAAATGTGAATTATCCAATCTTGAGGTGCTTTTCTGACTATTTTACTAAGTAGAGTTTATTAGCAAAATTTTTTCCTATAAGGCAATGAGAATAATAAAACTCATGCAAATGAGTTAATCGTTCTTTTCATAATGCTAATGGCCAGACTTAGTGGTGCTTTGGAGAAGGCAAAATCTTATCGTAGATAATGAAGCACAATGCTCATAAAGTGCTATACCAACATTATATTATTTTCAGTATAGAAAGTTACTGTAGTATCTCAGGTGCCCAGGTTTTCAGTGATAAGTGACTTTTCAGATTCACCGAAGCATCGTAATTTCAATAAACACTTCACAAAAAATAATTCAAAAGGCATCAAGAAGTAAGTTTCATATCGCTTTAGAAATATTGTCCAAACCTACCTGAATGCTATAAGACATA
Source organism: Buteo buteo (assembly GCF_964188355.1). Classification (NCBI taxonomy): domain Eukaryota; kingdom Metazoa; phylum Chordata; class Aves; order Accipitriformes; family Accipitridae; genus Buteo; species Buteo buteo. The sequence continues at coordinate 18,934,262 of NC_134195.1, read as the reverse complement.
AAGTCTCTTGCTTAAAGATACAATTCATAAACAACTCTAACCTTTTCTGTGATGCTTGATTCAAATACCACACTGGGCAGGACAGAGCAGCTCTGTGTTTCGTCAAAAGAAGGCCAAATACATTACATTAACTTTCCTGCATCTTTCCGGCTAGAGGCACTATGTTAATGGAAATACCAGAGACTGCTGGCCATTAAGATCATTGGACTTGTGCTACTTTTCATTTACAGAGGGTCTGGTTCAGTGTCCTTGGACTGGGCTGGTTTTTCTTGTGGATTACACTGTATGTTATGCTATATATGAAATAGTATTACAGGCTTAACCAGAAGACAAAACAAAATACGAGCATGGAAGTCAATTTGGTCACTGAGTTGAACTTGCCCCGTGTCTGCTGCATAACTAATGTGTTTCCAAGCCTCCGTCATGGGAAGCAAAGCCGTCACTCTAAGTCTCCGGCAGGTCGGGGCAGCAGCACCCAGGCTTGACTTGAGCTCTGTGCTTCAACGCTGAGGGCTACCAAGTTAAGCATGGCCTTCAATGCTTTACTGGACGTGATTTTTTTAAGAAAATGATTAGATGATAACACGTTTTGTAAATTTGAGAGTCCGTTTTGTATTCATATGTGCCTAAATAAATCAGAATGTTTCTCCCTGATCAGAAGTGTATAAATATTTACTAAATTTACTAATATTTAATAAATGTAGATATTAAAAATGGCTTAGAAAGCAAAGTTCTTTTATGAATGTCACTGTATGATGTAATCTAGTAAATCATTATCTGCTCATGCCAACATTTGAACTCGTAATGGCTTAAAAAATAAAAAGCAAGTAATCTGAAAAGTAAAATTTTGTTAACCTCTTCCCAAAGAAAAGCTACAGTATTCATCAACTACTGCATTTTTGTCAGAGAAAGTCAATTTTGGACACCTTTAAATCCCCTAGATTAAAATACCCATATTGTAGCAGACCTTAAGCTAACAATCATTGACAAACTCAGGGCTTTTTCTGAACTGAACTCTGAAGATTAGATGCTGTGGACAGTACAAAGTGATAGCAGCTCCAGCAAAGGTAAGAGAGGGAAAGAGAAACCATTAGGAGAGTGTAAATATGACGGAGCTTTCAGAATAAGATTTTGCTCTCCTTTTGGTTACAATAACTGTCAGTCTGGAACAGTCTGGGAAAAAAAATCTCTTCATTGTAGTATGGCACATTGCATTAATATCAAAGCACACAGTTTTAGATCCAACAGGAAAGGTTAAAAAAATATATGATTAAAGAGAATCATCAAAGGAAGGAAGACATAAAGGTCAGATATTTCCAGTTACTGACTGACTGACTAGGTCAATGACAGTGATCATTAACTGCCAAGAAGTGCCCTTTCTGTCGGCCTCTGTTACATAAAAATGAAACACAAAGCAATGCAGATCAGAAGCTATTAGATGATCACATGTGGAAACTGGTCTTTGCCACGGCATTTACCATGCTAAATGTGATACTAATGTTCTTGCTCTTGCTTTCTCTCTAGTTTACCCTCTTTTTTCCCCATGCAGTCGCACATATATTGGTCGCACAAAAATCTAAGAATGTGCCACCAAATGGCTGGTGGCTGTCACCGTGCAAGATGAGAAAAAAAATCTGAGCTTAATCAAGTGATTAATCTTGTGTTAATAGATAACTGAGGACATGTGAAGATTTAAAAGCAAGGACAAAAAGGTATAATTGGATATGGTAACTTTTGTACTGAACAGAAGAACTGCTGGGAAGCAGAAAAACAAGTAATTATAAAACCAAAAAAGGATTAAGGAGATATTTTTTTCCTGCTGGGTACAAGCACCTGGATGGCAGAGAGCCTAGAACTGGATTACCTTTGAATTTTCTAAATTGTTTTCCTGAGAGGAACTTTTTTGACCCATATGAATCAGAGAGAAGGCTTCTTAGAGACAAAGAAAATTAATTTATAAGAAACCTTCCCTCCTATATAGATGCTCAGATGCTCGCTGCCTGCTCAGTACCGCTTAATTTTTTTTAAAGTCTCTTCCTGACTAGGTCAATGAGTTGCAGAGCCAAAATTCATGACCTTCAGGAAAAAAATTGCAAATCTTGAAAAGAACGCATTCCTTCCTTTCAAAGCAACCGTAACTGTTTAGAAATAAGTAAATAGCAACTTTCAAAAGAAAAAATTGCATGAGACATTTCTCTCCCTGCTGCTGCTTTTACACAGGAAAGGATACAATTTTCCTAGTGCCATTTGTATTTTTTCAATTCAGTGTTATATTTGACTGTTGAAATTTATTTTCTATGCGGGTAAAATATTTGGCTATAAACACCGGTTAAACTGATATGTAGTCACAATAAACCGCAGCAATTTTTCCCTCTGGTAGGAGGCTGAAGGATTGACAGCTGGAGGGAGGTTTTCCCGTGTCAGTTTAAGCAGAGATGCTGAGCCCTTTCTCTGGAGAGGGCTGATGCTGCCTGTCCGTATCCCACAAGCGTAGGTCCCTCGCACGGCCGGGGGCAGCCGGGCAAGGTTGGAACCAGACGAGCACCCCTATGTCTTTTCCATTAATAAAAAGTTCACTCGCATCCGTTTAGGCTGTGCTGTTCTAGCTTCAATATATCAATGTTAACAAAATATTGATGCTGGACTTTTACTAAAGAAAACTAAATCTCATTTGAATCACGCCCACGTAATGAAATGCAGCCCATTGCCCCTGCTCCAGACCCCAGGATCTTGGGAAGACCCCAGGCAAGCTTGGGCAACACCGACCTCTTTGCTAAAATGTGTTTGTGGAAACACAGGTATTTGGAAGTGGCTGTCCCTCCTGCAAAAGGCTCTTGCTGTAGCACCACAAAAGAACCATTGAAGCTTTTAATCTGGCAATTCCTGCCCTGGGAAGCTGAGCTTGGGAGGCACAGCTGTCGCCCAAGCCCCCTCCAGCGGTGCTGAAGGAGCTGCCGGAGCGTGGGGCGAGGACAGACAGACCCCCCCCATGCCCAGCTGCCTTCGCTTGGGCAACCACATCTGCAGCACCAGCCCCAAACCAGGAGCTCGGAGCCTTCCTTAACCCCCTCGTCCCCAGACCGAGCACGGTGGTACTTCAGCAGGTGGAGGAGCGAGACCACAGAGGGACCGAGCAGAAGCGTTTGGAAGAAAACGATGGTTGAATAGCCTGGGCTGCCCTAGCTGGGCTGCAGCTGAAGCCTGAAACCACCTAGGAATACCTTGCCTTCACGTTACACAGCCCTAACCCTGAAGCCCTGAGATAAACAGGGTGTTATTTAAATGGAGGAGCGATATATAACATGCATTGATTTTAGAGGGAAGATATTTATTCAGCATTTCAGCATGCTAAGCACATTGGTTCAGCAGGGAAAGGCTTGTGCTGTACTTCCAAAACGCTCCCCAGCCTTTACCTGGAGGATCATCACAAGAATAATTAGCTCCTGTGTCTGTTCCACTGGAAAGGCAAGGGCTCCATACGGACACTACAGGTGTAGAGGGCAACTGCTGTGTTAGAGAAAGCATAAGCAAACTGACTGATGAGAAAGACATGGCTAGCCTTTGTGCTGATAAATGCAAAGTTTCTTCCAGGTCTAAGAGTTTTGTGTTGTTGTTGGTTGGGGTTTTTTTTCTTTCTGGTAAAGCATATACTGGAAAGGTTTAAATATTTAAATGAAATTGCTTCTCCATACTTGGTCTCTGTGAACGGCAATTAGAATTCCTGGCGGGAATACAAGTGAGAAGTATAAATTGTGTTTTGCACGGTATTTATAGAAAAATGATGTTAAAGTTTGTATTCACAGAAGAAAAGCTCCTTTTAATAGTCACTCATATCCTCTCAGAAAGAAGAAAGCACACCTTGTGACCTATGTCACCCAATTTTTGTAAAGTGTTTGCGATGCATAGGCAGCAAGTGAATAGCGGATAAAAAATTACTACTGAGATTCTACTAATGACTGTATTAAATATTACTATCTGTGTTCATAAACAGAAGGAAAAAATTAATCAAGGACATTTGTTAGGAAATGTTTTAGAGCAATTCTTTGGTTTTGATGAAAAGCACATTCTAATGCCTTTGAAGATATGTGCACATATGCATCAGTTAACAACATGTACCCCCTATGGTACAGTCCATACTATGCAACACGAGTGTTCTTCATGCAAATAATTCACAATTTCAGCCTGAAATTAATAGGGATATACATGACATGCAGCATACCAATAGCAAAAAATATTGTGGGAGATTTACTGCAAGGGGAAAAAAGGACTGTAACACGAACCAATAATTTCTTCTCTTAATCCAGGAATAAAGATAAAAGGAGAAGAGAAAAATACAGTTAACAATCTTCCCCAGGGTGTTTGAGTGAAGAAAGTGCTGAACTGTGAATAGGAATTGAATAGACAGAAACATTAACTCCTTTCAGAAGGATGTTTGCCTAACAGAGATCAGATATTGTAACAGCACAGAGCTGGCTCCTTGCCTATGCTTTGCAGCATGCAAATGAATATTTTCCTTTCTCAGCAGCTCTGCAGTAAAAACACCACGAAATCACAGAAATATACACAAGAACCCTTTAAAATGATCACCGATTCTGCTGTCAAACACTAGAAACGGTCTGATGCTCGATTTGTGGAGCCGCAGATAAGAGCCCTCCATTCCGGACTCGCTGTCGCTGGAAGCACCAGCAATCGATACTGGGAGCTCAGAGAGGCACATTATCAAAGGTGACTCATGACGCAGGTAGGTGCCAGACAACTCTTTTAAAAAAATACCTACATGCTATTGACTTGAAGGGGCACAAGAATACGTTTACGGAGTGGATTGCGGAGGAGAGTTACACTCGCTTGCTCCGAGTGAGCTCTAGTTTGTCGTGCTGAAGACCAGGACGTCTCAGCCCACACCAAGCTCCGCTCTGCCACATCCAGACCCTTGCAAGCCTGAGCTAGCTTGTTTGGGGCAAGCTTTGATTTTATTGCAAATTGAAACTGAACAACCTGAGGATATTCTTCTGCAGCTCTGCCAATTAAGCATCTTTAAGCACTCAGGACCACTGAAAAGCTGTGTTTCGGTTGGGTCTCCTAATTTGAAAGACCCACAAAGAGCTGGCCACTCTCAGCATGGAAGAAAAAATGCATTTTCTGTTCACCAACTTTGTCAAGACTGAAGTCGCCACTGCATTTTCTGCCACTGTCAAGTTTTGTGTATTAAGGTAGAAGGAAGGACATCACAGAGGAAGGAGCCAAAATGTGTTATTGCCAATTTAACCGTGTATCTGATTCACTAATGCAATCTTTCATGCTTGTACTGTAATAGCCTGCAGCTCTCTTGATTTCATCAACATCATAAACCACTATTTGTCTTACATTTAAATGACACATCTAGGACTTCTGAGAGGCATATAAACCTATTTTCCATAAGCTACTTCCAGCATATTTCCTCTCCACTGTCCTGTCAACATCATCACAGAGTCATTCAGAGTGGAGAGGACTTTGGGAGGTCTCTCATCCACCCTCCTGCTCAAAGCAGGGCCAACACTGAACACCTTGCCAGGTGGCCACCTTCAAAGGCTATCAGTCCTTGGCCTTTTTTTGAGAGAAGTAGCATCTGTCATAATGATTTATTTGGTTTTCAGTTGTAGGTCACCAGGTCAAAGACTACCATTGTGTTTCTGTACAACAAGAGCTCAGTAGCCTATGTCTGAGGTCACCCCATCCTTCCACAAAGAGGCCAATGTGAGATGATACCCATGGTCACTTACAGTACTCTTAGCTAGATTGGAACTGCTGATTGAAGCAAAAGATTCCATAATCTTAATATCCAACCATTTAAAATGAATATAAGCTTTCCAGTAGATACAAACAGAGCACAACTCAGATTAACAGTATGCTGGGTTTTGTTCCCAACCATACCTTCTTAGTAAAGTGTCTTTTACAGAGTTGGTCACAGAACAATCTCATCCATTTGCCTTTTCAGAGACTTTACCACAGTATGCAAATATTTCAGGCACAGGAATGGTTTTGATATTTATTCAACATGAACGTGCAGGAAAAGAGAAAATAGCAGACATGAGACATTTAGGGCAGCCACTGTGAATTCACTGTAGGTCTGGGAAGACTGTCAATACCGAGGGCTTGTGGCAAAATGCTGTGAAAGTACAGGAGCAAAATCAATTGCAGCCAGAATTTTTCCCTCCCAGTACACATGACAAAATTATTTACAAGTGGCTTATTTAAACCTAGCCAGAAGTCAGCTATTTCAGGGCCCTATTGAGCAGAAAAGATCCCCTGTGAGTTAAGGAAGGTCACAGATCCAGTTACATCACCCAGATGATCTCTTTGACAGAGTATTTGTAACACTTGCTCTACCTTGCCTTTGTTTCAATGTGGATGGCTTGTGACAGTGGTTTTACTGCCATTTTTTGCTGGCATTGCCTAGAACTTGCTCTATCCTGACACAACCTTCCACATAACGACGATGAGCGCAGGGTGGGAAAAAAAAAAAAAAAAAAGAGAGAATACCACATCTTATCTAGCAGCAAAAAAAGTCACTAAGACCACTCTTTTGGAAACCCTCATCTAACTTAGAGCTAAAAAACTGTTTTAAACACCACCCACACTGCAGTTATAGATTTCCTGCTCGGCACCTCTCCATAATCTCAGTGCAAACTACTGCAAAGGCTGGCAAGCTAATAGCTGATCTGGCTGGATGCCAGCCTGATTTTGACTGTCCCCTTTAGAAGTCTAGGGCATCTCTGCATTAGCAAGTGGCAGAGCATAATTGGAGTGGATACATAGAGCGAAACAGTGGGTGCAGAAGAGCTGAGGGCCACCCTGTACACATTTTAAGGATTTTACTTCAGACTAGCTCTCGTTTGGGCCCTGCACAGAATGCCTGGTGGTTGGCGTATAGTAGGTGCCTTGCTGGATCCCATCTCCTCATTTCTTCAGAGGGGCATCCAGTTTGTGTGCTCCAAAACCACTTCACACTGAGAATGCAAGTACAGTAAATGGGACAGGATGTTTGCTTCCCGAGCACACTCCTGATCGGAACTAAACTGCTAGTGTAAACACGTCTTTGGATCTCTTAGGAGTGGTCTTGGTCCAGGGAAATCCTTTGTGTAGGAAGAGATTCTGACTGCAGGGTTAATAAAAGCATCATTCGCTGCTCACACTGTCTGTAGGTTAAACGCAAAACTAGTAAGTTTGATAAGCCACTATGCTAGTGAATTTTTTTCCTTCTTTATTTGAAAAGTCTGCTTTTCTGTGACATTGTTAAAGCTCTCAAAGAGATTCAAATTAGGAAATACCCTCCTTTCTGTAATTTGAAAGTTTAAAAATCACTGGTTTTGAAGTCCTTTGACATTATGAGCCTTTTCTGCCACACTTTGATACTAACTGGCTCCTAAAGCATATTCTGCTCAGGCTGTCACTGCCAGAGATTGTCATCTTCCGAGCATGTCCATGGAGGAGCGCCTGTTCTTATGATGCTTCATGAGTCAGGAGTGGTGCTCTGGGGACAGCGCTGTGCGCCTGCATAGGGGAGAGGTTTATTGCTGCCAAATCACAGAAACCACAAGCACTGTTTTCCAAAAAGCTGACTCCTCTGTTTAAACTCCTGCAAGCTCACTTCACAGTCAGCTTGATGGGCATTCAGAGAAGAGCGTGTCAGAAACAGAAAAACACCCCAATGTACAGGCATGACCCTCACTGCTCCACTGTTGCGAGGAAGATGATGAGATATACCGCTTTCTTTCAATTTTTTGTTTGTTTGGGGTTTGGTGGGTTTTTTTTGCTTGTCTCCATTCTGTACACAATAAAGCACAGTTGTTTACAGAGATAAATGGCTTTCACAGAGATGAAGACTCAGCCATTTACATCAAGGAGCATATGCCTAATCAAGCTTTGTGGGTAGGTTTTTCAGAAGCAGCTAGGGAGCTATATTACTGACTTCCAGAGGGATAGCTCGGTTCTCTGGAAAAAGCTCAGCCTACCTCTCTAATGATTGAATTCTGCTTCTGCAACAGATAATACAGGGAGTTGATGACTATACAAGAGTCCTCATTTAATTCTCTGTGTATCCCTTTTTTATCCCTGGCATTCCTCATCCAGATAATCAAAGAACTGAGACTGTAATGACTGTGTCTGAATATATCCTTTCTTTTTAAGCTTCCAAATTCCTCATCGGTATTACTTATGCTTGCACAGGACTTGCCAGCTTTCTTCATGTTTTAAGGGGAATGTGCATAATAGAGAGCTCTCCCTCTTACTCATGGCTCTATTGTAGAGCCTGCACAAGCACTGCCTACACATTCCAAGCATCTTTTGTTTTGACGTAATGTGCTCAAAGAATTACACTTGAAAAAAAAATTTTAATGAGCAGTTCTAAGCCTGCTGAGCATAACTCTGGTGCATATGAACTTTAATAACTGTACCCATTGTACACAGTCTTTGGGGTCAGGGTGCCCTTAACCCTTACTGACAAAATATGAATTTGCAAACACACTTCAGCCCCACTGAAACGTGAAGGAGCATATAGTAAGATGATCCTATCTTTCCATCAATTTATTTGGAAAAATCTTCCTGCAGGGGTTCAGTTGCTATGCCCCATTAAACTGGCAGCGGTTGCCTTGCTTTACACAGCAGCTCAACGGGCACCAAAGGCAAAGTATCCGGAGCTTCTGGGAGACCAAGGACAAGAGCATTAACCCGAGCAGGTCCCCTGGGTGCGTGGAGCTGAAGCGGCTGTCCCTCCGCTGCTCCTGGGAACGTGCCCATTTGGATTCCAGCTGCATTGTCTATTCCAGGCTCATTTTTTGTTTTCTTGTCTTTGGAGAGGGGAAGGTGGGAAAAGGAAAGTATTTATGAATACGGTTCTGTATTTGCTATCCTTTTTGTGTCTCTGTTTCTGTTCTCTCTTTTTTGAGTCTGCCCAGTTTGTGTATTCACGTGCAGCATGCAGAAGGGGGGCAAGCTGACCCCACAGCAGTGGCCTATCTGCCTTTGAGTACAAGTTGAGGAGGAAGGATGGAGTTTAGATTGATAAACTATCCAGAATTCTGGCAGTTATTTTAATGTGCTCCAGAGAACAGGCTAGCCTTTTCATTGGAGACCTGTAAAGACGAGGTCCCTATTCAAAAGGATTTCTAGCATTGATTTAAAATTTGCCTTGATAAATGAAGATGACAAAGAGTAATGAAAAAGAAACAATGCAGAAGGAAAACATACACAAACCTTATGTTCATATGGTTAATGAAAATGTACAGATATCTTTGGGCTTATCTTATTTTGTCTCATTTATGGAAGATTAAATAGAGGCGAAAAAAGTTAAATAATTCACAAAAAAAACACATTACTGAAAGACCCAGAGGAGATTGTTTCAGCTGCCATGCAGTTTCACGGGAGAAGGCACTTCTATTCAAGTAGAAAGGAACCAGCTGAGTCCAAAGCTTTACAATTCTTGAAGATTTGGATTATGCAAATTTTAAGTTTCCTTCCACACTGCTATTGAGAAAGTTCTAGTTTTACACCCATTTCAGAGATGAAAAACCGCAGACTTTCAAAAAATTACCTAATGTGTATTTGGCTGAAGAGTTGTCTTTGGTGGAACTGGAATCAGAATCCAGGCACACTGACTCCCAGCCCTCCTAAGTTTTGGACAGCCTCTTTTGGCAAATAAATGCAGCATTACACACTTTAAACAAACATTTCGCATGCTATGACCCAACATACATATAATACAGTGAAATCTTGAATAATTTACCTAAGATATGAGTTCTTTCTTTAAAGACAAACATACCACGCAGTGTAATGGGAAATAAGCTTCATAACTTTCAGGATCTTTCAAATGCATTTGTGAAATAAATGCATGCTTGCTAAAACAGCTAAGGATTCTTAAAACCTCCCAGAGGGTTAGCATTCTTTGGTGAAAGAAGATGCCCCATTCCTTTCTTCACTTTCTGAAGTTCACTGCAGTTCTATGGCATTTTCAATAAATTATCTAGGATGTCTGTGTTACCGTTTGCTGAAATGCTACTCAGATTAGTTTAATTCAAAGGTCAAACTATTTTCAATGTTTAACTAAGTAATTTCAAAACAAGTCTTATCATTAAGGGCACAGAATTGTGAGTATTTAAAACCACATTGCCCTTGCAAAGTATGCATATTTTTAAATATTTATATTCCCATTAACTTAAAATATGGAGTACAGATGTATTAGCTTACTCACTGAATCACGGTAAAGATTCCCAATGGATTATCATAAACGTCCATTGTATTTAAAGTTGACGGAAGCAGTTGGCAAAGAGAACTGCTCCTGGGACCCAGCAGCCTTGGTCAGCGAATCTGCGCCTCTTCTCTTGCTCTACCCGTTACATACATACATAAATGCATACAGCCCTCCTCTGTACGTCTTGCCTGGCTTCACCCGGTTCAGCTCTCCACATCAGATCAGCTATTAAACCGCCGGTGTTGCTGTTGGTTAAGAGCTACCAGAGGCACTGGCAGCGGCCGGGGGCACAGGGGGGTCCTGCTGCGGTGACGCTCCCACAGTCCATGTCGATGCCGCTGGCAGGGGAAGGATCAATGTGAAAATTGCAGTCCCATGGTCTGGGCTGTAATGATTTAATGACAATTTTTAAAACTGTTGTGTAGCTTCACCTTGAAACAAGCCTTGAGATTAACCTTAACAAATATAAAAAAAGTATTTGTATGCAGCCTGTTGTAAAATACAGTGAGTGTGACGTGCGATTTCAGGCCAATGTTAATGATGTGTCAGTGTCTTCTGGTATAAGGAGGGACAGGCAGAGGTGTGCTTTGTTTTCCTTGCCTTTGCTGGGATTAATATTCATATAATAGAATAAGACTTTGGGGTTTGTAATGAAATAAAGTTTTCTTCTACTTATGCAAAAAAGAAGTGACAGTAAGCGAAAGACTCTTTGTCAACTAAATATCATGGGATGAACAGTACAAACCAGTCCACTGAACCCAAAGAGGTGTTCAAAAGCAACAGTATAATCATTTTCAGTGCCTCACTTTTCCTCTGCCCAACCGAAGACCTCTGACTTTCAGAGGAGGATGCCTCTAGTTTTTGAAAAGCAAGTCTTTTTTTTTAAAGATCTTACACTTCCAGAACTTAAACATCTTACAAACACCTGTGAGAAACACAGTCCATTTATGTAAACTTAAACTTTCCTTACCAATCTGCACTGCACTTTACACACAACTGCGGTAAGACAGCTGCTGAAGGAATCACGAATTATTCCCCAGCGATCCTGCATGGAGAAAACCTTCAGCCGAGTAAGTTTGATGACCGCTGAACGCGTCCAAGGGATGACTCCCTCTCCTCCTCCCCCCAGCCTGCCAATGCCCCCCTGCAGGAGCGCAGCACCAAGCGCAGCTTCGTTTCGGGTGACAAACTAAGGACAGGAGGTACGGCGAGGCTGGGGCACCAGGCAGAGCCCAGCAGCCCTGACCCCTGGGAAGAGGAACCGCTGGGTCCAAGTAGATGAAGAGAAGCAAAATGAGAGGGAAAAGCGGTGGATCTGGTCATTGATGTGAGTAGCGGTGATGTGGGTCTTGGGCGTAAAAGGCAGCTGCCGTGGAAATGGCTGTGCTGAAAGCAGTTCGTTACACGGCACCTCCACTTCTAACACAAGCTGGACCCATCTGCTCTCCCACAGCTCCCACCTTCTACAAAGAAGTGCAGTCTCTCCCAACAAGGGGAAAAACTCCTCCAGAATAGAAGCGCAGACAGCTGGCTCGTAAACGCTGCTAGCATTGCTGAAGATAACCATTAGCAAAGATCATTTCAGCTAAACTCTAATGACCAAGGCCAAGGACATTTCATTGCAGGCCTCAAGAAGACCGAGATATCGGAAGAGAGAAGGGAGGGCAGTGGCGGCAGCGGATGGAGGGCATGCCTGGAAAAATCCACGCCAGGGCTGCAGAGTCTCATTGCAAATGCAAAGCTGACAACCTGCTGGGTTTTAATTGTATTGCCCAACTCATATTTTCACACAGTGGAGAAAAGAAATGGAGACCATTCTGAATTTTTCTATTAAAAAGTGCCAATGGAGAGCTCAGAGTCTTAACTTTCAAGATGGAGGCTGAGCACAAACCAGCACCAGCCTTGTTGAAATGCAATGTCTGCAGGGCACTCTCTCCTGTTTGCAAATTTATGTTTTGGCGTTTCTCGTGGGATCACAAGAGCCATGAACTCCACTTGTGAAAAGAGCAGACAGGATTTGTTCCTAAGGTAAGCTTTGACTCAGGCTAAGCAGACCTACCACAGGTATAATTGCTGTTTTCACAAGGTTGGTCTGAATACATGATCTAAGAGTAAAAAAACTCCAAGGTAGTAAAAAACTCCAAGGTAGTGAAAACCTCCAGGTGCAGTATGGTATAAATATGGGGTTGGGCATCATTTCTGAATTCAGATCCTAGTGCTGAAACTAATTTGATTTCTGGCAATGGACAAATTGCTAACAGACCTAAGAGAGACAACTCTTCAAACACAGCCACTGATATTCAGTATTTAGCCTGAGACACGCAGGGCTGCGTTTTCAAAGTGAGCGTCATCCTGAAGCGGTAGCTACAGGTGATCATTTTCTCTAAAGCTCAGGTACAACTTATCACTAATTGGACTTTTATAGTAAGCAGCCAGTTTTGAAAATACAAGTTTTCATCTCAAACTCAGTGAGTACTTTTTGGAGATTTCCCACTAATTCGACGAGCAGCTATTTAGGCTGTGTTAGTTTTCACATCTTCAAAATAGGGGTAAAATCTTAGATTAATCCAAAAGATTAATCACGCAATAATTCTGGAGTAGTTTGAGGGATGATGAAGGTAGTTACACCATATGGTTTCCTCACATGTGCAATTAAGCTAGATAATCTGATCACTTACACTCTCATGTTTTCTCCCCATCGCATGAGTTTTAACTGGATCTTTTCCCTACTCACGTTTCAGATTCTCTACTATTCTGCATAGCACCCTTGCTATTCCTCCACAGAATGTAAGGCATGCTGCTGAAGTTATTCATGTACCATCAGACACTGAGTTCAAACTCATTACTCTGAAGGAATTCAGTAGATCCTTTTAGAAATAACATGGTACAAAATGAGATAGGTCCCAGAAGCCAACCTTCAACACAAGCAGTTTCCCCATTCTGGACTTCCCTGTTCTAAAATCCCAGCAAGAGGAACACTGAAAGAACTAGGGAGGAAAAAAAAAAAAAAAAAAGGACATATGTTAATTTATTTGCTTTTCTCAGGCATCTCTTGTGAATGAACCAATATGGAAATAAACCAGCATTTAACATAATCCTTTCTTCTCACTACACTGTTAATAGCATCTTGAGAAACATGTACTGAACGTTTGGGGCCAGATGCTCATCTGGCATGAACTGATGCACACACATTGAAACCAATAGAGCAAGGATGATTTATATACACTAGAAGTTACGACAACGGGTCCTTAATAAAGGGTTTCATAGGTTATGTAACTGGTAATTCCAGTACAGGATTTGTTTTTAATACGATTGACTTTGTCGAGATGAACATGTCTATAACTTTAACCTTGGAAAAGATGCCACGCTATTTCAAAAAAAAAAGGACAAAAATCAACTAAACCCACAGTAACAGTGTTCGTAGAACTTACGACAAAATGTATTCCTCCCTGACTGTCATGTCTAACATTTTTCCATTCCCATCTTACCAGGTGCAGACTTTTAACCCCCTCACCCCAGGCTCCAAAATCATCAAAGAACAGAATAAGGTACCTATAGGATGCAATGCATCTCAGCTTCATAGAGATATGTTTGGGTCCGATGAATCCTATCATGAGAGTAGGGATAACCATCTAAACTGAGGCAAGGTGAAGCCTCATCCCAGTTCCGATGGCTGGTTACGTCACAGCAGAGCCAAGCACTTATTTTCACTCTACATCAGTTTCACTCCACCGGTTGCAACATGGTTTCTAAGGATAAGGTGTCAATACCATTTTGTAAAGCTGAAGGCACGCTTACTAAATAAATGAATACATAGAATATTGCTGATAAGTTGCCAACTTGACTGTGCTGCTAGAAAGAAGATTAACTACTGCTTTATAGGAATTATTAAAAAATGAGAACTTTGCATACCGTGTCAGTGACTCAGGTCTGATGGCATTTCAATACATAGAAGTTCCTATTTTAGTAATCAGTAGGTCATGTATGGTGACAACACCATAGGACAATTACTAAGTAGCAGGATAGGCAAATTCAGATTGGAAAAAAATAGAAATATTGAGAATCCTATTTAAGGGTAAGAAAGGGGTGAATTTTTCTACTCAATAGCTAACCTAGACATGCTCTTGATCTATAGCTTCATTTGATCCTGGCAACAGCCCTCATGAACAGGACTCATCCCAGCTAATGTCAGACGTCTATGGTGCAGTTGGCTGTCTATGCCAGTCACCCACCGCTTGCTTCCACAGCGGCTTCTAGGATGTGATTCATCTGACCTAATTCAGCCGGCTGCTTTACAGAGAAGATGAATAATGCCTAGAAGTGTCCATTTCTCTCCGTGACTACAAAGGGAACTCACAGTGACAAGCTGGGAGTCAGATGCCTGCACTGAATCGGGTGGACCCCAAAGTAATGTCTTCACCATTTTCTAGCTGAGCTATTTGGCGTGTGGTCCTGCAGATGGCAATACTTTGTGTACAATAAAGAAGAGACAGAGCTGGAGGAGGAACGCTGAACTTTAGACTTCAAGTGAGGGTCTGGGTCTCAGAGCTTCCTCTGAGGCTCCATGTTAAAATTGCATGAAAGCAAGATGTAAACTGGTCTTTGGTGTTGCGCTGGTCTACCGAGCTGCCAGCACCAAAACTTGCTGTCCTGATGCACCGCTCCATAAAATTACACTTGCCAGTGTGACTGAATCTGGCCCTTCAGAGGTTTGGAAAGAAGTTTTTTGAAGAAAACCTTTCACATGTCAGAAAGTATAGTCTTACCAGCAATTGTGTGAAAAACTTACTCTGGCAATAGAATAATAGAATATATATTTTTAAAAAAGCCGAACATCCCCCTTCCTCCTAAACCCCAACACATTAAGACCCACACACTGAGTTTGGGCACAACCTGGTATTTCAGGTAGACCGTGATGTTCGGCAAGAGTCCTCTTCCCATTGCTTTTCATATTTACAATCCCCGTCGAAACTTTTCCTACAGTGTTTCTCATTCGCAAAGCACGCTCCTCCTCTCCTTCCAAGCTCATCTCCAGCCCTGGCCGTTAGTGAAAGGAACTGAGATGTGGAAAAGACAGGGATGAGTAACTGTGGGCAGACTGGCAGTGCTGGAGTTGTAGGCAGGTCCCAGGCTCACTGAAAAGAGTGGGCAGAGCTGGAGGAGAGCAGTGATGGAGCTAATCTCATATCTATGATTTGTTTTGAATTGCAGTGTGTTTGTGTTTGTTTAACATTCAGCTTATGTTTGACTTGTATTTATTGATGTTTGCATTAAATCAAGTATTTTTTCTGCACTCATGTTATATCAACAAAACTATATAAAGCATTTGACATCCTTACAAAAATTCTTCATATGCTACTATTTATCATCTTAAAACCAGTAAATAGATCAGTAACACAAGCAAACAAACTGATTTTCAGGTGCACTATGGAGTTGCAACAAGTGTTATTGCTATACACATTCCTTAGTTACTGGGAAATGTAAATCAGGAGAAAAATTTAAATTATATTATCCAACCTTGCACCTGCCAAATCAGATCCTATGACATAATCCCATGTGCAGAATTAGATACAACCCATTGTGAATATGCATGGCAGAATCAATCTGGGATACGTAAAGGAAAATGAGAGAAGTCTCAGTGCTGGTGGAAACATTTAACAATGTTCTCCTGTTTTAGAGACTTAGATGCACAGAAATCCCAAGTAATAATTAACTTAGACACATTCCTTACTGCCTTGAACAAACAGAAACTGACACCCTACTGTACACGAGCTGGGACTGTGACCCAAGAAGTCACGTCCCACCAGAAGATTTATATCCACCCCAACATATTTTGGCACAAAGTTGCCTCAGCAACCGGGAGAAACAGATTATGATCAAGGTTAAGCAGCTCACAGACGGTTTTCCAATGACTGACAAGGCAGGTCTGTTCAAAATAAAGCAGGGGCCGGTCACTCTCTGTCCTTTTCAGTGGCTGCTAGCTCTTTCCAGTGACAGAGCTGCTGTGGCACCTGAAACGTGTGTCCAGAGCCGTGTCACTGAGCAGGCAAATGTCCACCTCTCACGTACTGCAGGACCGTTGCATAGGGTCACACCTTGTTAACCGCTGTCAACGCAAAGCCCGAGCACAGACATGTTACATCAGCAGTGACGAGCAACATGCCTCTTTTGAAAATAGCTAATGAACATCCCAGTCAGATTGCAAACACTTCTTATAAATGGTAATTGGGCTAAAGATGATACGCATAGGAATTATACTTTGGAGTTCCAGCAACCCAACAAGCCATAATTAAAGATCACCTGATCCAGACTTACCAATACCTGAGCTTATTTATTTATGATTATACCTAATTTCTATCAAGGACTTCCGATGAACAATATTCATCATTCTCGTTCAGACGTCAGAATAATGACTGCTGTGGAAGTTATATGGCATTAAAAATTATGTTCTTAAACTCATGCATATTCAGTGATGTAACTCAGCACTGTCCTTCTGTCTACCAGGAAAAGGCATATTTCTATTTTGTAAATACGATAGGGTTTGTAGCAACTAGGATATCCAGACAAGTCATGTCCTCCCAGCTGGATGGCAGATTCCAGAAGCATCATTAAGTAACAAAAGGGAAACCATATCGGACAAAGATGAACATGAGGAAAGGCACTGATAGATTGAACGATTGTACTAATTTACTTATAAGGGTTTGTGAAAAGTCCCATAGGCCAATTCACTTGCAACCAAAAACTGGGTAAGGTGAAAGAGAAGCTTCACTTCCAAGTCAGTCTCAACTCTGGGGAAGGCAAATTTCAGGATAGATTTGTTAAGGGAGATGATTCCAGTGCTGGAAGGCTGGGTATTTTGGCAGTCAGTTTGACAGGTCAATCTACTAACCAGAAAATACTTCAAAGTCAGACAGAAATCATTGGCAGCAAAATACATCTTAGACAAGCATTTAACTTCTCTGTATCTGCCTTTTAATGGAGTGGCTAATTTTGTCATGTCTTTCATTTTAATACCATTTTTGCTTCTTATGCTTTTTTTTTTTTTTTAGTATAAAGGCAATGTTGGAAAATGCCACCCCATTTTCATGAGGGAGGTGATCCTAAGTATGGGTGGTGGGCTCGCTGACCATCCCCAGAACCATCTACAAGGTGACTGAGAGAACAACAAGCGCTCCTGCATCAGGCCACGTGGCTGCCCAGTGACCTGGTGGCACCAGGGACACGAACTGGACACAATCTGGTCTTTACTGGACAGTGCTTTATCTTCCACATGGTTTTTTTGGTCAGTGCCTCAGTCACAAAGGGTCCTCCAAATGTGAAGATGCTCCGTTATAACACACCATGGTGGAAGAGGTGCATTTCTCACTTTAGCTCCTTCATCTCTTTCCCGTCCCACAGCAACCAAGAGACGGCGTCAGCGTTTTGTCTCACACATCTGTATGGGGCAGCACCTTCTGTGGAGGAAGGAGGGGACCTTTTTCGCACATTTCTCCTCTCTAACACTCTAACCCTTCAGCAGAGCATTTTCATATTAGCTCTGTCGCGTCGGTTGCTATTTTAGGTAACCACACAAGTGCACGTACATTAGCTAGGGCATCTCCTCCCAGCACCAAAAGCCCTCTGCTGCACACCTCTTTCTCCTACTCATTCCTGCACTTGCCTGGGAAACTATTCAGGCAAAGCAGCAGCTGAAACGTAATCTTTTTTTAATTACTAACAACTGCGTGTACGGGTAGAGAAGTACTATTGTAAATCTACGTGAGCACTGACCTCAATGCTCTTTAGCCTAACTAGAGCTCACTTGCCAAACCTTATCTATATAAATACTGCTTTTTCCTTCTGCTAAACATGAAAATGTTTTAGCTTCTTTTAACCTGGGATTCATGACTGTACAATGACTTACTTATCTTTGAATCACTGCCTATCACTCTGTTAAACCACAAAGTATCTCCCTCTGCTTTCTGCTGATAAGGCTGATTTTCAAAAGCAGTTAGCAGTTTGAGGAGCTTTAATGTGGGATGCAGGAAAGAAGTCTCCTTTACAAAACTTTTGCAGTAGTTCCTTCCAAAATTCATTCCCACTAAAACAGCTGACTGTGAGCACCTTAGATGTGAGAAGTCTGGAATTACAGACTTTGCTGAGACTGTGAACTTTCTCTATTATTATGAGAAATTATTGTGAATTATTGTGGGGAAAAATTACTCTGAGGCTGTAGGTCTCCACTCAGAATTGTACCCATGCTTGATCTCAGCATCTTCTTTTTTTTCCTATATATTCAGTTTATGTGCAACCTAGTTTTCTCCACTGAAGGCTGTGAATAACAGATGTAACCTCATTGTCCTTACTGACTTCACTGAGCTATAATTGAACACTGCTTTTGGTACGCTCTCAGCAGTGTTGCTTGTATACTGCAAGTCATCTAAGTACTAATATTGAATTTCTTCCATCAAAAACTAGCCCCTAGGGCAAAAACAAACCAGAAATAATTAAATTCATCTAGTAAACCACAGGCTCATTTGAATAACATTGCCTTCCCTTAATGCTGTGTGTACATACAGTAAGCATAGATCATTACAGCCTGGCATCAGCTCGAATGCCTGTGAAGCCAAAATTCTCTGTTTTGGCTTCACAAATAACTAGTGCTTTGAACAAGAGAGAGAAGAAATCCAAGTTTCTTTATTTTTTCCCCAAGTAGAAATGCTACATACCCTATTGCCAGGTTTTTCACCCAGCGTTCTGCTTTCTGTTTGAAGTCCTCTTATATTGCACTAGTAATTTTTTATTGCTTCCAATCTGTCAGAGCGAAATGACAGTAGTCTTATGTCAAACCAGTTATACATCTGATTGAAGTCCCTTCACATTTCACCTGAAGCTCATCAGTTTTCTCGTTTCTATGCTGCTCGCAGGATGAACCAGTTCACAGTTCATGCCTTCCCTGGGATCCCTCATATCTATTGCGTGCCTCAGAGGTACAAGCGCTGGCCAACAATCTATGGGATTCCACTTAATATTTCTATTTAGTACGAGACAGCTTCTTGTATGGATGCTTCTCATTCACTAAGTTGTTCATCTTCCTATTTAATTTGTTACACCGCATTTCTCCTAGCACATAAGGTAAGGCAGGCAGAAACCTACAATCAAGTGACATTTATCAAGGGCCTTGCTGGAATTTAGGTCTGTATATAAAGCTCAGTGATCAATGTCTCCTATTCCGTCTTCCTTCAGCTCTTGACATAAAAAAGTTTCTGCAGTCAAAGACTTAAGGAAAAAATCAATATGTGCTTGAATATTGTGAAGTGGGATGTTTTTATTTTTAAAATTTGTCTTTTTCAGCTGTGCTACTTTGTATTTTGCATATGAATAAAAATCATGAAGAGTTACATATCACAACTTAAATATCAAAGATGACTGTCAAATAATTAAAAGAAAAGGCTCTGTAAGTCACTTTAGTGAACAACTTCTTATTGGAAACTGGGTGAGATGAAGGAGAATAGTGCTTACTCAATCAGAGCAAAGGGAGTCTTGCCTTCCAGTCACACCTCTGTGCAAGTGCTTCAATACATAGCTAGATAACTCCCAGCTTCAGTGTATTTCAGTTTATTTCTCCAGAAAATGAAAACACATGCTCACCTGGCATATCTCACAAAGGTAAAATATGTAAAGATTTCTTTCAAGGAATTTCATCAAGACGTCAATAAAGTGGTCAGCAGCATTATTTTTATCTGACTTAAAATTCTCCATATCAAGACAAGACAGCACAGTTTTCACTTACATGTCATTCAGCTTATTTCACATTTTCCTTTAGGTTATATATGCTTTGGATGGAATGTGATGCTGCCTCAGTGATAAACTTCTTTGTTTCCCTGGGAGGTGGTGGGAGTGCTGCATACAACTACATGCCTCTTGCTCTAGTTGGGAGAAGTCTTACAGGAAGAACGACAGTTACGCTTTACTGAAGACCTGAAAGCATTTTGAGTGGCACTAGTGTCTCATAAAAGCACAATCAACTAATGTCACCGACAATGATAAAGCCTTCCTAAGGCTTCACCACCTTATCATGAAACAAAGAGCAATCGTCAAAGAAAGAGACACATTCTTATGCATAACGGTAGTCTTAGTTTATGGCACATCATTTGTATAGCTATTTATTTTTAACAGCTGGTGAGCAAATGCTTTACTATAATGTTGAATTTCTTTCACTTGCTGAATATATTTTTCCACAGAGGTCTGATCCAAAGTCAAATCAAAGTCAGTCCACATCAGTTTACAAATGAGCATTCTATTCTATGTTAATCCAAGGTCTGACTGACCATGCTCCTACAGATGCCAATGATGAATCTACGGTCTCGTTTGGTTGTAAAGACAACCAACCAAAATGGCTAAATGGCTAGAAATTTGGCAGAAGCTTGAATCCCAGAGCTGAGACTAGTCAGAAGTTAGAGCTACATTCATATTTTTAAGAAAGTATCCATGTGCAATATGACATCTAGTATGCAAAACACATCAGAGGAACATAAGCTACTTTTATGGTGTGAAATAAATGTTAGATGGAAGAATGAAAATGTTCTCGAGTTTCATAATGACAATTTTACAAATCATTCTGTAGAATCCTTTCTTGAACCTTATTTGCCAGAGCAAACTATATAAATTACTAGTGTATTATTCCAACGACACAGAATTGCTTAAAAAACTGTCAGAGAATTGCTTATAAAACTTTATGTCCACACCATCAGCGATCTTAAAACTTTAAATTGTTAAACTGTATTAGAAACATTTTTCAGATATTCCAATCTACTTCTCCTTAGCTTTCCAAGCAGGATTCAGAAAGGAAGCGTACCCAAAAGCCAGCTCTGTATCATTCCTGCACTGTCATGCTCCACGTTTCTCCCTGAGGCAGGGTGTTAATGCCATGAGCCCTCGTCATGGCAGCGGCCGAAAGAGTGTGTCTGAACTCTCCTCCTCCTTGAACTGCTACTTGTTGCAGAACAGCTGCGGCAGGAAAGTAGGGTCCAAGATAGTATATCTCTAAATTAACTTGTACATACCCTACCTACCTTCTTCGCCTAACCACAGTTCCCTCTCCTTTGCAAGCCAGCACTTTTGTTTTTCTGTATTCCTTATTTCTTATTACCTTCGATTTTCTCTTGCTGGTATCCTCTCTGTATTTTTGGTGTCATTGTACCTGAGTGTTACTTCTCTGCCTTCCATAAGTAGCAGATACACCTGGTAGCCCTCCCAGATCTCCTGCTTTGCAATAATGGATGCATCCATCTTGTGCGTATACGGCAGTCGTAGGGATGTTCAGCTTATCTGCTGTTTGGCCAGCAAGCCTCTAAGCCTGACCTCCAGCATGGTCAGAGCCACATACTTCAGGATGCTGCGTGCTTGAATGCAATAAGACGATTATCCTGTTCCCTGGTGTGTCCAGACAGGATGTCTGCAGGCAATCTGCAATCTGCCAAGCTGATAAGATATGAACTGGAAGCAGAACGTGCTATGTTGGCTGTTGTTCGTGACATCATTCTTCCACAGAGAAGGACGATATTTCTTTCTCTACAAAAGATGTTATCATCTCCTCTGTTTCTCTTCTTCAGATCTGCAGGCTGTTAAGAGGTCTTGTGAAGAGATATAAATCTTCCTCTGTGTATCAGTGCCAATATCTGTTGTCGTGTGAGGAACTCTCCTGCTTGCTTCACACTCCTCAAGTAGTGTGGCGATTAGGAGGAGATGTGTCTGTGTCCAAGGGAAATGTTAACACTCCAACTTATGCTCATCAGAGTTGATGAGAAAAATCTTGTCAGGCATACTGAAATGCCAAGGTAGAAATTGTGAATTTTATGGGAAACTTTCAAGGCTCCTTATCACTCCTACAGGAAAACCTTGCTACCCAAGACAGAATGAATGTGCAGAGATAATTGATTATTGGCAGTAACACCCTAAAAGACAGGCAACCAGACAGGTAGGCAATAAATAGGCATTAGCTGTTGGACATCTCTTTTCCCATTCCTTCTAGGCCTTAATTTCTGCTAGATAAGTGGCGAGCCATGCGAGAGTTTCTGCAATACAAATGCTGCCTCCTCACAAGATCATCCTGGTGCCCAAGATGGCAAACCCCTGTTAGAGCTCTTCCTTGTGCTCTGTGCCAATTCTTCCTCTCAGCCTCTAACGCTTCTTCCCATCCTTCATGCTATTCAGCTAAAGACCACTTACATGCAGTAGTAACTAACGCCAAAATTCACAACAGCCAAAAAAAATTTCCTTTTAATAGCTTTAATAGCTTGCACTGCTTCACTGGCTGTAAGTGGAGCTTATACGTGATAAGCTTGGTAAAATTTTCTACAGAAACCACCTTCTGACAAAAAAATCATATTTGTTACTGAACAAAATGGAGGGACAAAAGCATTTGCTTTCATTACAAAAAAAAAAAAGTGGGGGGGTGAAGGGGTGTCTTCCTTTTATTTAAAAACTACATACTAGAACTGAACATTATTGTTTTTAGGCTGAAAACCAAAATACTTTGGACGAAGGCCAGAACATTTCAGCTGAGAACTAGCTAATGCTTCATCACTGTGGTTAGCAGATGTGACTGGATCCACACAGGGAGTGAATTTGTTCAGCAAAACTTGACATTTTTTCGCAATCACATTTCAAGTAGAAAAGAAACCCTTTGAAAATGCGGTGATAGTTTAAAAGGAAATGATCCTTTTTTGGCAGAGGAAAGCCAGGTATGTACGCATAGAATGGAACTGGTAATAAAGCTCTCACGGGCTTTCCCTGCTCATTCTCCTCCCTGCCGCATGCAGTCTGTCAGTCTCACCGCAGGAGAGAGCGGTCAGACCTGTTGGATAATGGGCATGCAGAAAGCTGTCGCTTCAAATCTTTTTAAAAAGTGTGTTAGCTTTCGTAAACCGCCCCCCCCAACCTGGCAGAGGAATACATTTGGTAAAGGCCCAAGCCTCTGCAAAACATAGTGATTCCATGTGCTTGAGACACTTGGGTTTTTAAAGGTTTACTGTATGTAGCAATCTATAAAGAGTTCAGAAAAGCTCTTCAGTTAACATGTCCTTCAAGATAAGAGCCAGAGAAGTTTTAAAGAATTCAGGAAGTGCTTAAAATTATGAACATTCAGTAGACCTGACATCACTCGCACAGACTGAAATAAAGACTGATGTGTTTGTTGTTACCTCAGTCCCAGGTTTTTTTTAAGCTGCGTGCATACAATTCATTGGGGTTAATTTGCTATATTTGTGTGCCAGTCGGGGAGACTTTCCTACAAAATGCTCTGGCCATCTCCTGACTCCACATCTTGGAAAGTCCCAAGCATGCCCAAGCCCTGTCCCTCCCGTGTGCAAAGGTAATCTGACCACATGGACCAGGACCACATGCTGCAGCCTGCTCGCTGTTTGGCTGATGGAGGAATGGCATGGCATGGCACGGCACAGCACGGCACGGCACATCATGCTGCATCAGGGAAGTCTAGCTGCAATCACTTCTGAGTGGCACTACTCGAGGGAGATGCATCTGCTGTCATTTATTTTACCTTACCGCTTGGGAAGAAAGTAATCTTTTTTTCCCTCTCTTCATCCTTTATTCCTACGGCAAACAGTAATATTTCTTTTCACCGTAGTTTCATTTTGCGACAGTAAGGAACGTCCATTCCCACGGTGCTGGCGTTGCGGATGCGGCTCGAGCTCCGCGTGTCGCCGGGCTGGGGGAGCGCTGCCGCTAAGGGGGCACAGCTCCTGCCGGAGATGTGTTGCCGTTTGGCTTTGCCAGTGAACAAAACGCACAGGGTAGAAGCGAACCCACTTTGCTCATTATAGAGATCGATGCCCTTGCATGGCCCGGGAGCTGCCTGGCAACACCGTGTGCTGTTGCAAGAGCTCCGGTTTAAGAGAGTGTTAATCTGGCTGTTTTACATGTGCTTATTTAGCAATGAGTAACACTGCTGTTACTGACAACTCTACATGAGAGTTAAAAGTTGGTAAAGGAACAGAAATTTTACCCTTTCTGTAAAGAAAAAGCTATTTCCCCCAGGGCAATGGGAGCTACTGGGGTGTGTATGGATTTGTTACAGACAGCTCCTAAATCTCTGCCCTGCCACAGCTGTGGCACCGGTGGGGTGTCAGGGGAGGTCCTGAGCTCACTCTGGGGTGTATGGTCCCTCAGGGACCACTGCCAGCTGCCGTGGGCTGAACAGGTCCCATCCTGGCCATTTTCAGAGCTCGTTCGGGGTTTGACACGTTCCTCCCCCCTCTTCAAGAGCCGTACACAGTGCTGCCCAGCAGCCCTTTCTTCTCCTTCTCTTTCAAAAGCAGCTCAAAGCCTGTTCTCATAGCTACAAGGTGCTCGTGAGTGAATCCCTCAGGTGCCTCAACCCCAAGAGCTCCGGCATGGGATGAACCGCTGCCGCACCACAGAGGTGGCGGAGGAGATGGGAACGGCACGGTCGAGGCGGAGGAGCCAGCTTTGATATTTTGAGAGAGCGTAATCCCAGTCCCAACAGTTCAGAAAGGCTGTTGAAAGACCCAGTTTATCGCTTAGCAAAACATCCAGGTTTGCCAAGCAACAAAATTCACCCAGTCCAGACTGATGCTCGCCGAGGCTTGACAGACTTAAAGCACGACCATCTTTGAAACAGACTGCAAACCTTCTCGCTTCCATTTATTTTACTCAGGGAAATGGATTGAGAATCAACCAGATCCCTTTCAAATACTCCACACACTGCATGACCACTGAGCACAAGGAGCATGCTATTTTACCAAAACCGGTGTAACGTAAGGGCAGGCGAGGGATTCCCCCCCATCCCCACCACCCGCGGCACCGCAAGGACAGCTGTATTCCAGCTCGCCTCGTCAACCCTCACCGTCCATGTTTTACGGCTTTCTTTTGCCACCAGAATCGGATAGCTGCTTTATTTGCCCTCCTTATGACAGTAAGACATTAAGGATCCATGCTTTTTTCTAATTAATACTATTTGATTTTTAAACTTTCCACCACTGTTTTAAACTTTGATTTTTAAACTTTCCACCGGTCTCTTCCATCATTTAAAACTACATCAAAGAAATATGTTTGCTGCTCCCTTTAACAGTTCTTAAATATTGATCTTTTTTAATGAGCTTCATTGTAAAGCACTCTTGTGACTCTTAGCAAGGACACTGTATAAAGGCATGGCTGTGATGATGTTGACCCAGCAAAAATGTTTTCAGCACTTTAAAACCTGTAGTTCTGGCATGCTCTAGAAAAATAGGCAGGGTTTTATTACAAACTCTCTCTCATACAACATGCTGTAGTACTAGTAGTCTTAACCTGTTTGATTTTTTTAATTAAAAAGCCACAAGCAAGACCTATAAGAAAAGGGTTTGGGGTGGTTGAATTTTTTTGTATTGAAGAGCGGTTTTTTTTATGTAGGACTATAACCTTTTCAGTCATGGACCAAAATAGCGCAATGTGCAATAATGGTTCTGACATGTTTTTTGTGATCGTGGCAGAATTTATTTCACCTCTCAGCATCAAGGAATATATTCTGGTGGGTAAGGAGTGTTCATTATTTTAGGCTTGACTAAGTACAAATATACATTAAAAAAAAAGGAATATAAGTAGCTTCAGCCCACACAAAGCCATGAAGCCAGATGTCTTTTTTTGCCTCAAATTCAAGTAGATCCTTTATATACTGATGTGGAAAAAAGCAGAAAGGGAAGTTTTAATTATATGCTACAATCAAGAAGGCATTTTACATCCCAATTGGCAGAGCTCTTACTGTGTATTTTAAGCAAGATGAAGATGACAGAAGAAAGCAGAGAAAAAAAACTTCTATAGCTTCTATACTAGTTCTCTGGTGCAAGGAACAGCTTGATCTTATTTACTGTATAGTTTTTGCAAGTTCTGATAGTTGGAGCCTGTCTTGTAACATCCAGGAAGAAACACTAAGAAGTCTTAACCATATTAGAATGAATTATAAATTAATTTCCTGGAGTCATAGCCACGATTCCTAGAGGGATGTTAACATATACGCCATTTCTCTTGGCACCTAATGAGGCTCTGTTAGATCTTTCATCATTAATCTTCACAAAAATTAATAAGGATTTGGGGGGAGGGGAAATTCTTTCAGCGTTCCCTTTATAATTTCATGCTATTTTACCAAAAACAAGTATTCTCTCTTAATTAACTTGCTTTGGCAACTGCCAGACTTATCTAACAGCTTTTTTAATATATCAAAACTGCAAAGTGGCAGGATCCAGGATTAATGCTCAACCCTCATAAAAATTGCATTTTGTAGATACATACCATTTGACTTCCCTCCCCTTCTAAATAGGAGACTGATCTAAATAATCAGTTCTTTATGCTTCAGTACATTTACTGTGCAAATTTAACGTCCTGTTCTTGATTAGAAAATAGGATTCAGTAACAAGCTTTTTAAATAGAGCTGCCTGTAGCTTTTGGCCAGTAGATTTCACACAGAGTCATTCTCTCCTCATTTCTGTAAGTTTTGCTGAATGTAGAATGAGTAATAAACATAATCATAACTATTAGCTTTATGTATAAACAGTTTGCAATATTGGGTACTAAAAAAATACTGAAGAGTTTACTTGACACATCTAGTAATTGGTAATGTAACTACAAAACATTAAACCTGAAGTTTCCTGCTTTGGTAAGAGCCTGGAGTAAAAAGGGTAATAGTGCTTTGGGGATACGAATAATCTCTGAGGAGTGGAGCTGTTAAGGTTTCCCAGCTGGTACTAGGAAATAGCACTACCTCTTTATTGAATGTGATTAATGAAGTGTAATGATTGCATAGTTACGCACTGGAAGAGCAATCCTAATTACCATTGTTAACTACAACAAAGTTTCACTCCTGTAGTACGGAGTACCGAGTATTTGTTAACTGCTGGTCAGCGTTTTAACCAATTTAAAATGGCTGAGACAAACTGAGCCATTTGAATTCAGGTTTCAAATTTTCAGTCAGTATTCTTAATTGTCCGTAACTGCTGAATAGCTAAGACTTCGCTTAATTTGATTTAACACTACAATCATTAATATTTCTTTAAACATAATTGCTACAATGCTGGGTGAGATCTTCCTTGTCCTCCCGTCGAAGTTAAGGCAGGTGGACCTTCAGGCACACATTCTTTCTTTGGCTTCCCTCTCGCTGGCCTGGCCTCACCCCACCAGTCGGGGATGCCAGACCTTGTAGTACAGCTGCCTGAAGTCCCACTGCCCACGCTGACTGCTAAATATTGCTAAGAGCTTATGTCCTCCTCAGAAATCTAGCATCATGGATACTGTCATCTATTACTTTGCAGTTTAAGAAACACTTTGACAAGTAAGGAAAACAGAGATTTTTTTTAATTTTTTTTTTTTTTTAAGGAACATCTAAACAAGGGACATTTCTGCCACACACAAAAACAAGATCTAGAAAATTAGACAGAAGTAAAGCAATGTGCATAGAAGAATCCTTTCATTAATACTTGCTAGAATCCGAAATGCTCTCAGACTAATGACTCCTAAGGGTATGACAGCCCTCTCGCTATTCCTGTTGGAATCCACTGATGGCCAGAAACAGCACCTTCTTTTCACATGAAGCGGTATGCTTTCTATCAAAAACCTGAATTACCTACTAATAAAACTGGGCTTTGTCCCAGAGAGCAGTATTATTTTGTTGCTATATATTTTTGTGAATGAGTTACTACATGTGAAGAACCAGCGAAAAAATGAGGGCTAACCATATGTCTAGAAAACATTTCCCAAATAGTTGAGGGATCCTCCATGTGCTGGAAAATATTTTCTCAATTCTTCATTAAAGAATATTTTTCATGCAACTGTCACGCATAGGTAGGTTTTTATACCTGCGTACAAAAGAGGTGACTTAATTTTACCTGTCTGCAATATAGGTGTCCCCAGGTACATGTTGCTTGTCTAAGGTCCAAATATGTGCAATGGAGATGTAGTTCCCACGGTCAGTGGTATTTGAATAACTGTTTGTCTTACCCAAAAGTCACTGAATCACCCTCTAAAACTCCACTGACGCTAATGGGAGCTGAGACATCTGTATAAGTCATAGCACATCTAGATGGTGGAAGCATAAAATGTGGTGGGAGCTAGTGACAAACTTAAGACTCAAAAAGCAAACCCCAGCCCAAATGTTCTTCAGCTTCGATAGTTTGCGTCCCTCCCTCACCAAATATCAGTATGCAGTTTCCTTCAAAACAATAAGGCTTGGAACACTTAAGGAGCTGCAGCATCGCACTTCAAAGGCCAAACATCTAGTTAGCTGTGAGTCACACCCCACCTATTGATCCCATGCCATCTGGAAGCACAAGCTCGAATAGCTACCATCACCCATTGTGTAACTTTGATAAAGTCAAACTATCAAGAAATTTCAAGTCTCCGAAAGTGTTACTGGGAAGATTACTAGCTGGCCACAGGAACGTGGAGTACAGAAAAAATAAGAATTTGTTATGCCAGTGGACAAAATTGGACCAGAGCAGAATAAGCCCCCTTAAGATAATAGATGATAAAAGTAAAAGAAAAAGGGGTCAAGAACAGTCAATAGCTGGAACAGAGGATTAGGCATAGAGCCATTCTGGTGGATTTGGGCCAGATATAGCCTGAGGCTGTACTTAAGCTGCTCTGAGTTGGAATGTTTAGATGTTAGTTTGAATGGCTATAAAAGTTTAATTAATGTCTGAGGGGCTTGGGGAGACAGATGAGCAGAGAATTAACATCCAAAACCTGCTTCCCATAATGAAACCCTATCAGTTTCTCATAAAACTTACAAAAGCAAAGAGAAATAGATGAAAAAAAATTTTTCTTTTGTCAATATAGAGACTTTGAAGAATTCCTTTGTAACACTTAGAATTCTTACTACAGCTGTAATAATTATTTCATAGCTGCATTATTTCCTTTCCAAACTAAGAGGCTTATTTATAAATATCTTCAAATTCAAAATACTGTGACCAGAAAGAAAAAGCAAATCTGTACATTTGCAGTTTTGTTGCACAGAAGATGAAGGGTGCATTTCCCTGACACTACAGACCTCCGAGTGCCAGACTCAGTAGCAAAACAGCTGAAGAATGTGAGGATACATTTTGTAGCTGCAGAAAACATTATCAGTCTTGGTGCTTTGGACATGTATTGATCACCCTCTGCGGTCAGGCGGAGTTTTCCTCCACAGCGTAGTGTTGCCGACTGTGTATAGCATTTGTAGCTTCCTGCTGCAGCATTCAGCAGTAATTAGTTCTAGATACATGATATTGTACCCTTAGGTCATTAGCATGTTTTGGTAAGGTAAAGATTTCATTTGCATTGTTATATATGTTATTATGAATACATTCAGTACACAATACCTGAAAATCTATCCACATATGCAAAAAGCGCATAACAAATGGAACTCATTACTTGTGCGCATCATCTTCTTGGGTCTTGAAGCAGATCTCTACTAAACCTCTTCGCTTCTGTGTTCTGGCTTACTTCCACAGCAACCTGCTAAGTTACTCCGCATGTCCCTCACCTTCGGTCGGACGCTGTTAGCACGGTCAGCCAGGCTCTCTTCTTCTTCCACAGCAGAAAGTTCTCTTTGCCACCCAAAATAACACTGGCCGCTTAACAGTATAACAAAATAACACTTAACCAAATAATCAGGGCAGGAAATATTCAATCTGTTATCGTAATGAGTTTATAAGATTGGCTGAGAATTTTGCCCTTCATGTTGGCTAGAAGCAGGAGTGCTATGCTGCTGGAAGTATTTTCCAGAGTATTCACAGGTACTCATTTTACTTCTTCATCTGTCCCCCAGGACTCCCTGTACATAGCTGGCTGGTTGGCTTAGTTCCTGTTGAAGTGATTATTTAATGTTGTGAGAATGTATTTATTGTGTGGTTAATGGTAGTAGAAACGTAGAGCCTTGGATGGATGTCTCCTTTTTCTCCCCTAAATCTAAATAAATACATGGAAATCAACCTATTTTTCTTTCTTATTCTTCTCAGTTGCTAATAGCGACCAGAACCCAGGGAATTTAATTGGACTTCCATATTCAAAGGCATATTTTTTCACCTGTGCTAAATCCTTGTGTGTTTTCTTTCTGGGTCAGAACTGCAGGCTCAGCTTAGATAGGTTCAATCAGAAGCCATGTTTGAAAAATTAAACTGCCCTTTTTTTCCTCTAAAATGCCTACAAAAAGACACATTTTAATGACCAGCATTTTGGAACAAGCATGCTTAGATATTAGATACTTAGGCTATTTTTCAAACATCTGGATGAGAGTGGCCTGATTTTCATGAATGTTAGTCACTGTATCCAGGGGAATTCACTGGGGTTATGAATTTTTCTGCAGTTCAGAGGACTGGGCCTTTCCACATAAGAAACAATTATTTGGGCTTGAAAATGTGGATTTTGTTAGCAGGAATATGGATATGCAATTCTAAGGGCATTTGTGTTTTGAGACTTCTAATGATGGAAGAAATCAGCAGAGCATTACTGGACTGCTGTGGCAATGGGCATATTATGGTGTGATAGCACAGCACTAGCTGGCGATTCCTGTAAAAGTAAGTTTATATGCAAACACCTACATGTCAGCATGTATGCAAAGTAACTTTGGTTTGCAGCTAATCTGGAAAACAAAGTTCATAAGAGCAACTTGCATGAATCCTTCCTCATCTGTAATTAGAGCATTCCTGGAGCTATGCAAAAGTAAACCAAAGTTTCTGTCATCTCCGTGTTCAGAATGGGAAGCTCCAGTCCTCCAAACTTCCCGAGGTTTGAGCTTTTCAAACATAGCTCATTTGGAAGAGAATACACGATGAATAAGGTTTGGGTGCTGCTCACAGAATATTTATGAGAGTCAAAAAATAATTTTTATTTTTCCTATCCAATTGTTTTGGCGTCTCTTGTGTTCTTAATTAGAAGTCTGGACACAAATGGAGACATCTCCTACAGACTTCTGAATGTGATTAGAAAGAACCTAGTCTATAAAATAAGAAAAATAAGGAATGAAAAATCACAGCCTCTAAAGAACGAGCACTGCATTATGGATGTTCAGTTCCCAAAAAGGAATGCCACCAGTGGCAGTGTAGCATCTTAGAAATCCCTTTCCCAGTGTGGAGCAGTGGTGTCTACAGGGCAATAGGAGTGTCGAAAGTATCTGCTGGGGGCCAGCTCTGGCCTCCTCATCAAAAACTTTTGGTCATTAGGCTTTTTTAATATTGCTGCTGCTTTTGATGACCTTTTCATCATTTACGTGCCCCTTACCTTTGCAGGGATAATCTTCAGGAAGATTAAAGAGATGATTTCTGCAAGAATATTTTAGGACCCTTCAGCTGTTTCCTCTGTGGGACGAGTAACCATGCGCTCCATTTGCAGGACCTTTGCTTTAACTGGACCTGGAGGCATCACGGCTGTAAACCACTCGTTCCTTATCTCTGTCCAAGACACTGCTACATTGCTCATTACAAATTCTGCCAACATCGTTAAAGAGCTTACTGAGGGAACAACCCTTCATACTTGCCTGTGAGGCTAAAAAAGTAGCTTCTGCTCATTTCTAGTGTCTACTGGTATCCCTACAATGAACCAATTCATTATTAATGATATTATATTTATAGCCAATTCAATGGAAATCAATTCATTAGGCTGAGAAGTTTTGCTGCATGACCATCCCTAAAGCCTTATCTTACTCATTAATTAAAGTCAGGTTTTGTCACTAATTACACTAGGAGCATGCCCTAAAGAGAATTATGTATAAACCCTGGCCATTACAGCCTACAGATTAAACCAAAGAAGAATGGAAACTCTCCAGAACTACTGAAGTTCTATTTCAAGTCAAGTTTCGTCTGTACTGGCTCGAGGGAACTTTTTGTCTGTTCCCTTTACACCAGTAGCTGCAAAAGTGGTAAAAATGCCTTTTAGTCTGAAGGACCCCAAAATGCCTTACAATCAGAAATCACTTCAACACGTCCTGAAGTGCAGCCTCCTTTGTCTTGAGAGGGAGCAGCTGCTCAGCTGTGCACAGCAGCAGCAGCACACAGCAATTTCAAAGTGAACAGCATCAGTTCTGACTGAAACCACAGGGACAAATTTAGGCCAAAAAACGTGGTTGCCCAAACAGACTTGTGCCCAGAACACCGTCCCCTGCCAAACCCTCACAAAGACACGCCAACAGATAATTGATCACTACCTTTCTTTTTCTTACGCTTCCTTCCAAAATAGAAGGAGGCTACAGCCGCAGTGTGCTGCAGCACAGATCCTCCCACTACTTCATGTCTTGCTTAAAAGGGAGGTGTACAAAGGCCCCATCAAGACCCCTTTCATAAAAAGCATGTGGGTGTACACTTCGCATGTAGGGCGCGGATGCAGTTGACGAGACCTCTGAACGGCCAGATAGCAGCACGCCAGCCCTGAGGACTTCTGCAGAGAGGCCCCCAAACAAATGGCACTGCTCTAATCCTCCCCCAAACTGAAGGGGAGTGAAGTCACGTGCCATCTGGGGCTAACAGGTTAATAAGACACCCATAAGGCCTCAGCACAGCAGGTGCCACTGAATGCGGGTGGAAACCTCCAACCCTCCACGTTCATTGCTCATAAGCACACCGTTGCCGATGCCTCTGCAGAGTCACTTATAGGGCTGCCTTCATTTCTGCCCAGCCCTGGGAAACAGCTGGTTGTACCTTTGCACATGTAACCTAGTGGTTTCACAAGTTCTAAAACAACAAAAAAACCTCTGAGGCTTCATGGAATTTTGTAAACCTTCAACTGCAAACATCTTTAGAGATGAAAAAGAGTTGTTCAGCGCTATTCGCACTATCTAAAACAAAGAAAGTGAAGCCTTTTCACACAAGTTCATCCCAAACACTAAAGAATTTACATGTGCACGGTGGCCACTATTGAAAGTTGTTAACAGAGATCTACAAAGAACCCAAGTATTAGTAACCTATACATTTATTCCATGCTTGTATTTTTAAGCTTTCTCCCAATCAAAGCACATTTTCCATTAAGCCACTCTCTTAGATAGAGCAAGTAGTAGTCGCTTGCAACTTGTCTTTGTTCATTTTACAGCAAGATTGTAGACCACCATAATCCTCTCTGCTTGTCTTAGATCAAACTATCCTAAGTATCCTCAAGGATGGAAAAGATATTTGTGATGCAAAGAATCATACATACTTAATTAAAACCCAAGAAGTATTTGTTGTAAAGATGAATTGAGCTAAAGCAATTATTTTCTGTGTACGCTTTTTAAGACACAGTCTACATTACCTAGATTTTAAGTTCAAACATAACCTTTGTTCTTATGTCATTAATTCACTCTCAGTGATTTACTCTTCAGGATCATCCCAGAGGCAGTGATAGCACAATTGCACAATCATCTCCCCATGCTGTGCAAATGGGTATGTGATGCACTTTCAGGATCAAGGATTGAACTATCAATGTCAAAATACAGGGTTTGTGTAGGGCTCTTGTAAGGCACATTAAACTTACATATGAAGCATATGTGTAACAGGTTGACATGCACTTATGCAACAGCATGAACTATGCAAAGTTCATTGAACTTAAAAGTGTTTGAGGGTGTCTACACAGTAAAAGAAACTAATTCCACCTCATTACATCTGGAAGAATAAATCTTAATCATGTTGTTGGCATGCAGTCACAGAGTAATGTATAGCTGAGGAAGACTTTCCAAGTCTTGAAAAAATATTTTTTTCTTCTAGCATAATCAATGTTTTTTCTAATATCAGTAATAATGCATTTCTTTACAATGATGGCATGGTTACCTTTTGTATCCTTTAAAGTCTCAAGCTGTGTCCCTTACTACACTAGCATTCAATCTTCATGGAAATAAAAGGTTTTTATATCTTTAAGATGATTTCTATCACTGTGCAGCAGTCCCAGAATGCTTTTGATTCAGCTACCTTGATACCAAAATGATACATACTCCTTAGTGATAGGTACAAATACATGTGAAAAGTATAGAATCATAAAAACATTGAATAGTTTGGGTTGGAAAGGACCTTTAAAGGTCATCTCGTCCAACCCCCCTGCAGTGAGCAGGGACACCTTCAACTAGATCAGGTTGCTCAGAGCCCCGTCCAACCTGACCTTGAATGTTTCCAGGGATGGGGCATCTACCACCTCTCTGGGCAACCTGTGCCAGTGTTTCTCCACCCTCACTGTAAAAAATTTCTTCCTTATATCTGGTCTAAATCTACCCTCTTTGAGTTTAAAACCATTATCCCTTGTCCTATCGTAATGGGCCCTGCTAAAAAGTTCGTCCTCATCTTTCTTATAAGCCCCCTTTAGGTACTGAAAGGCTGCAGAAAGGTCCAGAACCGCCTCTTCTCCGGGCTGAACAACCCCAACTCTTTCAGCCTTTCTTTACAGGGTAGGTGTTCCAGCCCTCTCATCATTTTTGTGGCCCTCCTCTGGACCCGCTCCAACAGGTCCCTGTCTTTCCTGTGCTGAGGACCCTAGATCTGGACGCAGTACTGCAGGTGGGGTCTCACCAGAGCAGAGCAGAGGGGCAGAATCCCCTCCCTCGACCTGCTGGCCACGCTTCTTGTGATGCAGCCCAGGATACAGTTGGCTTTCTGGGCCGTGAGCGCACATTGCCAGCTCAAGTCCAACTTTTCACCCGCCAGTACCCCCAAGTCCTTCTTTGCAGGGCTGCTCTCACTCCCTTCATCCCCCAGCCTGTAT
Organism: Buteo buteo; assembly: GCF_964188355.1. Classification (NCBI taxonomy): domain Eukaryota; kingdom Metazoa; phylum Chordata; class Aves; order Accipitriformes; family Accipitridae; genus Buteo; species Buteo buteo. Next base: position 18,899,356 of record NC_134195.1, on the reverse strand, counting down.
CGATACAGGGGGTTGCCCCAACCCAGGTGCAGGACCTTGCACTTGGCCTTCTTGAACTTCATGAGGTTCATGTGGGCCCGCTCTTCAAGCCTTCCAAGGTCCCTCAAGGATATCAACTGCACCACTCAGCTCGGTGTCACCTGCAAACCTGCTGAGGGTGCGCTCAGTCCCAAGTATAGGACAAAGTGGATGATTATTCTGTTGCAAAGCAAGAAAAAAACTCTGAACTGAAATGTCATAGGACAAAGAGGTCTTCCAGATTCCATGAAACATTGAATGCTGTGTTAAACACACAATTGTACTGGTAGCAGAAACTGCTCTGCGAAATGTCAGGGCGTGCATGGAATATTCTAGTGGCCAATTTAGTGCAAAAAAGGGGGAAATGGCCATTTCTAGTGCATAGATATGTAGGGCTTATCACAATGGAACTGCAAATGTTAACAGTTGCTGATTGATTGTGGTTTTAATTGTCATACTCAGTATGTTAACTGTACTTCATCAGCTTTATGTTGTAGCTTTTATTTCCATTAGAGACCACTAACAGAACATAATATGATCATTTTATAATTAGTAATTTGATAATTGCCTATTTAATAATAGATTTGTCATGCACATTAGTAAGTTGATTATAAAATTTCCTGCAGGAGAGATAGGTCAAAAGGTCTAAAGAAGCGATGAAAAACAAAATAGCGCACTATGTGGGAACAATTTGGTCTGACAGACTTGTAACCATTTTTAGAAATGCAAGAATTAAGAATCACCATGGGATTGTCCCTTTTTTGCAGGGCACTTATATTGGTATAATTGGGAGGAAAAAGTGCCGGTAGATGTCACCCTCCAATGTGCATCATCATGCATGGCTTTCCAGGAACACCAGCGATTTTGCTGGGCATTGACAGCTGCCAGAAGGAAGTCTTGATTCTTTTTTTCCCTAAAAGCACAGTAAAGCAGTACTGGCTCTAACCAAGCAAAGAGAATAAGGCCAGGCTCACAAGTTGGGTGAAGTTCAATCTTTGCATTAAGACTGCAAAAAGAAATGGCAGCATTTGCTGAACAGTGGTATGGCATGCTCTGCCTTCAAGGCTATTTTGAGATTATTCTGACTCGACTGCAACAAGTGTAAACAGTTTGTAAACGTTGTGTGTTGTATAAACAATGAAGTAAATTACAATTAATTTAGGGCTTTGCAAATTCTAAAACAGAGGTAGAGAAAAAACAGAGGTGAACATATGCTGGAAGTGATTCCACTGCATTTTTAAACTGTTCAAGTCTTAGTTCAGAGGCGGAATATCTTCCTGCTAGATTCATCGCTTCATCGTTCACATTCTCTTGTGTACATGTAGATGGAAAGTCCCCATCTTAGTCTGTTCTTGCCAAAAATGATCATGGCAGCTTGAATTTTCACCTGTACGCCATAAATACAGACTATAATTTTTATCCTTAGCCAAACATAAATGCTGTGTATGCAAGGACTTGCTACAAGAGAGCCTGTTGCAACTGTCCTGTCTTAAATGTAAACTGATGCTGAAGTTACAGTGTGTGCACCTTAGAGTCCGACGTTCGCCCACCGTTCAGTAATGGCTTGTGACGGGTGGCTGTGCAGGTGCCGTGGTTTAAGCCCAGACAGTAACAAAGCACCAAGGTGCTGCTCACTCACTCCTCCCCCCGGCCATGGTGGGATGAGAAGAAAATATAAAGAAACACTCGTGGGTTGACACAAGAACTGGGAGGTATCACACACCACTTATGGGCACGGGCTAAAGACAGGCTCAACTTGGGGAAGAAACAACATCAATTTAACTTACTACAAATCAAATTAAACCAAGGATACTGAGAAGTAAACCCCAAGCCTTCGAACACCTTCCCCCCATCCCTCCCTCCTTCCCGCCTCAGCCCCACTCCCGGTTCTCTCTCCCTCCTCAGGGAATGGGGGCTGGGGTCGGTTCCTCACCCCTGGTCTCTGCCGCTCCTTCCTCCTCAGGGGAGGAGGACTCCGCACTCGGCCCCTGCTCTGCCGTGGGGTGTCTCCCGCGGGACACAGTCCTCCACCAACTTCTCCAACGTGGGTCCTTTCCCCGGGCTGCAGTCCTTCAGTCCCAGCCCGCTCCCCGGAGCGGCGGCCATCTTGGGGGGCCTCCGCTCCCCTCCATGGCTGGGGGGGACAGCCTGCCGCCTCACCGCGGGCTGCGGGGGCATCCCCTCCTGCCTTCCTCCCTGACCTCGGTACCCACAGAGGGGTTCCTCTCCCGTTCCAATCCCCCACTCCCTGCAGGTTTCCCCTCTTAAATCTGCTCTCCCACCGGTGTTTCCACTGTCCCTGAGGGGCTCGGCCTGGGCCAGAGGCGGGTCCGGCTTGGAGCCGGGGGAGCTTCCAGCAGCTTCTCACAGGAGCCGGCCCTGCGGACCCTACCCGGCTGCCAAAAGCCCTCCACACAACCCCAAATAGGCAGGCAATAGTCATCACAGCCTCAGGTTTTGCAACAGTTACCTCTACTGCAAATAACCACCTTTGTGACAAGCACTGTTCCAGGAGCGAGGAGCCCATGACTTACTGCCATTGGCAGCCACATCCTATTTATTTTTCATTTTCACTGGACAATACAGAGATGCATGTTAACATGTTGACCAATAAGGGTGTTAAAAGGTCCTGCTTGGCATTCATAAAATGACAGATCAGTGACTCTCTTCAGTGCAAAGGGGCCATTTGGTATCCAACTGAGATCTTCAATTTCCACCATCCACCCGAAAAGGAACAAATTAAGCTAAATAACAATGCTTTATTTTTATTCTTGGGATAATTAGTTTGGATTTGCTCTGGATTTCCAGGGGAAAGGTAGGATTATGCCTGCTTTCTTTAAATAATTTCTATTAACTTCTTTCATGGGCTCACTAGAAATACAGCAGCAATATTAAAAAAGGAAAAAAAGGAAGGGTTAGCAGGGATGAGAGTAAAAAAGCTTTTTTTCTCTGATGGTGTTTCATGCATGTGTTTACTGCCGTGCTGTGACTTCCATTGTCAAGACTGGGCTGATAGTCCAGGGGAATGCCTTCTCCTTTAATAAAGTAATACACAGATATTTGCCTCTTTAAATCCCAATACATGCAAATGGCTAAATATTGCACTGGTCTGAGCTATATCTCTTTTTCTCAATCATACACATATGTTGTGTATATTTAATTACTTTCTAAATAGAAGGATCTTCATTTTCTTCAGGTTAAAGGAAAAATATGTTTCCCTTTTTCCAGCATTATGTCCAGTCAAGGAGAGAAAGCTGTTACTAGAATTGGTGTTGTAATTGAAGTCTCAAAACCTACCATACTGTGTAAATTATAAGGAGAAGAACTAGCAAAACCAAGGCTACGAATTAGTAGACAAGTGAAACCCTGTATTATTTTCAGTCAGCACTTCTGAAACATCACTGTTCTCTATAAGGTCTCTAAAGACTGCTAAAATAATCTCGGCCAATTGCAGTTTCTTGTAAAAGATTTTTTAAAAAAAGATGCAGAAGCCTAAAGCAGACATTTCATTATTTCTATTTACATCGTAGTCCAGCAGATTTTAACAAGTGCAGCATAACACTTACCATCTTCACTTTAAGTTTGCATCATTTTCTAATCTCTAAGAATAAGTAGAAGGTCTAACAGTGATCTAATGGGGGATGGGGGGATTACATTTTAAAACCCCTTAAATAGCCATTTTATGGTGCCTTAAAAGATCAAATATTGAAACATTTGCTCAGTAAAGGCACTCCTGTTAAATGTTTGACTTTAACTACCTGGAATCACACAAATGTGTGCACTGCATGTAAATTAGCAAAAACTAGGGTAAGTGAATTGTTGCTATTTATGATAACTAGTTTGCACCATCTTAGTTTCTGTAATACGGCATCAACATTTGAATTAACTAGTCAGTTATGAATGATTATTTATTAAGAGTAAGGGAGAGTGTCATGTCATTTCATTGTACTTAACCTATCGTGACACGTAGCTTCATTGTAAAGAATTCCTCCAGATCCAACCAACACACACCTGCTTCCCCACTCACTCACACCTAGGAAATTATTGGGAAATAACTGTTCTGGCAATGATGTCCTAGAATTTATTCCTTGGACATTTTGGTTTTGATCCACTCATCTGTCTGGGCTGAAATTGCTTCTACTAAAGCACACACAAAAATCCACAGCCCACCTTTCCGCTGCCCCTTTTCCTCAAATTTGAAATTGTTCCACCAACTTAAAAAAAAAAAGACAGATTTGTTTATGCTTTTAAATTTCTGAGTGAAATGATAAAAATCTAGGGAAAAGCTGTTTTCATGTTTACCCGGCTACAACAGATTTCCTGAGCCTCGTGTAATATAGATTCAGCATGGAAGGGAGAGGAGAGACACTTCAGTGGATTTGATGGATTAATGACGGTCTTCTGAGGACAGACATTCATTTTCCCTGGCATCTACTACATCATTAGTCATGACTGACAGCTTATGGGAGATAACTACCTAAAGGAGGTAACAGGAATACAGGGAGTGCATTGCAGTGACTTAAGACTTTCCAAGGGATACACAGCAGGTTCATGATGGCAGATGGCATCAAACTCCAGACTCCTCACTCATTAAGCAGGCATTAAGAGTTGGTCCTGGTGGGATTCCACACCTCAATGAAGCTGTGAAGAAACGGCATGGATTTAAGAGCGTGCAGTGAACAGCACACAGCTTCCTACTTGGAAAGGGGGTGATGGCTTCATTGCCCTTGGTGGGCATCCTTATCTTGCTCTCATTTAGACAACAGCCAATTTAATCAGCATTTGAATAAACACATTTATGCTGGAAGGGCAGAAGAAAAGAAAGCAATTTTTCAGCTGGATCTAAATCCTGTTTGTCATAAGATACATGTGTAATCCTTACCGGTCAGACCGGTATGCAGTTTGTAAATGTTGACTTGCCAACAATGCAGGCAGCCAGCAAGCTCTGTCCCCTAAAAGCAGGGGACACCATTCCCTACTGGTTGCCATTTTGCCCTTGTCTCAGAAATCCCCGTGGTACAACCTCTTGTGCTTACCTGAACATGATATTCTGAGTCTGTAACAAACTCTGTGTAACGTGGAGTGCTGCATAAACTGAGTTCAAGAATTAACTTGGTCACCACAAGGGCATCATACCTGTCTTCCAATTTCTATGCTGACTTCCCAGGAAAAAAGGCTCAGATGCAAGATACCTGTCCTCACCTACAAGGCTTGGATCTAAAATATCTCTAATGTTCCTAACATTCTATGATGAGGAATATACCTATACGTCTGCTCCTCAAATACAGTGAAATTATCCATTGCAACAGTAAAGATACAAGAATTTTCTTGGGAGACAAGTAAAGGATGAACCCAGAGCGTGAAACATACTCCTACAGATAACCACAAACTGCTTTTATTTCTAAATCATGCTCGCTTGACCTTGCCTTCATTGACAGATATATAGTAAATACAGGGTTATATATTAAATCTCCACAAAATGTGTGGCTGGGAAGCAAGAGAAGAGAGGGAAAAAAATCTCCACTCAAATTAGAAGTTATATGAAACCATGTTAAATATTGAATTAGTGAACCACACCATTCAGGCCACTGTTTACAAAAAGGGAGGTAATTATATGATAATTCTATAAATATGGTCTATGATTTTTATATATTAAATAAAAATGTACTGTTAATGTACCACAAGCAAACTGTGAAATAAGCATTTAATATTATAACTTTCATTAAAACAAAATTCAGTTTTGCTTAAAGGCTAATTAAAGCTGTCTGATAAAGATCATATATTTAAATATCAAGAGCTACAGTAACACTTAAATAGGTTGTTACTGCCTTCTGTAAGATACATTTTAATTCAATTAACTCACATCACCTTTCTGTTTTCTGCTTGTCACATTTTAAAAAAAACCTCTCAAAAATTGTTAGGTATCTTAATTGTTCTATTTAATGACTTTATATAAGGATGCAATGCTGTACTGTAAATATAGCTCCTTTCTCCTCACACCTTTTCAAGTGCCTTCTTCTATGGTGGAGACCAAATGAACTCAGTAATTTGTGTCTGATTTTACATCCCCACACAAACTTATGCATACAACAATTGCATTAAACTGGAATCTGAATTACACCAAATCGATCCTACTGAAGGGACTGCTAGAAAGCCTAAGTGCCAGGGCAGATTTGCTTGTCTAGTCACCAGAGCTGGATTGCAGACAGGCAGTTAATCTGATCCGGAGCATGTCTCTGACTGTAAGTAGCAGGAGACATTACAAGGAATTGTAAAACCCCTCTCACGGACAGTTACGAATCTGTCAGGCCACTCGTGGTCCCTGCTTTTTCCCTCAGGTGCCTCTGTCTTCCTCAGCCACATCCCCCCAAGGATCCCAAATACCCTACATTCCTTGAAACTTTCTAAATTTTACTTCAAACCTCAAATCCCAGTCATAGGTTTCTGCTTTCGTGGTTGCGTAGCTGCCTTCACAGGCCTTACGGGTTAAGTCCTTCCCCCCAAAAGAGCTGATCCCCACCTCCACCTAAGGGCGCTCTGAATTTGGGAATTAACACACCCGTCATGAAATGCTGAAGCCCCCCTCTTTAGGCTGCGATTATTCACAAGGAGAGAATTTGTATAATTCGTAGGTGAGCTGGCTACAACAAATAATCTTACATGAAGAGCTTGGCAAAGTGCTCTCCTTTTCCCTGTTGCAGCTTAAAATAAAAATAGAGTCACTGTCTGTTTGGTTGAACTTTCTACTGAAGTTTCTTTAACAAAGATCAGGATGCACCCAGGAGGTCAACGAAGCTGAAGTTTTCCATTTGCTGAGGTTTCGGGTGGCATGCCCTCAGGAATTACTGTTGCACTGCCCTGACCCAGCTGTGCTAGTATGTTCAGAAGTGAATCGTTTCCCTTGGAGAGCCGGTAGGAATGTGAGGCTGGCAGAGTCGCAGGTGTAATGATTACATACCCCTTCCTCTCCTTCGTATTCACGTCTTTGGATGCTCAGCGCTGGCCAACCCGCGCATGTGAGATGAAGGGTTTGTGATGCTCCTCCTTTCCCCGGCTCCTGCCAGCAAAGTGTAGTCAAATGGGTACTCATGAGCGATCTCCTTGGAAGAGCACCCAACTGGCACATTGCGAAGCTGTCCTCAAGATACCTCTCATATCTGCCTCCACTCTCGGTGCACTGTGAACCAGTTTGAGATATGCATGGGTTCAAAATGCAAATTGCTGTACAAACACTTGACTGTAGGCTCAAAAGATAGGAACACCTGATTTCTAGCTTTCACAGCTTTATAGAAATTTCAGATGAAGCAGAGCTAAATGTCCTTAAAGGAGATGCAAAAGCTTTACATGATTAGCGTTGCCGTGTCCATAATATGGATAAGTAAACAACAAAAAGGGAATTTCTAAAAATACCTTCTTACACCGAGAGTCTAGGCTAAGATGTGCTTGACTTGTTTCAAAGGAATCCGTTTGTGTTTCCACCTAAAATAAATAGGCAGTGTTTTTAAATGTTCCTCCTAAGTAAATAAAACATAAATTAAAAGAAAAAAAATCAGGAGTGGCACTCTAAACTGGGACACCCCAAATTCCAGGCTCTTTTCAGAAAGTCCTGGCACGTGAATTCTAAGAGATCATCCAGAAAATCAGTGGCTAAACTGTGACTAGATTCCTCATTCTTGCTGTAACTCCACCCACCTATTAAAACCAACTTTTTAAATAAATCCAAGGAATTATATGTAAGCCACTTGCAATGACTTTAAAATCTCTGTCCAAGAAAAAACATGCATGTCCTCATTTTGCCCCAGGCAACACCAGCTTACTGTTTTCTGTCCCAAGCCTCCATAGTTGGCTCTGAGTGGAAGCTGTGATTCAGAGTAAACAGGGCACATGCGAAAGAGAGGACACCTGGGCTGAGAGTTTCACAGATCAACTCCAATTGCATTTTACAAAAGAGGGTAGCTTCTCAGAGTCACCATAATAGTCTTTTCTGGAAGTGAGAGTGCTCCATGTATTTCAAATCAGATGAGAAAAAATAGTAGATAAATGTCTGTAGCAGAATGACAGCATAGAGGAAAGAAATCTAAGGATTTCAGATACGCTCGAGTGACAGCTCATGCCCAGGTTCTTAGAAGGCAGAATAGGACTCGCTAGCATTTCCAGATGTGAGTGACATACAGAGAGTCCATCTACTGGGGGCTTTATCATATAAATTTTTATAACAACTTAATGATTTCCTATTATTTTACATGCATCACTAGCTGTTCTCTAATTGTTAAGAAAAAGATAAGGACTGGTTGAAATGTTGGACAATAATTGAGAAAGAACCAGGTCTTCAACAAGATCTGTATCCGACATATCAGGCAGTAAAATAATCCTGTCGGTCTTATTCTCTTAACAGCTCTAATAGAATAATTTAGGCAACATAAATCAACATTTAAACAGTTTAAACTGTGTAAACCTTAAGATGTACTATAACTAAAGAGACTATTGTGATTTATATTAGGAAAGGTTAATCCTCTTTAAAATATAACAGTAAAAATGTATTTTAGAGAGGCTAATGAAAGAAGATAATACAGCTGAATTTTAGAGGATTAGCTAAATATACCTGATTTGTGTTCTGAAACAAATGAAATCAAAGTACCCAAGAGGTACTTTGCAGCTAACCACTGCAACTGATTTAAAAGGGAATAATATTCATGAAAATGATCTTAGCCTGTCTGTTGAAGATGTCTGAATCTGCAGAAAAGCATTTGCAGTTTCCATTTGCCTAAATTTGTTGCTATCCAAAAAAAAAGCTTCTCTGTCTCCCTGAAATGAAAGTGTAGTCCCGTTGATTGAAAATTACATTGAGATAAACACTGCCCTATGTATCCTATCAGGTGCATTCCCTTTAGTTTACACAGCTTTCACTCACGTAAGTTCAGAAAGGATTCTAAGTGTATATTAAAAAAAATCCTTGACACACTCAGACTTGGTTGGACTCTATGATCTTAAAGGTCTTTTCCAACCTAAATGATTCTATGATTCTATGACTTAGGGGTCTCAAAAAAAAAAAAAGATTGAAGGACATACAGAAGAGCCAAAACATGCACAGTTACCGAGAGGCTGAGGAAATTTTAAGTGCGCACAAATAATAATATTGACTACCAAGATCAAAAGGGTGCTGATTTCTAATCGGGTAGGCAGCACCTTTCTCTAGCTCCCTTCCCTGCCCAGCTCTTCTGCGCCGGGGCAGTGAGCTGTGCCCCGCCACTACGCACCAGTGGTGCGGCGGGGAGAATAGGTCTGTTGGGGCGGTTGTAAGGGAGGGCAAGATCCCAGATCGATTTCCTCGGCAGCGTGAACCACAGCTTTTTTAAGCTGACACCTTCTTTATCTAACGTTGCGGAGACCGTACTCTGAGGCCTAAAAGGCAAAGTGCTTCGGTACTAGGAAAGAAACCAAATAACCACCATTTGTTCTAGCTAGCGTTGAGCTGTGTTTTCATCAGTGACGGATCAGCGTACTCTGGATTCTTCTAATGAAGCCCATTATTTCTGTTACTTGAACTTTGCACAGTGCAGCATTTAGTGTCACATTGCTGAAAGCTTCACGGGATAATATTTCCCTTGACTGCACACTTTGTGTCAATCATGTGCTTTTATATCTCTGTGAAATACTTCATTTGGTTAACAAGGTATGTCTGCGATGGTTTTGAAAGCTATACTTTATGGGCAAATTTGCTGGTATTAAGTAGCTAATGCTTACCATTTAGACCAGGAACGGTGAAGATTTTGTATTGGGAAATAGGAACTGTATTGCGAGAACATCTCCTTTAATTAACCTTCAGGAAAAAAAACCTGTGGATAGAAACCTCAGCCTGAAAAGCAGTGAATGTTAACTACAGCTTATTTCAGCATCTGGAGTGCTGGCCTGAAAGGCACTCACACCACCACCCCCCTCCTCCTCTGTCACCACTCATGGTTACAGCTCTCAGCCACCAAAAGCAATATCTGCTTTTTAGACCAGTGAATTAAGCAGAAACACTCCCACCCATCTTCATTTTATTTTTACTTAGGTCGCATTTCAGATCTAACTCTGTGACATTGAGTCAGGTCAAAAAGTTATGTGCAGTCATTCCTTCCAAAATTAAGAGTTGTCTGTTTTTTCATTAAAGAGCTCATTGGGAGAGCCCTTTTCAGCTCAGTTAACATCAAAATATTACAGCCTAAATACAATTTACTTAGACGGAGCTTCTCAAGTGGCCCCAGCTCCAGAAGTAAAAGGATGTTAAATGTCAGTAAGAGCATGATCCATGTCCCGACACAAGTGCACCAGCCTTTCGCAAATGCTTTCAGCTCTTACATAACATTAATGATTTCGCGCTGCATGAAAGTGCCTCTACTAGTGGTTTACATCATTCCCTAGATCAGATTATTTACTCAGAAATCATTTTGTTTCTCTTATCCTTTTACAAGCTGTTCCTGTTTGTTAGAAGGATCACGCTGAGTGCCTCTATAGTCCTAAATAAAACAAGGCCAGGGAGCAAGCTTGACTACTGATTGTCTACACAGATTAATTGTTCTCTGAGCCCCTGCCTCTGGTCTGGATTTCTCCCAACAGCTGTCTGCAAGACAGCCCTGATCTGCCCCAAGCTGCTGCTTCACAGCACACAGGTAAACCCTGTCCCTGTCGCTTGGTCTGGGTTTGAAACCAGGTCCTCTTTTATTCGGCAGTGAAGACGTAGCTCTGAAAACAATGCAAGGACTCCAAGCACGGCCTGTGTGTGTAAAAAACAAACCCAAGGCAGCTCATTCCTGAGGGCTGCTCTTTATGAATGCTGCTGTATCACAGTGCCTCGGTACACGCTACTATGCTCAGTTCACTTTTCTGTGTGCATATCTTTTTTTACATATTCACCTTCCTATAGCAGGCAGGACATGGCAGTCTGACACTTCTCCTTTTCTAATACAGTGAAGACTACATTGTAGGAAATGGCTGTTGTATTGCGTGACAGTCCAACATAGTTCCTTGATGACCTTCTGGACTGGAGGCTGGCAAAGGTATCACCTATTTTAAAAAGACAAAACAATTCTGTAGGAGGTCAAGGCACCCAGAGCAAAAAACTAAACTGCTTTTCGGATGAAACTACCTACATACTATAACAAAGAACGGAACAGGAGATGTGTGTATAATTTGGGGGCATAAGAGAAGAGTCAGCATGGACTTTGTGAAGCAAGTCCTTCCTCAAAAACTCCTGAAAGAGTCAGAAAGCACCCCAGTAGAGCTCACTAGGCTTTCAACCAGCTCCCGGCCACTTCGGTCATCGACAGTTCTTAGGGAAACTAAGAAACCACAGGATAAGGAAGGCCTCCATGTGGATTGAAAAAAAAAAAGACAATAAACCAGGTCAAAAGTATAAGAGTAAAAGGGCAGTTTTCACAGTAAACTATGGAGCTCAGGGATTCCTGGTACAGATGGGTAAGTTATGGAAGAGACAACCATTGAGTGCAACTGAAATCAGGGCCACCACCTCTGAGCTCAGTCTCTGAGCTGTAAATTGTCAGAGGATAAGAGACTACCCTGGGGAAGCAGCACGATATGCTTGAAATACTTTTATTTTCTGCTCTTATTTTCTACTCTTATTTTTCTGCTTCTGGTCATTGTTGGAGAACATTTGGCAACAGCCAGTACCGCTGTTCTTGCAGTCTTATGTTAAGCTGACAAAGGTGAAAAGGAAATGTATGCAGGCAGAAATAGTAACTCTACCAAAACTACAACCAAACAAAAAAGAATAACGTGCTGATTTAAGTATCAGGGAATACTGGTATCACCTACATTACCAAATTACATGCTTAAGATAGGGAATGTGAAAATATTTCCTCATGAGAGTCCATTGAAGTCATTGGGACCCTTTCTACTGGACCTCAGTTGGTTTTGCATCAAACAAGGTAGTCTGTGCAGGAGCATCTTTTTTAACAAGTCTACATCCCAATCTGTGGAAATCTGCTGAAATCTGCCGTTATACATACAGTCAGTAAATAAATAATGTTTGCTTTTCAACTACAGACATGTCATTTTAGTAGAACTTCCTTCCCAGGCCCCAGTTTTTTATATTTAAAGCTTTCAGATGGGATACTGCTCTTTTGTAAGCTTACCTTCATAGTTTACTGTCTAATTTAGACAACTCATAGGAAAAGTTCCATTTATGAACAATACTTTACATTTAAAGAAGGCACTAGTAGAACAACCTATGAACTACCTCTCAACCATGATTTTTTTTTTTTACCTTACTGCATTATTCATGATCGTCAGCTGTTTCAGAATTCATTGCTGTCAGTCACTGCATGTGCTTTTTTGGATTATTCTGTACATCTGGGTGAACTGACAGGCAGAAGTATTTAGCATCTCTTCCTACACCAACTACCAATTAATGCAACCAGTTACCTGATCCAACCTACTGGGAAAAAGCTATACTGGATGAAAAGCTACTTCTCGAAATGACTCCTTTTGACTTATTTTGCAGATTATGATTAAAAACCTCTTACCTGCTGAATTTTCCTAGAAGAAAAATATTCCTTTGCTCAGAAGAGACTGTACCTCAGCTTATGGCAACAATAAATATCACAATAGTGTAATGTGCATATTGCTATAGAACAGTGGGATTATATGAAAGAAGCAAACACAAGTGGTGGCCTTGGAAAGACTATGAGCACCTTGCTGTTCCCATGGACCCAAGCCTCCTCTGAAATGAAGCAAGGTGACACTTCTACTTGGTTCTGTTTGCCACTGGCACAGAGGGCCCTCCCCACCTCTCCTCTCACTAGTATACTGATTCGTGCAGTTATTTCTCTCCATATCTTCTCAATGGTATTCCTGACAGGAAAGAAACTGCCCACAGGTATAGGCATTGAAATCAGTTTTATATTAATACAGTTTCCCTTATTAGAAAGAAGTAATTTATTTATTTTCTTTTAGACTGATCTCCTTCTGACAAGTGATAAGCCCAGATCCAAACAGTAGGGTAAGGCACAGTGATACTTTTGTACCCTGCAAAACTCTTCACAATGTTCACACAGGGTTAATTTATATATGTTAATAAGCATTCAAATTTGCTCCCATAATTTATCAGAAGGAAGTGGCTACGCTCATTAGGCATGCTCATCAGGGCATAACAACCACTTAATGTAACACAAAATACTCCCAGGAAACTTAGGTGACCATAAAAACATCATTGACTTTAGTCCCAGAAAATTTCAGGATCACTGCCTTGCCTTCCAGCTGTTCCCAACCCTCTATGAATTACAAATCACCCTGAGAGAGGAAAAAGAGTAAATAATATTTACTGCAGCATACATTAGTAATTAGCACACACATTAAGGAAGATGGGGGAAAGTTGCAAGAAGGGAACAAATTGCCTGCTGTCAGTCATAGACCCAAATGAGCCAAAATAAGTTTTTTCACTTTTTTTGGCATATGGCACTGTAACCCCTGCATCCTGCACTGACACCGGAGTGGTAGCAACCCCAGATACCAACCCCAGCAGAGCTGACCACCACTGAAGAAGAAATCAGTGTCACTGGATCTGCAAATATGCTAGACGACCCTTGTTTTATTTGCCCATATGCATACTTTTGAAAGAAAGGTCAAACGCTCTAGAGAGCTCTCCATGGACACACACGCCGGGCTGCCAGAGCGCCGCTGTCCTTTAGGAATGGATTCTGATCCAAGAGGAAGGAGAAGAGCAACCTCTCTTGCTGCTCACCCAGCTTGCTCGACTCAGGCTGCTAAAGCCACTCTGAGGCTGACACGCCAGAAATTAACAATTCAAAGCGTTTTCCTGGAACTGCATTATTTACCCATACGAGGGAGGGAAATCTGAACACCTACATGAAATAGAACCACCTGGCTCACCTTCAAAATAATATTTTAAATGATAGCTTGTGATTACTAACTCCAGTGTAAGCAGTGTGTTATTTTGATGGTGAACTACAAGGGCCATTTTCAAGAGCTTACTGCTGCTGGAAGAAAAGAAAAAAAAAGAAAGTAAAAATAAATTTTACAGTAACAGAGAGAGTTCTAGCTCCCTTTCAGTCTGTAAATATAAACATCTACTGCTGATTCTCAATCAAAATAGTCACCACAAAGGCAAGCAGCATACCAATTAGCACATTTTCAGGATTAGGAACAAAATTATAAGGCAATATTAAGATATATATTCAAATGCAGGAAGCTGAAATAACACAATGTTAAGGATCCCCTAGTAAATATAAAGTAGTCCTCACACAAATACAGAGCAAATTAACATGGTTCTCACTTCAGTGCCATAATGTACCCATACAGAGCAGCTATTGAGTGACTGATTTAATCCACCTGGCAACAGGTTTTACAAGCATGCTTTTGAAGTTCTTGGACCTTATTGCTATGGCCCAGAATAAGTAAGGCAAAAAGAACAAACAGCAATTAACGTGCTGCTCCCTATGTACCACACTGGCTGAGCTTACCCTGATCCTCCTCCAGGGCAATGTCCAGTGATTGCAGCACACCTACTCCAGAACATGTTGGGAACTACAATTCAGGAACCACATGAAACCCCGCACTATGCAAAAGCAGCTTTGTTTCAGTTAAGAAAGAAAAACTAAACATTGTGTGAATGCACCACGTGGTTGTTACTAGGATCTGTTCTATTCCAGTCCTTAAAATCAGGAGCTGTTGACAGGAATGGCTCTGCTGCTTGTGCCCAGCAGGACACGGGTAGGAGTGAGGATCTCCTGACTCCAGCCTTGCGTATGTCGGCGCTTGTGGTTACAAGAACCTGGCCTCAAAGCCACCGAATCATTTGATCACTCTGGGATTTACTCAGTTGCTGTTACAAGGTTGGGATGCAAAGGTATCAGTGCCACCTTTGTAACAGGGAACTTGAGCAGAGATGTAGAGGAGGTGAACATGCTGCCAGATGGGAACAAATACGCCCAAGACATTTCAGAGCTTCTCTTCTGGTTCTTGGCAGCAGCCTGAGAGAAGGCAGCAGCATCTGGTAGGGATGGGGCAATAGGAAGAAGGCAAGAACGCTGGTAGAAAGGATGCCCCTGACATCAAATATTTCACCTTAGTCAAAAAAAAACACCAAGAGACTGAGTGCAGAGAAAGTAAAGCTATTCTGACTCCCTTTCCTAGCAATCTATCCAAAATGTTTTGGAGTGGAATCAGATAAAGCTGCTTTTAGCCTCTTTTATTCAAACCATGGATTGGAAAAAAAAAAAAAAATTTAAAAAAAAAAAAGTCCCATGAGCAGTAAGCAAATGCAGCCTGGTTTCTTGTGGATCCATGTGTTGCTGATTGACTTCGGTGTCTAAACTCAACCTCCAATTTTAGTTTTCCCTGAGCAGATTGCCTACTTCCTACTGAAATAGGAAAAAAACCCCAAACCAAACCAAAACAAAACCAGAAAAATCCCTTTAGGCGGCTACAGCCAGAATTGCCCAGCAAGTTCAATGGGGAAGGGGGAAGAAAAAGCCAAGAGCCCCAGCACACAAACATAGGCCATGGGACTGCCAAAGCTGCCAGTTCTCTTCCAAGCACTTCGCTCACCAGCCCACGGTACCAGAATGAAAGCTGTCACTGGTGGGCATACGTGATCCCGAGGACTGCACACGTCAGTCTCCATACTGACCAGCCAAAGGACCATCTAGTCACTTAATAAGATGTGCTGTGCAGAGGTAACCATCCTTAAGTCAGCCAGCTAGGCTTACAGTTTTAACATGCAAAATCAGAGAAAAAAATTACTTATACAGGCCTGCCTATCCAGAGTAGACCTTTCCTCCATTTTTGCAGCTGCAGTTCCTGAGCATGTTAGACATTCCAAGAGATTCGATTTATTTTCATACCCAAGTGTTATAAATAAATGGAGATCATCTGCTTGTGAGTGCCCCCTTTTAACATTTGCAAACTCACAATTGTGTTCAAAACCAGTATGACAAAAGAATGCATGTCACAAGAGAGATATTATTTTTCTATTTATCTATGGGGAAAAATCTGTTCCTGGTATAGCATTAGCAGCAAATGTGATACTTAAATGACCTTCGTAGATTTGTGCCTCAGTCTGACATTCTATAATTAATATTACACTTCAGAGCATATGATTTTATTTGAGTATTAAAATTGAGCCTAAAGAATAGACGTGCTAAATAAAAAATTACATTGAAAGAAATCATCTAAGTCAACACATATTTCAGGAATCCCAAATGGACATGCAACTTTGATCAAATTGAAAGATTTTCATTTTACCGGCAATGGAAACAGCACTTGGGATTCCTACCTGCCCTGAATGTAGTCCATCATTTCCAACTGTTACCTGTCATGTAAGACACCATCCTGCATAGAGCTCAGCTTCTACAGCAGGGCACTGAAAAACATTCATTCTTATTGGATTGATAGGTTTTGAGGTTTCCTGGAGACTGAAGGATCACTCTCTGGGTGTAGTGGGTTTGCGTGGCAGGGTTTTGGTAGCAGATGGGGGGGCTACAGGGGTGGCTTCTGTGAGAAGCTGCTAGAAGCTTCCCCGATGTCCAACAGAGCCAATGCCAGCCGGCTCCAAGATGGACCTGCTGCTGGCCAAGGCTGAGTCCATCAGTGATGGTGGTAGTGCCTCTGGGAGAACAGATTTAAGAAGGGAAAAAAAAAGTTGCTGTGCAACCGAAACTGCAGCCAGAGAGAGGAGTGAGAACATGTGAGAGAAACTACTCTGCGGACCAAGGTCAGTGAAGAAGGAGGGGGCAGAGATTCCCCTGCAGCCCGTGATGAAGACCACGGTGAGGCAGGCTGTCCCCCTGCAGCCCAGGGAGGTCCACGGTGGAGCAGATCTCCACCTGCAGCCCGGGGAGGACCCCACGCCGGAGCAGGTGGGTTCCCGAAGGAGGCTGGGACCCCATGGGAAGCCCGCGCTGGAGCAGGCTGTGCCTGAAGGACTGCAGCCCATGGGAAGGACCCACGTTGGAGAAGTTTGTGAAGGACTATCTCCTGTGGGAGGGACCCCACGCTGGAGCAGGGGAAGAGTGAGGAGTCCTCCCCCTGAGGAGGAAGGAGCAGCAGAGGCAATGTGTGATGAACAGACCGTAAGCCCCATTCCCTGTCTCCCTGCACCGCCAGAGTGGGTAGGTAGAGAATTCAGGAGTGAAGCTGTGCCCGGGAAGAAGGGAGGCATGGGGGGAAGGTGTTTTAAGATTTGGTTTTATTTCTCATTACCCTACTCTGGTTTGATTAGCAATAAATTAAATTAATTTTCCCCAAGTTGAGTCTGTTTTGCCTGTGACAGTAATTGGTTTAGTGATCTCTCCCTGTCCTTATCTTGACCCATGAGCCTTTTGTTCTATTTTCTCTCCCCTCTCTAGCTGAGTGGGGGCAATGATAGAGCAGCTGCGTGGTGCTTAGTTGCTGGCTGGAGTTAAACCATGACATTGGGGCATAACATAACCTGTTGCTATCAAAGAACAATGGAAATGCAGTCATCAAAGTTACTGAGATCGCCTTTAGTTATAGGAATGTAAAAAATTGGGATCTGTGGCGCTGCCCTGCCAGATCACAGTTAGCCATCAAGCCCATGCTTACCAGAAGTATTTTCAGGTGCCTCAAAACACTCAAGAAACACTGTAGAAAGCCCTGCTGCTACAGGAAATATCATTTTAAGCCTCATTGTCTCCATGTCTGCTCATTAATTTCTTTTTTACTTGATATATAGTTCAATAGTCTTATTATTGACACAACTGTCTAACTGCTTGGAGAATCTTGCTAAACTCCTGGACTCAGTGATTATTGTATGGCAGTAAGTTCTATGGGTCAATAATTCAGTGCTAAATGGAAGAGTACCTCTGTGTGTTTCAGGTTATTTTTATTTCAGCTGCATCAAATATCTCCTTCAACATACCACCTGATTGCCTTCCTCTGTACCATGATTTCACAAATCTTTCATACCTTTCTTCATCTCCTCTCTGAAACAAAGTGCCCCTGTCTATTCAGTTTATATAATTCTATGGAAAAATTTCATTGCTTCTAATACTTTCTGTAAGGAGTCCATAAACAGGTAAAATTTAGTAAAAGGCAGTGAAACAGGGGAAAAGATTTTTTATATGTATATCAGAAATATGCATGTGCATGTTTCTATGTGCATATGTGCACATGCAGAACATCTGAAGTATTGGCACCTCAGAGGTATAACATCAAAACACTGCACAGAAAATCTGAATTATACGACTATCTTACTAAATATTAATGCTTCTACAAACTCAACTCTGTAGATAGGTGAATATTTTATGTCAGTACATGTATGTGCACAGATGTACTTAGGCACTCCCAGCCATGCACCCCCATATTATGCCTTGTGTAAAAAAGTATGTTACATACACAAAGTAGCTTTATCTTTTTTATTACTTATCTTCTCATTTAGACATCCAGTCACACTTTGACCATCACTGCAGATAGAGAACACTTTGGTGAATTTTTTTTAGGGTCCTTCCCACCCCCAAATATTTTTTTTTCATTTTAAAACTAGCAATATTGTCCATGATACAGTTTTGTTGACATACTCCAGCTATCCTCCCACTGCCAGTTTACATAGATTTGTTAGGTCCCTTTGTTAGGTGTTTTTCACACTCTGTTGCACTTGAGGTGAGCTCTTCTGTCATTTGAAATGTATTTGACAGCATTCATAGTGCAGCTCTGCAGTCATCACTTGGTTGGCTTTTTGCCAGCATGGCACCTGGGTATTTACCTACATTCCTTGCTTTTTTATGGCTTGCCATTCTATAATCACACTTCTCTCACCTCGTGATTACTTAATTTCCTTAAGAGCCCCCACTTCAGGAATTTTGGCAAAATTTGTCTTTAAAAGTCCAAATAAATTATTTCAGATTATTTTAATTTAGACATTGCTATGCTAGCATGTACAATAAATTGTCAGTAGATTGAAAACACCACTTTCTTTTACAGCATCTATGTTGATTTGTGAGTATTATGTATCTTCACCTTCCTATTGGTTTCTAATGACTTCCTTCAATTAGTGTTTCATCCTGTTACTCAATACTGATGCTAGACAAACTTGTTTATAATTTCCACAGTTACCACATAGACTTTGCTAGAGATAGGACTGAAATTTGCTACCCTAAGGTCTGCTGTTAAAATAACATTGGGTATTTTGTTAACAACACAACCATTTCGCTCTTGTGTTTCCACGGAATACTTGGTGGAGCAGCAGCCAAGTTTTCTTTTAAATACACTACTGCTTAATATAGCAGCTTGTTCTAACATCTCTTCTTTTGACACCTCAGTCTCACAAGGTTTCAGCTTTATTAGCTGGAAAACAGCCATTTCCAATGTGTTCTGTAGTCAAAGTGCACACAAGAAAATAATTCCATTTAAAGACTTCATCTACCTCCTTTACATCTTTAAAGGCACACGAATGAGAGAGAGGCAGCATGAGAAAGAATCATCCTAATGAAATACTCATAGGCATATCTGGGAGAGAGGGAAGGAAGAAGCCTAGGTTCAAATCCAAGGACCAAATGCTCACAAAGTACACAAATCAAGCAGTGTCTTTGGATTTTGACAACACCACACAATAAAAACAACACATTAATTATC
Source organism: Buteo buteo (assembly GCF_964188355.1). Classification (NCBI taxonomy): domain Eukaryota; kingdom Metazoa; phylum Chordata; class Aves; order Accipitriformes; family Accipitridae; genus Buteo; species Buteo buteo. Next base: position 18,879,727 of record NC_134195.1, on the reverse strand, counting down.
CTCATTGAAGAACATTGTATGTAGACAAGCCCTTATTAATTTTCTCCATTTCTATATACTTAAATGCTCATCACTTTCCTCGACAACTAAGAATACCCCCATCTTAGAGTAACCTTCAGGCTCTCATCAAGATGTTTTCCTGAGACAGGTAGGCTTGAGGGTCCTTAGACTTAAAAAAAGAAGCTTGGGAAGTGGGCAGATAGAGAGGCAAAAGAGGGACCGAACGTGGGGTTTCCTGCTGTGGGGAAGCATTCCTGTTCCTTAGGAAAGTTTTTATGTAACCAAATGCATTGGACGAGCGCTGAAAATTGCTTCCGAGTCTGGCAACAGAACCAGGTGCCCAGGGTATCTCTGTTAAGACTGAGGCAGTCTTAGGCATGTAAATAAGGAAATCTGGAACAGTCCCTGACCCAATACATAGACACTGATAGTTTTGTACTAACACTATGCAGCAGATAAACCAGAGGTTTTGAGGAGTACAGCTGTGAATTTAGGTGCCTAAATTTCATCAAAATCCCCACTTCAGCTGAAACCTCTCTATCTGCAATTGTCCTGCATCTCACTGGAATCTAGGGTACATGAAGAAGCAAACAAAGCCAAGGAAGAATTGGTGCCACCAGTACTTCCGAGTGAACGATTTTTGTTCTTGGACACGTCCACAGAAGGAGAACATCACCTGCTTTTTCTTTTGAGAAAGAGCTGTCCTGTATTCTCTGGAAGTTTAGTCCAGGAGAGGACTCACAGGTGTGAAGGCATCTCTAGTTAGCCCAAAATAACACTGACTGGAGGGAAGCAGACCTAAAGCTCTACATGTCTCTACTGTGAGTTGCTACCTAGACAGCTCTCATTTTGGCATTTACGGGTTCTGTTCTTTGGTGTTAATTCTCCTCCCACATTGTAGGAAGAGCAGACATACCTCCTAAAGGAAACTTGTACTGGGTGGAACACCTTGGAAATCCTCCTTGTGAGTGCAGACTGAACTATTTATTACTATTTAAGCATATAGACTACAGCCAACTATGTATCTTTAGCTCTCTCCCCTTGCTTCTGCAAAGTCCTGGCAAGATCCCACCCTAAACCTACCAATGATTTTCTTAAGACAATAACACCTTTGCTAACTTGGAAGTTGATTTTTTTTTTCCTCTTCCTTCACATCACAGCATTAGCACTTGCTACTTTGGAAGGGTGAGTGACAACAAAGCAATTTTGTAAACTTCCAGTGCAGCTGCTAACTAGAGAGCTGCTTCATGTCACAGGTGAGCACCCCAGTGAGTGGCTGCATCTGGTGAAGGACGTAAGCATGAGAAGGAAGAGTTAGCCTAAAGCGCTGAGGAAGATTTCCCAAACAGAGGAGGAGAGGGAGCTGATGCTCTGGATGGAGGAGGATGGCCAGCAGGACCTTCTCTAGAGGCAGTGGAGCAAGGAAGGAAACCCTTTGGTCCAGGACTAGCCTAGAAGTGAGCAAGGGAAAGTTCATTCTGGCTGGACTGCACCACTTGTTAAAAGATTAAAAATAGCTAGGATCCCTTAAACCCTGCAATCTTTTACTTAGTCAGCCCTTCTTCTGTGGCCCTGAGGGAAGCAGGACTCACAAAGACTAGCAAATATAAGGCTCAATCCTGCCTTTCAATTGAACTCTCTTCTCCTGTTGACAGCTATTTTGGTCTGTAGGGAATGAGGATTTGGTCAGTTCTTCTTCCATGCCCTCTTTCTTGGAAACTTTTTAAACACAAATGAGCAAAAACTCATTAAGAAAGTCAATTAATCAAAGCAAGGCAGAGGAAAAGCTCCATCAAATTGTGCTAGTCTGAGGACAGGCATGTTTGCATGAATATTCATAGCAAACTCTTCTGCTACCTCAGCCTGACAACCTCTGTTTATTTAAAAGCGAAGTTACAAGCCACTAGATAAACTAAGCAAAGGACTTGCTCTATAGCTTTGTCATATATTGTTCATGAAGTTGGACATTTACTCTATTCCCTTGAGTCATTTCATACTGAAATGGAGTTCTAGCCTAGCATTTCATTAGATTCATAAGCAATATAGGCTGAAATAAATGAATAAAGGCAGAAAGCTATTGAATTTTTGCAGGCAACTTTCCGATTGGAATGTTTTTCATTTTTGTTGAGAATTCAAATGTTGCTTGTGTTTTGCCAATTCAAAATATGAAACTACATGCATTTTTATCCATTTATGGAGGAGTGGCTCTAGAAAGTCGCCTATATACATAAGATGGCATAAGGTAATAAAGTGTCATAGTCACTCTTAATTTCACAGAGCAACTACAGCAGCAGGAAATGCAGTTACCAGCAAATAACACAGTGGCCCGAAGGTGAACATATGGTATTTGTCATACTGCTCAGCTGTGAAACTTGCCAATATGGCCATAAGAGGGAAAAAATAACAAAAGAAACTATTTCATTTCAGTGGAGTGTGTTACTGGTTTGATGTAAGTAAACCCTGTTATCAAAGCCTGGAAATTAAATTAAAAGACAAGTGTAGAAAATTCTGAAACATTTCAAACAAAAAAAAGTATCTCCCTGAATTGCAGGAGACCATGTGTTCTCTCACTGTAATCAATTGAAATAATTGAAATTCAGAATGTTTAATTATACCCCAGTTCAGCAAATAATAATCTTTACCTCATTGTACTCATATGAAAGATGGTGTGGGCGAGCATATGGATCTTAAGGATGATTAAATTAGTGACTAATTTACTGCAAAAAGAGAAAAAAACAGACATATAAATAAAAGTTGGAAAAGAAAAAAGTCTTTTATATTACAGATAGCATATGACTAAAAATAGAGTATACACAAAATTTAATATTTTAGATAAACATAGTAAGGCTCATATTTAAGATATAATATTCCCTTACACCTTAGGACAACTGATACCTGATTAGATAAGGATTAAGGATGGCAGATCTTGGCTCTTCTGCTAATGAGATCTATGCTACCGGACTGGTGGTTGTGCTTGGAAGTAACAATTTCCACTTACTGTGAGACTTTCAATGGGCCAGTTGCTCTCTGATTTTGGGGGGACACCACCACAGGTATAATAATGCACCTTTCCTGTAAGGAAGGAATTTGCCTTTTCAGAACACATAGAAGCTGCTGTGGCCAAGACACCAAAGAAGATGTGCCAAAAATTAGGGTCCAAAAGCCTTATTTAGGTGGGTAAACAAAGGATCAAGTTTTCCAAAGTGCTCAGCTGGCAATAATTTCCCTTCAAGAGACAGTTGATGAGAGCTCAGCACTTTGAGAAAGAGCTTGCTTACTTAAGCATGCATGTTGGGAAGTTTGCCTCAAGTTCATGGGATTCCAAAGATGAAACTGTCTTCTTTCCTTAAACCAAAGTCAAGAGTGAAAATAAAGCTGACTGAAATGATGGTTAGCTGATTAATCTATATAATTTGCTGCCGCAAGACCTTACTGAGGCTAAGGGCCGAGTACAACGTGCTGTATGTGCAAAGTTGCCTTGGTTTAAAAACACTTAGCGATTATCAGAGGATGATGGAATAATTCAGGCTGGGAGGGATCTCAGGAGGCCTCCGGACCACCTCCCGGCCCAAAACAGGACCAGCGCTGGGGGCAGACCAGGCTGCTCAGGGCTTGGACCAGTTGGGGCTTGAAACCCTCCAAGGATGGAGATGGCACAGCCTTTCAGGGCGACCTGCCTCCCTCATGGGGAGATGGTGTCTGCCCGTACCCAGCCTGAAACTCTCTCATTTGAACTTGTGCCTCTTGCCTTCCTGCCCTGCAATGCTGTGAGGTGCCATCTCCTCCATCACCTCCTTGTAGGTACTGGGACGTGGCAGCCAGGTGCCCCCAAAGCCATCCTCGGTTCTCAAATTGGGTCCCATGGTCATAAAAGCCAAATCTGCCACTGGCAACAGCCATGCAGCGAGCTGAAGCCCCTTTTTCCCTCCGTGGCAGGATCCAGAAGAAAAGCACCAGGACCTTCCTCCGGCCGTGACAGAGGTGCTCTGTGCGGGAGACAGGAGCCTGCGTCCTCGCGGGACGGGGACAGGGGTCTGCCTCCACCATCCCCCCGCCAATTCCTCTGGGTGCTGCCGCAGGTTCTGGGATGCATCCCCCGGGATCCCCCTCAACCTCACCTCTCTGACGGGGTCCCCCTCAACCTCTCCTTCACCTCCCCCTAGGACCAGACCGCCTGCTCTCCCTCCTCCTCCAGCCCCGACCCGGCAGCAGGCACAGCCATCGCCCACGGCATCTCCACCCCAGAGACGGGTCGGAGGCAAACAGGCAGCCAGGCAGAGGCGGCCAGGCCACGGCTGGAGGTGTCCCCTTGCCCCCGGCATGGTCCTCCTCCCCGGCATGGTCCTCCTCCCCGACGGCCTGGCGGCACGACTCGCTCAGCCAGCACCTTCCTTGCAGCGAGGTTTTAAACTGGTTCGGCTAAACCCCGCTGATTTTAGGTGTGAACTCCAGTAAACTGGTTTAAATTCAGCTTGCAGTGACTCAGCTGGCATTCATAAACACTAGTGTAACAAAAAAACTAATTTTAAATCTGCCGTCTTGTGTACGGTTGCATCAGTTTAACCGGAGCGGCTTGCAGGCGGATTTAAGCTAAGCTGGCGGAAGAGCCTAGGTCTGGAGAATCTGATGTGCTGATACGAGTAAGACCGCTGGTTGGAATTATAAAACACTTCAGCTCAGGTATCTTCCTGCTGCAGGGTATAAACTAATCACCCACGGCTATAGCGAAGGAGCCTTTCTTCCTTCAGGTGCTTTTGGTGGAGCAAACGAACGCCTTCCTCCAAACACCTGCTGTCACCTGGGGCATCAGAAAGGCTCGTGAGCTGGACAGACTGCTACCCACTTCCATAAAATAATTAAAATTCTCAAGTAAAACACAGTGATGTTATCATTAAGTTGGGACTGAATCCAAGGTAATAGAGAGCACAGAACAAGCAGTCCCCTTCCACCAGATCAGATGCCTTTCTTGGCGTTAATTGGGAGTGCGTCAGCAGGGAGGTAACTTTGTTAGCTAAATGAATAACGTTACTGAAGTTTCTCAGGTTGTCTGTGCCAAATCTGTGTTTAATCGGCCTGACTTGGAAAGGCTGTAAAGGATCATTTTATTAATCTGTAAGGTCAGGATTTTAGGAAGGATTCTGAATTATTAAAGAAACCGGCTGATAACTGGGGCAGGAGGTAGAGTCACACTCAGCTTTGAAATCACAGCATCAGCAAAACTTTCTTGAGACCTATTACAGGATTCAAAGGGGCTGAGACATGCATTTTCTGTTGAATGATTTAAAATATAGGAGTAAAATCCATCTGGATCCAACATGTTTTAGGGTTTGCTGAACTAAATTGTCCATGCTACTTTCATTGCTTAAGAGACATGGGTACACCACTGTAACCAGAGATTTAATGCTTCCTGACTTCCGTTAAATGAAAATCATCAAACATGAAGCTGTACCAACTTGAACAGTTGTACTGAGCTATAAAGCATGACTTTGAGAGTTTGGCCTAAGAACACCTCAGGGATGCAGGCAGAGAAGCGAGAGTGGATGAGGTCTCCTGTTGAGACTACCTCTCAGCAGCATGAGCGACCTCCTTTCTGCATTGCCACAAGTTTCCTTCTCCCCATGAGGACGAGCCATCTATCCTCTACTTGGTTCTTCTGGGCAGGAGGCAAGTTGCAAAACTCCTTGACCTTTTTTCACTAGCTGCTAGCCTCATCTCTTAGTGTCCCTTTCGTAGGCTGCATGATTAACAAGGAAGTTACTCTAGGCAGTCTGCATCCTGAACAACGTAAGCACTAGAAGTTTTCATTCCCTTTCCACTTCTCTAAGGAGAAGTTGAATCCTCCATCCAACTCTGAACAGATGGGAAGATGTGGATCATACACCACAGATACAACAGAGCGATGAAAGGAAGCAACATCCCCTAAAGTTCTCGTCTAGCACTCAGACTGGTAGGGGTAAAATTTCTACGGTTTAAAGCAGATTTTAGTGCCACCTTATTGTTGTGAACTCAATTCTCCTGCATGGAGACATAGGTTGGTCTAGCTCAGCTTGTTAGTGGGGAAAGAGATTCCCTGAAGCTCTGCTCACTGCAGCAATAGAGCTATGGCTGACTGGACTTCTCTCAGCATAATAACCCAGGCATTTAACTAAAACATCATAACATCAATCACCTGTTGTCACTTAAATGCAGAATCAGTTGAGGAGATGAAAGTGATAACATCTGAAGTGTTGTAAGACTTCTTTCCTTCCCCCATCTCTGCACCCCTCATAGCTGAAATTGTGTCCAATTGTATGGAAGGGAAAAAAATTATATTCCTGTAGTGCTTGCTGACCTAAGGTCAGTGTTATCTTATTGGAAATGAAAGCATGCATCCAGACTTCGTTTTCTTTTAATAAGAGTGAAACACTTGCTGTATGCTTTTTTCTACTCAAGAATTATATTGCACAGAAGGGATATATATCTCCTAATAAACTCTTTTTCCATTTTTCCATTGCCTTTACTTTCTCAGTATCAGCCTTTGAAAACCACTTTAATAGTTCTCTGAATGAGACTGGTCTTTTTTTTCTATTGCTTTGAGCTCTTTCCTGTGTATAAACTGAGACATTTGGAAAGGCAATACTCTTTTAAATTATTAGAAAATAGTTACGTTATTGTTTTGGCAAAGACCAGCATCTACAAGATGTTATTAAATGTATTTCTGAATATATTTAATGTTCAATTACAAGGCAGAAGACATGGCTCAAAACAAATCTGAGGATGGGCAGACTCCCTTGGGAAATGCTATCTCCAAACTGAAGATTTTTAGCCGTGAGGGCAATAAGCCATTGGAATATGATCCCAAAGGACATAAGCAGCGTTCTATTGTCCGGAGACTCTAAATCTAAATTGGAAACAAAACCCTAGCCACTCACTTCAGCAGGGATAGGATTTCACTCTGAATATTTTCTGAACACAGTATCTAACTAAGGTGCTTGAACTCATTGTGGTTTTCATAAAAAGACTGAGTGATGTTTTAGGGACTGCTTTGTGCAGGTTGGAGTAGACGTTCCTAATGGATGGAGCAGAGGATTTAAAACCTCCAAAGGATTCTGTGAGTATTTCAATTTAATCTTCTAAAATATCTGTGTGCTCTATCTGGGGAGCACAGTGTGCTTTACAGCTATTGATGAACTAAGTTTTAGCAGTCCTGTGAGATCAGTAACCACGTGCTTGCTACAGATGCAGGGACTGAGGCACATGATGTTGGAGTAACTTTCCAAGAGTCACAGGAAGGAGTAAAAATATCATCGTCCTGTGATCCCTCTGCATCACCCCCAGCCTGACTTGACACCCGACTCTCAGAAGTGATACCTACCTTTCAGGCCACTGGCGAGTTACACCCCTGTGAGCCACACACAAGGAAGATTAAGCTATGGCAGGATGCAGGGAAGGGAATACCGTGCTTCAGCTGACATGCAGTCTTCTGCCCACTGTTCTCCAGATTACCAAGCCATTATTAGGCCAGATGGTGGAAAAAAGGATAAAATCACGTAAGAAGAAATAGTTACTTTGAAAATTCTGGCTAGGTGAGAATAGGCTGGAAAGGACAATATTTGACAATAGTCTTTGAACAAGATTTCCCACTTCTAGAAAGGCAATAATACAGTAATGTAATTATGTGAGAAAGACTGACATGGTGTCATTTTCCATCCCACAGAGTTGAGAGAAAAAGAAAGATAGCAGGCACTTTGACAAGAAACCTGTGGAAATGATTTTGTTGATTTATCTCTGATGATTTCTGGTCACTAATGTTTTAAAACAGCAACAACAAAAAGACATGTTTAGCCTTATACAGGTATAACTGGTCATAATTGCTTTTGATTTTTGTTCATCAGCACTTAAATTTCCAGTGAAAACTAATTTCCTAGCAATACACTTGACCTGAAGTTCAATGATCATAAACAGGGTTTATTCAGCAGCTGACCTGTATAATCTCCTTGCTAAGGAATTACAGGTCAGAATGATATCCTGAGCTATTGGTTTTTAAGATGTCCCTGACCGTGGCTCTGAAAGGTTTTAAAAATTCATTTACAATTCAGGAATGAGTCACAGTAGTCCTTCATTATATATGGAGAAAAAAAGTCTAATGACTTCCACTGGGATGATACTGCGCTCCAGTAGAAGGACTATAAAATCTATTTCTGCTTATGGCACTTCTGCTTTTTAACTCTTTCCTCTGACTTTCTTACCTTGAAGAACACAAAAAATTCCTGAGAGGCACTTAAGCATTTCTTGTATCCATAGCAGCCAAAGGACACCCGTTTTCCCAAAACACTTTCTGGGAAAATAAATTTTCAAGCTGTAGGGGGAAAAACCCACTTCAAATACCCTAAAAAAAAGCCAGTTTATCTATGAAAACAAAAGAGCATCAAACAAACGAGCATCAAACAAACATTTCTGCTAAATTCGTGTAATAAACACCCATAAATCTTAAGCTAGTTGTTTGCAGGTGCACATGGGTATGATAATATTAAACTAATCACCACGTAAGTTTACACATTCAGCATTACTGTACAAGACTCACTGACGTTACCTACTACTTACACAGCAATAGTTACTTTAACCTGTTCTTTTTTAAGTGATGTTACTTATTGCTAGATATATACTAGTTAAATAAAAATATGTCAAAAGCTATCCATGGTAACTGTTGGTAACTATTAACTCTGTTATCTATATTTGATTCAGCATCCTGGTACTTCTACTTAGATGGTTTCATAAACACTAACCTGTATTTTCAATGGTTCAAGCATTTTCTTAGTTACTTTGGCTATGTACTTACACAAATAATGGTTGCTTCAAAAAAAAGGAGACAAAAAAGGAAGAAAAGAATAAGGCAAATATTTCTTGTTCGGCTTAATTGCTTTCATTTCAGCATGTATTCAGTCATTATTTAGTATGTATTTAGTTGTGCAACAAATCTGGCTTCACCTCTCAGACTTCTTCCATTACTGTTTCTGTGCCACGGTTCTCGGTCCTGGTCTCGAGTATGTAAATGGTAAGTGCTTCAGGGAGGGAAGTTTTTTATGACTAACAAAGTGATTGCTGATGTTTTGACGACCTGTAAGGTATAAGGGCTCATTTGGTAAAGAAACTGAGAATCTGGCATAACGCTTTCATAAGTTTGCCAATCCCCACACTGAAGGAGGTTGGTCACTCACAGCAACTTTGATATTAAAAGGAGTATTTAAACTTGCCCATGTACATATTTCAGTGCTAAAACTTATGCTGTATTTCCAGTTATTCTCCATGTGACAGGAATAAAGGAAATTCCAATTCATTATTAGGTGAGGAGGAACAATACATTATCTGGAAAAAGGTTTTTATTGATGAAATAATTGCATAGGTGGCTATGTGCACAGAAGACTAAGAAAAGAGGCAGAGAAGATGATTCTGTTATTTCAATTTTTGGCATTGGAAGAAAAGTACTGTATTTGAAAGAATGGGTGAATGGATTGCTCAAAAATTGGGACCATGCTTCCAGGGACTGGATTCCCACATGTGATCAAAACAACAGGGAATAAAGCCATTATCTCTACATATAGCCATTTGTCCTGTGTGTAGGGCAGAGCAATGAAGAGTCAGGCCAAGTGCATGTAACCTGCTACTAATTCCCAAGGAAAAAAGTCTGATATTCAAGCAATCACAATCAGAGGGAATAGCTTGAGCTACTTAATAACAGTGGTTGTAGAATACATGTATTTTTTTCTACATTTAGCAAGGGGAGGAATAAATTAAATCAATTCAAGAAGGAATTAGACAGTATTTTGTATGAATAATTTAAGCAAACTCTTCCTAAGCCTTGTTAGGTGTTAATGTAGCTTTAAGTTTCTGGACATCAAAAACTAGGCAGGCAAAGCAGAAAAGCCAGCCAGAGAGATGAAACCTTGCTTGAGCTATATGCTTCTACAGGTGACACATAACGTTTCTGGAAACAAGGGAGGAAGATGAAGTATGAGGGTGCTGGTGCAGGTGGAAATCGAATAATAAACGTGCCTGTTCCCCTAGAGAGCGGTGACGGGAGAATGGGATATTGTAACTGACTGTGTGTCCTCGATGCTGCTGTCGTACCTTCTAAAGCAAGGGGAAATCTTTGAAACAATCTATGTTCATTTCACTGAAAGGATATGTCTAACTCTGGACTTCTGACAGCTGTCTCAGAAGGCCCTTTGATTTATTCAGGGACAAACTAAGGAACTTCACTTGGCAAATACTTCTGGTTTCTATCCAACTTAGCTTCTGCTTATCCTTCAGTATTTATTACTAGTAAGTGGATCAAGCTCCAGCTGTGTCAAATATGAAACTTCATCTACCCGCTACCACAACAGCTACGTTTACCTTGTACAGTGGTACAGACAAACGTGGGGACAGAGCAATTTCAGCTGAAGGGTTTGGTTATTTAACAACCTCACGGAACAGGCAAATTACTGAAATGCTGTTACAGCTTGCACTTCCAGGAAGCCTTTTTGTCACAGGCAACCCTCACAACTGCACATTTCTTTGACTTCCAAATGATCTTACTAACATTTGGTTCCTTTCCTTCTCTCCGCTTTCTCCAAAACCAAAGCAAAAAAAAACCAAACTAGGAAAAAACCTTTAAGCCTTGAAAATCGTGCAAAACTAAGGTTGCTTGAAGGTTGTTGTGTATATTGCTACTAATGGCATATGGAAGGTTCAAAGATACTACAGAGAGCACTGCTGGCCCTAAAATCAACTACTTTAAAATATATCCTACCTTGATTGTTACCTGTGGTGCAGCAAAAAGCTGCAATCTGTCTAATTCAGGTAGGTCTCTTCATTTTCCTGTATATCAGTCAGGCAAATTAAGCATCTACTCTCTCACTCCCTAGTCCAGGAGTCTAAACTCAATACTCTAAGCTGGCAGTCTGGTGGTACCCAAAGTCACTCATTGCTTTGACCTGTAGTGAGGTGTTTATGTTGAATAATATGGATTGATCCACTAGGGTTTCAAACGCTCCCCCTGGGGCTACTCTCCTACCATGGCTGTCTGCACACTCTCACCATAGCTAGCCAATATTTATTTTTTCTTAAAAAAAAAAATAAAAAAATAAAAATCAAAGTCCAGTTGGCCATGGTTTCCCTGCCAGCCCCTCTCCTTCCCCTGCACCATGCCAGGTGTCCCTCATGTGGTAAAATTGGGAAGGTGAAGGAGTGAGTGGTGTTTGTGTGAAGACACGCGGTTTGCCACTAGTCAGAGACAACTGAATAAGCTAGAGTGGGTAAGGGGAAGGCTGTGCTAGGGTGATTTAGTGGGAAATAAAATAAGTGACCTATGCATCCCCCTGCAAGCTCCCAGCTGCCCTCCCCCAGCTCTGGCCAGTGATCCCTCCTGCAGAGCCCCCTCCTCATGTTCCTCCACTCTCCCCTTCCTCTCCCAACGCAAATGGCTTTGCCATTGTGCAAAACTGCCTCCCCACACCATGGACGAGGACAGGGAAGGGATTTTGCTTCTGTTCTTGGGCATCGAAATTCATTTTGGCTCTGCTGTGGCTGTGCTTTGAGCTGGCTCAGAGTTAAGTCATGGCTTGATAGCATGCACTGCATTAATGTCGGGGGTGGAGCAGTGATCAGCAAAGGGAGAAAAGGCTCACCACTCATTCTTAATGTCATTTTACACAATCAAGCAAGATTATGTCAGCCTAGTGATCAGAGCAAGGAAAATTAGAGCTGGGGCTCCGTAGATCTGTGCCTTGCTTTTTCGCTAGTTTGTTGCTTGGGCTTCCTTGTTACAGGCAAGTTAATACTAATCCTCCAAATAAGCAGCCTTACATCATCCTTTACGAGAATGTGCTTTCTCGTGTTAGAGCCTACATTCCATTTGCACTGGCTCACTGCTAAATCCCAGCATATGCGTGAAGGACACCATCAAGGGGCTTCATGGCACAATGTTGCCCTGTGCCATGGATACAGGCACTGGGATGGGAAGCAGGGAGCTTTGCCTGTATTTGCCATATTTTGGCAACTACCAGCTTGTCTCAGGGCAACACGTGCAAAGAAAGCAAGACACATTTGAGCCTGGAGGCCAGGGACAGTTGCAGATATAATTAATAGTGAAGTGTGTGAGAGCGTGGGAGAAAGAGGGGTGGAGGTACCAAGATGAGAGGAGGAGAGGTTGGTACGAGGTCAGGAGAAAGAGAGAAGGCAAGGGACAAGGATGGCACCACAGTGGTGAGGGGGACAACAGTGTGACAGCCAACTGGGAGCAAAGGTGTGAGTGCACTGGGACCAGGGCGCTGGGGATGGGGTGGGATGCATCCTAGCTGGGTGAGGAGACTGGGACCAGACCAAAGAGCCAGGAGCTAGTGGTGGTGGTTGGGATGAGGTAAAAGAAACAGGAGTGACACAAAGGCAGTAGGGGGATTTTTGTCCACACTGAAAACATTTCCAAAATACATATACATGATTTCTCACAAAAAAAACTCGGTGCCCCATGAAGTTTCCTGGTTTTACCAGATTCCCAGACCCTACTCAGCTGGGGTCCAAGGCCTGAGCATACGATTTCGATTGCCTGTTGCTGTTTTCCATCGCTCAGACCTAGCAAGGAGGCAACACCTCTTCTGTCTGCAGGGTAGGGCAAGGGCTCAAAAAATCCCACCTCCCACTGCTTGCCTGCCACACCTCTGTCCTGGAAGAAGCAGGTATCTCCTTTTCTTCATCCTCAGACTGCCTGTGTGCTTGTCCTGGGTTGTACGAAGGAGATGTCACGACAGTTAACAGACACAGGTCTTTGAGAGTCATGGGTAGACAGTGCAGTTTTCTTCAGGGAAAGAGTGCCTTCTGAATATAGGATAAATACCAGGGTGGGAAAAAGAAGTATCAAATAAAATAGAGGATGTTTAAAAGACTGTAATAAGCAGGAGATGGAACAGTAGAAGAACATGGAGGGGGTTTTGACCAGTGCTCTTTTTAGTGATAGGGATCCAAGCCAGACTCCCTTTCAATGCCAAATACATCTATTGAAGTCCGAGCAACAGACTTAATTGCAGCAGGAAATTGCTGTTTTAAAAAGCGTATCTGTAAAGAATGGGAGAATGCATATGGCACATATGTGCCTCGACAGTTTTGCTAAATAAACCATGAATTTTGACAAGTGTGTATCTGTAAGTTTGCCATGGAAATGGGATTGTATAACATCACAGCTGAAACAAAAGTTCAGCCTCTGAAAACTGTGGGGGCGTGCTGCTAAAATGTTTGCTTCGAATGTTAGCTGACTAGTTTCATAACTCCCATGCATCTAGTTAATGCTCTTTTAGACAATACATGGAAAGGGTGGATGCCAGGACTGTACAATAAAAGCATTAAAATGGTTATATCTAATGGTCAGAGCCCAATTTCAGTGTTTCAGAAAAAGACGGAAGTTTCTTGCATTAGAAAATTTAAGAGATGAGACTTCCCAGCTTGTTTGTACAGGATTCTATCAAGCAGACGTGTGGAAAAATATTTGGTTCTCTGTTTAATGAGGAAATTACACGGTAGGGGTATTAATATCATTTGGGGAAACTGGTTAGTTCAGCAAACCAATGAGGAATGGGCCGTAAAGGCTTTCTCTTTCAGGTTGTTAATACAGAGCCATTCCCCTGATGCCAAGAGCAGGAATTACAGTAAAGAGGAGCTGTTACTATTAGTGACCCCATCTCATCCAGAACCCAGCAAACACGTTCTCACTCCGTAAGCCACTGGCATGTTTGGCAAAGTGTCAGCTGTCCCATCGACCAAGATCAAGAACCAAGTAGGTGAAAAAGCACTTCCCCACAAGACTCCTAGAAGTGGTAATTCTGGCACAGGTTTGGTATGCTAATTGCTTCATGGGGGAAACAAACTGCCATCAACCATAAACTAAGCATGGGTATCTTTACCCAAAAGGTAAACAGCAGGACGAGGGTTCAGAGCAGCTTCTGTTGCACTGAGCACTCGAAGTCACCCTGCACTGGCTTTGCAGATCAGTCATTCCCAGACAGCCCACCTTGGCCTGCGTTCAGGGGATGCAAAACCTAAAGTAACAAAACCAAGTTTTCCAAATTTGACCTGAATTTCAAAATCATTAGGATCATTCTTAGTCTTCACTGAAGGTCTGTTTTGTAATTCACACAAACTCATCCTGGTTCCTCAAGGTATTAGCATGACCACAGGATCTTTTCCAGGTGGTTTTGGCTGCCCCTTGCTGTAGAGGGCTTTCTTACCCTGTTCTGGTGCATGGCAAAAGCAAAGGCATCCTGCCCCTGGCATATGCACCAGGAATGACCACTCCACCATACCCCAGTTTTGCTCTGTCCCAAAAGCAGAGCTGACTGGCGCAGGGGGAAGGGTGATGGGGTACATGTGCACACACGTGCAATTGTAGTGGCATCTTTCGTTGTTTATAAGCAAATTGTTTATTAGGACTGTATTAATGCTGGTGTCCCCTACAATAAAAAGCAGGAAACATGTAAGACACAGGTCTACATCTCCATTCAGTCTCTCCAGACAGTGCTCCTTCCAAAATGGTATGCTGGAATTGCTTGGTTTATACAGAGCTGATGAGCTGATTCTGCTTTTCTTTTGTGCTTAACAGATTATGTCTGGCGTACACATGTGTCACAAGGCCAAACTAACACACTACACATGACTGAAATCAGGCACATGAATGGTCAAGGTATGCACAAAAGCATTTTGCACAGAGACAGAGATCACTGTGTCATGGCTTTTACAGGTGTCCTCTCGCTCCATCACATGAAACATCTGTTATGCCACATGCAGTATACAGCTGCCAGGGAAGGGCTGACACATGGGATTAACATACCTCCTTTTGCTCTCTGCTCCCATGGATTGGTTGAATATAAAACTAAATTGGAGTCTCATTAGGACAAAGCTTTGAAAAACCCTTGAAGTTTGGCTCTGACTACACCCCTTACCTGGCTATACTCTACAGCAGGGTATGTCATTTGCAAGACCGGGCAGCGGAGGCATACAGCAAATACGAAGCGTCTTGGTAGGAAACGTGAAATTCACCAAATGGCAAAGATCCTGTTACGATAGTTTGTCTCCCCCATGGCCAAGACACTTGATCTATTAAATCATGGAAATCACAAACCCTGCAGTTCCAGTGCACTGGGAGTATTGTATTAAACTCAGTCAGCAATTACCGGTAATATGGGATAAAAATCTTTACTCTGAAAGTAAGCTTTAAAAGGTCATAATGTAATCGCTGTCACTGATGGTCTCCGCAGTGGCTGTTAGTCTGATTGCAAAGCAACAGAGAAGAAATGCAGATGCATAAGTTGAATGCAAACCCTAAACTGCTATTTCTGTCGCAGTGTTGTTGGCAAAATTATAGACACAGCACACATCAGCTTTCTCCACGCTTGCTAGCCTTAATAAATTTACCTTTATTCTTTACCAAATTTCCTCTTTATTGTTGTTCTGTGAATGCTCATTATGAGCAAGCACAGAAATGCCAAATGAGACAGGGAAAGTGGGAAGCGAGCCAAGGAGTCAGTGGGAGATTCAGACAAGTTTTCCAGGCCCTTTGCATTGCTCACAGAAAATGTAATACACAAGTTAAAGCTGCACTGCCAGATTAGATCTGGAGCTGGACATGGTGGCACCTTCCACTGCAATGAAATGTGGAAAGGAGACATTTGGAGCCTGATTTCGATGTTGGGGATTTGCACCCTGACGGGTGTTATGAGCTGCCGGCTTGCACCGGTGCTGGCAGTCCCCAGCTCCCTCACACTCACAAGTTCAACAGAAGAGGCATTTCTTGGTGCCATTTCTTCATCCGGAGGGCATTCCCCGCTCAATCACATCTGCAGTTCCCTTCCTGAGGGGCTCCCAAATCCCCTGCGCTGCAGCACATCCCTAAGGCAACTGGCCGAACAGATTTCAGTTGTCCCTTGGCTGCTTCGAGAATCCTGCTCACATACCACAGCCCGGTTACGCACAGCAGTCAGCAAAGTTAATCCCAATCAATGTTTAAGGTAGTGCAGGTAAACTTCATTAAATCATCTTGCAGATGCTCTCATATAGAATTAAAAAGGTCTTAGAGTGATTTAGTGCTTGGACTACAAGTTTTGAGGTAATGTGTTATTGCATGCCAGCTCCTACATAAGCATTGGTGTGTGCTCTCTGCCCTAGCACCACTCTAGCTTGAATGACTTCACGTTTGCTATATATTAAGAATCCTTGACAATTACTGAAGATCCCTCATACATAATAATTTGCAATCTAATAGCTTGTTGCCTCTACTATACCACTTAGTTTATATCACTTTGAAAATAATTTCTGCTTAATTGAGTTAAGGTCAACTCTTATTGAGAGTGCTGGCACAGTGACTAAATGCAGTTCGGCTTATTTACTCTTAACTCATATTTTAACATTCCTGAGTGTTAATGTACAAGAAGCAGATTTTTCATACAGGAAACAAATAATTAGGAACATCCTGAGCAGTACAGCTGTTTAGCTTCACTGTACATTGTGATGCTACACCTCTGACTATGCCCAATCCTACTGAAACTAAAATGGTCTCCTCTTCCTGGCAAACCCACTTCTCATTGTAAAATCATTCAGTAAGTTACTTCTAATAGCGGCTTTACAAATGTCTCGTGCTGCTTGAATGGCTCTAATTTGCTTAATAAAAGGAAAATTTTTAGTTAATCAGAAGTTTCTCAGTGGATTCTGAATTAACAGTTGGCTTGCTGACAGGTAAAATTAATTAGAATTTTTTTTCTTCTGCTAAAACAGTAAAATAATCTCTTGCTCAAACATATTTGTGATAGAATCTACCAGGAGGCATCTCAGACATTTAGTATCTGAAAAGCTAATAACCTCAAACTTAGTGAAAAATAGTAAGTCATTAGTACCAGGATTTGTGTACAGCTATCTTTGCTATTAAACCGATTTTAAACAATAAAAGTTTGCAGCCTTAAAAGCTGCTCCTCCTCCCACAGCACCCTGCCTGCCTCACACAAACTCACAAGCACTCTATTATTCATTAAAAAAAGAAGATATTACTGCATGGGACCGAAGCGGGCATCAGCGCACTAACTGTGGTGTCAGCCCCAAACGCCATGAGTTTCTGAGTAACTGCCATTCCCGCAGCTTCCAAACCAGGCTCGATATCTCTGCGGCACAAGCTGGGGCTTGTAGCGAAATGCAGCCTCGCAGACAAAACCCCAGCTGGTTAATGTAACCACCAACGCTCTGAGGAAAGATGAGACAATTCCTGTATTGACCCAAATCTAAAGCAAGCCTGAATCTAAGGTGACCTTCAGCTTTAGGAGAGCAGAAGTTGTAGAGCGACACTGCACATCGACACGTCAAACACTCCACGCTGCCCCTCAGCCTTCTTCCCTCAAGTCCCAGGCGCAGCTGAGGCAAAATTTCTCTCTTTCCCTCCGCGAGCCCTTGCCTGAGTCCCAGACACCCGCCCTGCCACCGCAGAACCAGCCCCTCAGGCCCCTGGGGGGGCACAAGCCACCTCACCACAAACCCCCCTCTCTCCCGGCCATCAGCCCTGGGCACCGGCCCCCAAACTCGCGGGCCTTACACCCTGACACAAACAAGATGGCTTCAGGCCGGCTGTGACGGGGGCGGGGGGACCCTTGCTGGGGGGGTTCAGGAATGCACGTTCACGAGTCCCGTCATATTATGGCAGAACATCCCAAGGTGAAACCCTTTTTGCTCTAGGCATTTGTTTTGGGTTTGTGTGGTGAGGTTTTTTTGGGAGCCGGGTAGGGTCGGCAGGGCCGGCTCCTGTGAGAAGCTGCTGGAAGCTCCCCCGGCTCCAAGCCGGACCCGCCTCTGGCCCAGGCCGAGCCCCTCAGGGACAGTGGAAACACCGGTGGGAGAGCAGATTTCAGAGGGGAAACCTGCAGGGAGTGGGGGATTGGAACGGGAGAGGAACCCCTCTGTGGGTACCGAGGTCAGGGAGGAAGGCAGGAGGGGATGCCCCCGCAGCCCGCGGTGAGGCGGCAGGCTGTCCCCCCCAGCCATGGAGGGGAGCGGAGGCCCCCCAAGATGGCCGCCGCTCCGGGGAGCGGGCTGGGACTGAAGGACTGCAGCCCGCGGGAGGGACCCACACTGGAGAAGTTGGTGGAGGACTGTGTCCCGCGGGAGACACCCCACGGCGGAGCAGGGGCCGAGTGCGGAGTCCTCCTCCCCCTGAGGAGGAAGGAGTGGCAGAGACCAGGGGTGAGGAACCGACCCCAGCCCCCATTCCCTGAGGATGTGGGAAGGAGGGAGGGCTGGGGGGAAGGTGTTCTCAGGTTTGGGTCTACTTCTCAGTATCCTTGTTTTGATCTGATTGGTAGCAAATTAAATTGATTTTGTTTCTCCCTTAAGTTGAGCCTGTCTTTTGCCCGTGCCCATAAGTGGGGAGTGATCCCTCCCCGTCCTTGTCTTGACCCATGAGCCTGCCTTTGTATTTTCTCCCCATCCCACCACGGCTGGGGAGGAGTGAGCGAGTGGCTTTGTGGTGCTTTGTCACCAGCTGGGCTTAAACCATGACAGCATTTCAGAGCATCTGCCCAAAGTGAAATAGGCAATGGTCAGATGAGCTCTAGAAGGTTGTTATTGCCAAGTGCAAGTCTGCATACCCTTCAAAATACAGCTGGGGTCACTACAGCTTGGAGGTATTTAATCAAGGAGGGTTTTGTTGTTGTTTTTTCTCCCCAAAATTAATTTATAATAGTTATTAGAGCACCTGCCTCAACTCTGGAGAAGGTCATAGACAGATCCAAACCCCTGGCCAAAGGCCAAAAGCTGCAGAGTAACACTGAGTTTATGTGAATTTAATAGGAACTGAAGGTACGTAACACTTCTTAGGGCTTGGCCTGGACACATCATACTCCTCCCCTCCAAAGAGCAAGTACCAATGTAAAATGCTGAAAGTAATATCATTTAGAGATATCTGTACCTATCTACTACGGTTTCCTAACAAGGCTTATCTAGCATCGCTACCTATATGTCTACATGTCATTCCTAATAGCTTGTGAAGCTGCTGGCCAATTTTGAGGAGATTTGACAAGAGTAGCAGGAGAATCAAGGGTGTTTGGTTTGAACATGATTCGTGGAAAGAGGAAGCGAGGTGAAGAAATGAGAGCCACCCAAGCTGAACCAGTGTCCGCATGGTGGCTCAACCTCAAGGCACAAATCTTCAGGGGATCATAGCATATGACTGGCTCCACTGCTCACTGAACCGCTTCTCTGCCACCCTGAAATCCATCAAAAACATCTGCTGGAAGCTTCACTGCAACTGGAGCAGGAGTCTCAATGAGCCAAAGGTTTCATGGGCAGCTAACAAATCACATATACCTCCTACTGTGAAGGTCAATCAGCTCCTCTGTTTCTATTCACGTATGAAATGAATAATAGTTACCCTAGAACTGAAAGAGGAAAAAACAAGGCATGTCACTGCCAGATTTCATCCTAACTGCAGTAACCTCAATGAATGTTACATCAATTCATTTAAAAATACTAATTTTCAGCTTAAAAACAAACAAAAAAACCAAACTGAAGTGGAACATTACAGTCACTTCAGCATCTTAAGATGCTTTATCCTGAAAGGTGCAGGCCCTGCAGAACAGGGGTCAAAAGCAACTTTATTCAATGGCATTTCAGTGTGTGCTGTAAATGTTCATGAAAAGAGTTATGAAAAGAGTTGGTAAAGCCTATTGAATCCTCTGTACCTTCACCCTCCATGCCTGTTCTTCACTGGACTTCAAAACACAGTAGAGGTGACCTCCTCTGGTAGGATATCAGTATGATTGCAAAAGAAAATTGCATTTGTACCAATAGCTTATTATGTATCTCATTAAGGCTTACTGTTTTCAACCATTAGTAGCCATTTGAATGGACCTTGTATGTTGCGTTATGGAGGGAGGGTGGAAGCATGCCACATATGCAAGTATAAATGCATACTTTGAGATTTATTGTGGTTGAGACTAAACTGATAATAATAAAGACAGACTTCTATGATAAGAAATGGACACTGTTCACTTTTATAAAGATTGGTATCCACACTTCCCTTATTTGTTGTCTGTCTTTATTATGATGCCCTTTACAGGTTGTTATTTTGCTATTTATAATCATAGAATGGTTTGGGTTGGAAGGGACCTTAAAGATCATCTAGTTCCAACTCCTCTGCCATGGGCAGGGACACATAATGGCAGGAGAAGTGTAATTATTCTTGTGAGAAGCTGATGTTGTTTGTGCTATCTTGTTCCTTTTCCCATTGCTTCCTAAGGTAAATGAAGGAACAGTCTGTACGGTAGCAAAATTAATTCTTTTTTCTCAAATACAGCTGCTGCTTTGTGTGAAACAGCCACCAGCAAAGCGTTACCCTCAGTCTAGTGGAACGGCAGCTGCCATGGCAGCTTTTCCACGTGCCCACAGGGAAGCCTGGGTGCTGTGGAGCACCTCTCAAGCATCCTGTTGCCACAAGCCTCACCAGAGGGGCTGATTAATGGGGTAATTTCTCCTGGATCTAAGCTGGGATATATCCTGATATATCTCTCTGCCCTGCAGGGCTGCGTGATAGGAAGGGAGGTTGTGACTGGTGCCTTTGCAATGTCTGGGCTACCTGCTTATAGTAAGCCCCTAACAAATGGCTGGTGTAGTTTACAACTCTTGGGCTGGTCTCTGTTACTCCTGGGGGAAAAAGATACACTTCGAGTCCCCCAAACCAGGAAAGCATAGGGTGCCTTACAAGCCAATAGCCAGGGGCATGCGTCCAAGTGCATCTGCCGAGCCTGAGTACATGATCTTCACTCAGAGGAATACTTTGGGTGAGAGAAAAGGATTTAATTCTCCCCATTCCCTTGATTCCCAGTGAAAAAAAGAAACAGTAATGTTGTGCAGTTAATAGTCACAGCTGAAAGACCAAGACTACGGCTGACGACTTTACAGCGGCACATCAACCAATACACGGCCCTCCAAAAGCATGCAGAGAAGTCCTCCCCCCTTCCTCTTCCCTTCCCAGACCCAGACCTTCCTCCCCATAAAATCCTTTTTAATCTGCAAAGATCAACGGAATAAAGAGCAGGTGGAGCCACCCCAGCTTTGTCTTGTACCCCGGCTCCCACCAGGGATGAGGGAAGCCTGGTCAGGCAGAAGGAAATTAGAGGTCAGTAAGCATTGTGAGATACAAGTTTTCACCTGACAGTTGCTGTATCAGAAAAACATCCTTTCCACTTAGAAAATCTGGCTGTTTATATACCCAGATTATTGATTGCAAAGGACATCTGAGTATCTTTCTGTATTGTTAAGCAATTCTAAACATTTTGCTGGAGTCTGATGTGTGTACAATGATCAAAAGAGACACCCCCAATTAGTATTGAAATTCAGCCAGGACTGCTCATCTTATCAAAGATTAAAACTGAAGCAAAATTTGACTTTGTCACTACGTTAGCCTAGAACACTGTCGACATCTTTTTCTTCATGCCAACCCTTCTCTCACCCTTCCAGACCCATTCTTCTTGCTGCAGTTTTTGCAGCTGCATATTCTGGTCTTCAATAGCAAAAAGCACAGTATCGAGGTAGAAACAAGTCCTCTCTTTTATACTGGAGGGGTCTTTTGACCTTTTAAGAGAAGAAAGAAACAGACTTTCTTACAGCTGTTTAAAAAACTAAATATGTACTAGCATATGAGTTAGCCTGCTGTTGCCTTCTCTATCTGCTCTTTCAGGACTGCATCTGGCTTGATTTTTCTTCTTCCAATTGCTCCCCAAAAACTTCACAGCCCCCTGCAACATTGCACACGCACCAGGCGTGCCCGCACCGTGGCTGTCCTCTGCCGAGGTCAGCCTCTGAGGGGGCTGGAGGCCGGCTGCTCCATGTACACCCCAGCACACTGAGGGACACACGGACCTCAGTCTGTCCCCATGTAAAGCGGGGGCAGTTCTCTATCGCCGCGGCTCGCCTGCGCTCCGAATCCACTGCCAACATGGAAAGCAGCTACCGAATTAAGCGTTATTACTCACAGGCAAAACTGCTCCTCTTCCCCTTCGTCCATGACTCCGCTGATGTCCCAGGGAATGCCAAGGGGTTGCTTTTTCCCACCGCCAAAGTCCCTCTCCATGATGGAGACGGGAATAAATCACCGACCCTGCCCTTCGCGGGAGCAAGGAGCGCATGAAGCTGCTCTGCGCCTGCTGCCCCT
Source organism: Buteo buteo (assembly GCF_964188355.1). Lineage (NCBI taxonomy): Eukaryota > Metazoa > Chordata > Aves > Accipitriformes > Accipitridae > Buteo > Buteo buteo. The sequence continues at coordinate 18,857,535 of NC_134195.1, read as the reverse complement.
CGGCTGGAAAAGGCTGGTGCAAACTGGGCTTACTCTGTCAGAGCAACTCGGGGGAAGGAAAATCGCACAGAGGAGAGAAGGGGGGAGAGTGAGTGGCGGCGAGTGCATGGAGCCCAATCACCTGCCATCATATTGTGAGTTGGAAACAAGATACGGTTAAGAGGTCATGTGCCCTGAGTGATTTACAAACGCAACGGCTGCGCAGAAAGCCGTATGAGGTTTTGTTTTCAACAGAAGCAGCGGGTTTTATTGATATTTTGTCCAACATCCAGGCTTAGAGATTGCCCATCACATACAAGGGAGAGTGTTAAAGCACTTAAAAATATATTAAAACAGTTTTAAAACCCACACGGTTGGGGGATGGTGTTTCCTCCAACCAGTTAGCAGAAGTGTAGGATTTAGCACTTTCAGTAGCAGACTGAAAACCTCTCCAAGGCAGTAAGCGGAGCCTTGGATCCCGAGACTAACACTCATAGTCGATAAGGAAAAATAGCCTCTTTTTCTGAACCAGGCCAATTTACTACAGGGCTAAGGAAAATGACACCGTGAGCGTGGCTCTGTGTGTATCCACATTCCCCTCTCAAGTAAAAAATGAGGAAAACAGCAGCAGTCTTCTACTCGGTATTGAATCAAGGCGGGGTGCTAGCAGGGGAGCCTTACACAACACAGTGAATAAAGCGTATACCTTTCCCTGTGTATCTCTGTCTGGAACGGGCTAACCATGTAATGCTTGTCGAAACAAGGAAAGGCTCTTTGCTTACAGGAGAATATTGTGAACTCACATTCCAAGTGTTTAAAGTCCACCTAAAGGGAACTTTAACTGTAGCACGATCAGAGAAGAAAAGAAAGGTGTCAGGTGCATAGCCAGCAAGAAAAGGAAAGAGAGATGCTGAGTACAGGGGAGCAGGCTGAATGTCTCTGGACGTCTTACCTCCAATTATGGAATACACAGAATGATTTAAAGGGATATTGTAAATTCAAATTCAGTGCTTTAAATAATTTATAGTTAGAATTTAAGTCCCTCGAACAGTCTATCCCTACACTGCTTTGGCTCCTTTCATCTGCTTAATATATTTCACACCTCTTCTCTAGCACAAACTGAATTTAAAGAGGCTGGAGATTTTCTTTGAGAAAACAAGTTCAAATTTGGTAGAAAATGCAGGAAACATTTTGCACAAAAAAAAAGGACTCTTTTTCAAAGGAATTTCTTTTAAAAATTTTAAGTGGGCTCAGTACCTCCTGCTGCTGAAGACCACTCCATGGCTTGAGGGACTCACAGCTCTCAGTTGCGCTCTGGTCCAAAAGGGGAAAAAGTGCAGGATCCTCGCACACCAGCCCCATCGTGCAGGCAAAATGCTGCTAGACAAATTTGCGATGCTGCAACAAGAGCTTGTGGCTGAACCATCAAAAGTCATCCATTTACGCTATGCCTAGTGAGGTGGGGCTACATGGCATCCTAGGTAGAAAAGGGGGAGTGAGATGGGACACCGATAGGAAGGAGGCAGAGATCCTGGGAGAGGAAGAGCATCTCCTGGCCACAGCCTCGGGGTGTCTGGCGAACTGGAGCCTGAGGATGGGACTTCATCAGCCCCCTGCTTGCTGCTTCTGCAAGGCATCCAGATCTTTCATATATTTTGTAAGCAAGCTGTGCTGGACATCACTGGCAGCCTGATCAGGAGAAAACCAGCTCACTGCAGTGCCTTCAAGGGTAAATACCCAGGGGCGAGGGGCTTCCCGCTGCACTCAGACTATGGCAGAAATTACAGTGCTAGCCCAGCTGGGCATTGCCAACTTCTGCCTGTCCACCTCCTCCTGGCTGTCTCTTGGCGTATATATAAACTGTAAGCCTGGAAATGGGACTTTCTATTTTGGTTTGGCCACCATTTGGTAGTGTGAGTCCATGGCACATAGTCGTGGTTATGAGTGCAATGAAGCGAGTGAGCAGGGTCTGGACCGGGACGCTGCTGCCCTGCACCAGAGGTGTTACAGGAGAGGCTCAGGGACGATAGAGTGCTACATGACACAGCAGCCCCTGGACTGCTACAAATTACCTTGGAAGTAGTTCTTATTTCAAGCCTCAAAACACAGATTTGAGCTCATGATATAAAATTACCTCTTCCTTCTGTCTAGTGTCTCTTTCCTAAGGTACCTTAGGAAGGTTCCTAAGGTACTTCTGGCAGTGTGGAAGATCTTGGACAGCATCATTTTAATCTGACAGCGTTTCTGTTTCCCTCTCTAGATGGACTGTGCTTGGTGTTCTGTCTTCCTCCCACATTTAAAATAAGGAGACTGCAGACGTTTCAACAATTCTTATATTGAAATTCCAAGTGGTTGTGAGTGCATTACAGAAAACACTTTAAGGGACTGTGGCTCTTCAATTATTTACGGCAATATTATACATCCAGATTTGCCTTAACATAAATAGTATCAAGCAGGAGCAGAACGAGAATAAAACAATCAAGCCTATTTTTGAGACACCTAACATGCCACGGAGCTCCACACCCGCCCTCCAAGATCTGTTCGTTCCACTCACTGCTGCAGCAGAGGGTGCGTTGGTAATCCTGCCAGGGATGAGAGAAAACCCTCCCTGGAGCAGATCGTACAGTCTGCAAGGTCCTTTGCAATTATTACTGAATATATCAACTCCTCTGCTTGTCTCATTTAATGAAGGCTCTGGATGCATGTTACTTCATGCTTAATTTCTAGTCTGAAAATCCTGGCATGGCTGGCACTGATGCAAACATCTTTTGTTCCACTAGAGCACAGATGAATTTGTAGGTGGTCAGTGGGAGACCAGATGGCTTCTCTGAGCCCTGAGCGTGCAGGGCCTCCACTCCCAGTTAAGATACTCTTCCAGACTTGTTACTGCTGCTTTATTTTCCATGCATCCAAAACAGCAGTCAGTGGAGATTTAGGAGCCCTTCATTGCGTAAAATGCACACTGCATTAGTATTTGGAGTCTTTAGCAGATCACTGGTGAATCCCAGCATCTGGACAATATATCTGATCTTGCCTGCATGTATTATGAAGTTAGGAAACCCAAGAAGACACTCAAGCCTCCTGGAGCGTTGCTGGGACAGTCACCACTTGCTCCTAGGGTCTCTGTGGCTTTGAGCAACTTCCTACAGGTAAGACTGCAACAGCGAGGAGGAAAACCCCAATGTTCTCTCTCCTTTGAAGTTTATTTTCTAAAAGTAAATGTCAGTCCAGAAGTATAATAATGTCTTTATCCCAGAAAGCCAGTTTACACTACCACTTAAAGGAAATGCCTTACCTGTACGGGTCCTCTCCTGGGATCATTTCAGGCATGGCCACAGTCCCCCGCTAATTCTAACAGCATCAGACCTGGCTTCATTCCTCTCACTGTCACCGCTCAGAAACGCAGGTGATCTCTTTCAGGTGGCTTAGGGGAAGATATTCAGAAGTGAAAGGAAGAAAATTTACCTTATTTCATGTTAGACATCTGAAAATATCCCCTCGCTTAGGTATATAACTGTGTTGCAGTAATTTTCATAATTTGGTCATGACAATTAGGGAAAATTAAACACAGCTTAGGGAGATGCATTCATATTCTTAATTTGAATTGCAAGAGCAATTCCATGGAAACTCATGAGACTGCTCATATAAACAGAGTTACATAGATATGCAAGCTTTTGTGGCAGTGGATTGGTCTATATCCCAGGGAATTTTATAGACCTGCATCTTTGCTGATCAGCACTCTTCCTTTGGAAATTTCTTCTGCAGCCAGGTTTGCAAGCAGGAGCAGGGTGTACAACAGAGTCATATAGGCAGGCTACGTGTGTTGATGGTTTGCACGCTGTACAGCCACTCATCAAAGAATTGTATGCAAACCTCATTATGTTAAACCCAGTTGATAGTTAAAGAAAGAAAGGATAGTTAAAGAAAGGAAGGAAAAAGACGAACAAACCAGCTTGCCTGTTGTTGAGAGCCTTTACAAAAATACATCAGAAAATTCCAATTAATTCTTCCTTTTCCCATTGAAAAAGAAAAAACATCCAACCCAAAGGCATTTAAAAAGCTCCAGCTGCCCTAAGTATGCTCCGGTACACTCTCCCCTTCCTAAAGCTTGTGAAAATAAAAAGCCCTGAAAAATACCTAATAGCAGATTCCCTGTAGCTCAACCACACTCCTACTGGGGAGCCTCTGCTGACTGCAAACCCACCTGTGCAGTCCAGGAAGGAGAATTACTGGGGAAAATGATATTCCTACACTTTTTGTAGCCTGACCCTACCCTCTCCCAGCCAGGGGGAGCAGACACTGTTACATATTGCTCACCACAGTGAGCAGTGGTAGTCAGTCAGATTAGGGCTCCATTTACAGACCCTCACCTTCAGACAACACACGATTCACTGTGTGCTTAGGGACATCTGCCATACATCCCTTTTCCCTGCTATTATGTTCAATAAAAGCACAGAAAAACCAAAGTGAGATTTCGTTTTCACCAAAGCTAGGGCACAAGTGAAGGACCAGTGTCAGCAGAAGAAATCCAATGGGATATTTGCCTGAGATGACCCATTAATCACAGGCAATACCAGTCTACGTGCACCAGCTGTGTGCTTTCCAGCCTCAAAGACACCCTTAAATGAGAGGCAGGGAGGAGGGACAAGAGTGCAGTGGGGGAGAATAGTCATCCAAGGAGATAAACATTGCACATTTAATACTAGGAAACACTCAAACATTAAGGAAAGGAGATAGAAATGACAAGTAATAAGTAAATCTATATGGCATGGAGATTTCCTTTTCATTTTAAGAAAATTAGCATTTATGCCTGTGAATGCAGTCTTCAGAAGAACAAAACAGAAATTATGTGAGCTACAATATCCGTTATCTTCTCTCTCATCTATGTTTTCATTGTCTTTTGTAGAAAACCAAAGTTTGTGAATGAAGAAGGGAAACAAAAGGTGTCATGTATCAGGTATATCAGAATAACTTTGTTAATTTTCATACTGTGTAACGAGTTAGAACAAAAACATAGAAAGAAACCTTATCTTTTCTCACAGATAAAGAAGAAAAGGAAATATCTTTGTAATTAGTCAAATTGGTTTTGCACTTCTCCTTTCTAGAACATAAATCAAGTTAGAAATATTTCTAAAGAAATTATGTGTATGCACTGCAAGGCTTTTCAGAGGATGTTCAGGCTCCAGAAGGTCACCACGAACTTAATGAGCTTTTCATGCACAGGTAGCCTTCAAAATTACGTTTTAATTGACATACGGATCTTTAAGAAGTTGTATTGTGTCTGGCTTTTTAAGAGAGGGAAGATACAATAGCTTTTTGTCCTTTTTACATTAGATAGAAAGTAGAAGTATTTTGGCGATGGCACATGCTAGCGCTCAGCATCAGTCTGTGGTGTTCACTCAGGCACCAGCAAAGGTGCAACCGATAATTTGCAAATTGAACGCAGGTGGTGTCAGGGGAGGAAAGCAGCAGGGTGCTGTGTCTGGAGGTTGGGATTCTTGGACACACAATGCCTCCTACAGGTACTGACAGGCTCCTCTGGCTGTCACCTTTCTCTGAGGTCCCTACTGACTACAGGCATGTGGTTTTCCTCAAAAAGAAGTGTCACCAGTGGAATAGCAAATCCTAATGCCGAGTCAGAGGACTCCCTGGCAGCTCCTACAGGCTTACAGTTCTAACCCCTTTAACCCAGTCAGTATCAGAGAGGAGAAAATTGGTCACTGGTTACTGTATTTTCTTTCTTTTAGTGTTTGAATGACAAGGCTGGAATTGAGATTCCCCTAAGCTGGGCACTATACAACAGTAAGAGGTAGTCAATAATCGCAAAAGACTGCAGTCTCGGTGGATGGGAGGTGGAAAGAGAAATAAGACAGGGAGAGACATGAATTCTCCCAAGTCACACAACAGCAAAGAGTAAGTCAGTATGCAATAGATAGAATTGGATTTTACCCTTTAATCAGAAACATACCTCCATTTTTTATCACTTATAGCACTTCCAACATCAAATGATTCCTCCATAAAAGCAAAACAGTTCTCTCACTTGAAACATTTTCTGGGTTCCTCATTACCTCTGGTAAGAGAAACTTAATACAGAAAAGCCAGGAATCAAGGAGTAAGTAAATCATTAGTACTATTGCTTTTATTATTAGCATAGCTGCACTTCAGCTCCCCACAAGTTTTACATACAGCTGTAGTGAAGCTGAGCTTTTCTTTCTTTCACTGAACTGTATGGGTACAATTATATCAGGTCTCATTGCTGCTTTTTAAACCTTCCTCTATTTTGAGGCTTGTTAGCTGGGGAGGAGGAAAGAGAAAACGCCGTTGACTTTTCTCATTAAAACCCAACAACTGTCATTAAGAGAAGCGCACATCAGGCATCACTTACCTGTGTCGTGTGTGAACTCGGCCTCGGTGCTGCCGGCACGCACGTCGGTGAGCAGAAGCTGACGGCGCAAGCGGTGGCCCGTACCCACAGCTCCGAGGACAGCCAGCAACACGCCGTCCTTCTGTGCCCCTGGGGCTCTCGTCGGTCCTGCGTGGGCTGTCCCTCTCACAGGTTACACGCTGGGGGAAAGAGCAGCACCAGGAACGTCGCTTTTCCCTTCCCCTAAAAGCAGCTCTACCCTCCAAGGGGCTACTACCTGAATCTGCAACCTGGCTGTACTGGTGGAGAGGAGGATTTGCTCAGAGAAATCCCATCTTTTTCCAAGTCCAAAATAGAGAGAGAAAAACCACGCGGACATCGTGATGTGCCTCTGACTCCCCTGGAAATTTGGTGGAAGGAGAATAAATGGAGATGATAAATGCAGGACCTGGAGTAAGACAGCGTGCGTGCCTTCCCACCAGCTCAGTGCCCGGCTTGCTGCCGTCCCGTGACCCCACGTACCCCGTGGGCAGAGCGGAGCTCCCCCAGGCTGGGCTCAGCCCACCTCTTTTAGAAGTGCCCAACTCAATTTAGTTCTGAAGGACTGCTAGAAAACCTGATCCTGCATATTTTCTAAACCAGCGGTCTCTTGCCAAGTCATTATCTCAATAGATGGGCTTCTTTTATACCTCTGGAAAATAGAGAGAGCCCTCTGAGCTTCCTGGACGGTAACAAGACAGCAACCGGTGAGATTATACTGCGATGCCCACTAACACACTGCATTTTATGTACCTCTTTGTACCCCAGTCACAAATGTGACATTTTCCTCAGGACTAGGTGGTTGTTTCAGTATTTACCAGACACTCCTGAGACAGTAATTCTGCCACATACACAAAGCTGACTTCAAGTGAGAGAACAGGAGATTAATTCCTAAACAACGAAATTATTGTTTTCATAAAAGTATCCTTACAGAGGACAGATTTGGCTACCTGTGTTCATTTGGAGTAATCTTTTTCTCTTCTCAGTGGATGGGTGAGTCAGACTGCAGGAAGGTGGGCAGAATTTGGCAGGTGGAAAGCAGCAAGCCTTTCTCCTCTAAGCCTTCCCCTCCTCCAAGCCAAAGAGAAGTATCTGGAGTTGGAGTCCTAAACAAAGTTTTAGAAAGCTGGTTTTATCAGGCATCACAGGTTCTTTCAAACACTTCATCAGTTCATGATGAAGTGAGCTCAAAGATGAGATGAGCAGATCAAGTCAGTCTGATCAACAGAAAATGAGAAGATATAAAGAAGAAGGTAATAAACACATTTCAGCTTCTAATTAATCTATCAAAAGCTCTGCTTATAGTCTAAAATAAAAGAGAGATTAATAAGATTTTTTTCAAAGAATAGTTGTATGATTGTTGTACTTTTTGTCTTATTGACATTGATTTTTAACCTTTCCTTGTAAGAGCTGATTTTTTTAAAAAAAACTTTACATAAGGAACATTATTAAGCAGCAGCTTCTCTTTTTGCAACATCTACATGTGTGAATGGCAGACAAATTAGTACTGAAATGTTGAAGGAACCTCAAAACACATTGCCTCTGATGGTGCTAACAACCAATAGATGGACGATACAACAGTTTAACCCAAAATTTCCCAGACTGCTTCTCTCCTCCTCTCTCCACCTGTTTTTCCTGTAGCACAGCAAGGAATATTAAAAGCATATAACACGTATTTTACTCTTGATAAATTATAGAAAGAATTAAATTTAAAAACTAGAGCTGCCCAGGCATACTAGTTCTCCCATTCCACCGCCCATCACCTTGGGGCAGAAAAAGGAGACCTCTGGTACAGTTTGCACTTCTGTTCCCTCTGCACACACGATGTTTTGTTTCTGTGAGCAAGCAAGGTTGCAGCACCAGCCTGGATAGGATTGCTAAATGTTTTGACAGTTTGAGAAAATCCCAATAACGCAGCTTGTTCTCATATTGTAAGTGTAATGGTTTGCATAAAAATTCAGAGAGACACTGCTGAGGAACACTGTTTAATTGGACAGTAAGATCTCATTGCATCGTAGAAACAGCACAATCAATAAGCCCTACCTACAGTTGCTTAAAAATGGAAGTAATTTAGAAAGAATAACAGCTGACAAAACCAATTTAAACCATCACTGTGCTAAAAGTCTTGCTGCTACGTTGCATTCTGTGTCGTAAACCTGCAGACATAGGGTGGGCTTTTTCTTTTTTGGCTCAGCTCTGTCAAAGCCAGTGAAAATGGGAACCACGTGTTGCACAGAGGGCTGCAAACCTGAGCGCTATACATTAAATATAAGGATTCAAAATACCATAACTCTGTTTTCCAAACTTAACAACAGCAACAGTTCTATCAGCTGCATAAAGAGAACAAATCTGAAATCTGTTGCCAAATCAAACTTGAGCCTTAATGTGAAAGCCCAGATTTTACAAAAAGGGTAGATGTTATTAAGAAGACAGCTAATCAATCAACTACCAGGACCGAATCTGGTGCCATTTGTAAAACGTGTTGAAATCCTTGACTGGAATGAGATGCAGTAGAAAGGCAAGGAATGATTGTGGGCAATCACACCCCGGTGATGAAGTGCCAAGGAAACGTCAATAGGAGTCAAACGGTAATTTTCCCAATTACAACATGCAATCTAGGCTCCCCCTTCCTCGGGGCTGATGCCGAGTTTTAGATCAACTGTTTCAGACAACTAAGTTACAAGCCATGACTGGGTTAAAAAAAAAGCACATTTTGAAGTCTAAGGTATACCTTGGTAACATTGTCTTCCGTGGAACATAAGCACATCCTTAGTTTTATAAATGTGTGTAAGTACCCTCCTGATGGGAACGTGTTGTTAACAAGGCTTATTACAGTAATTTGCATTGGAGCTGTTTACAGGCCAGAGTCCCAGTGTGTTTGGCATAGTGCAAGAATTGGAATATCAGTTTCTCTGCTCTGTGAATTACACAATCAAAGTACCGGAGAGAGAAACAACTGACTGGCAGAAAGAGACGGGAAGTGGAAAGGAAGCAGCAGGAATGTACACAGCAATGAGACAGTGGAAAACAATGAGGTAAACAGTAGTCACTGCACACAGAGAATGGCTGTCATCTCTTTCACCTGACTTCAGAGTTTATGGTGTAAATTTGTGCATCTGAGTTGGTTGCCCAAGACTCCCTACATCTGATCCATCATCGTGGTTTAACCCCAGCCAGCAACTCAGCACCACGCAGCTGCTCACTCACTTCCCCCCACCCAGTGGGATGGGGAAGGGAACCGGGGGAAAAAAAAAAAAAAAAAGGTAAAACTTGTGGGTTGAGATAAGAACAGTTTAATAAAAAATAAAGGAAGAAACAATGATAATAATAACAATAATAAAATGACAATAATAATAAAAGGATTGGAGTATACAAAACAAGTGATGCACAATGCAATTGCTCACCACTTGCCAACTGATGCCCAGTTAGTTCCCGAGCAGTGATTCCGCCCCCTGGCCAACTCCCCCCAGTTTATATACTGGGCATGACGTCACATGGTATGGAATATCCCTTTGGCCAGTTTGGGTCAGCTGCCCTGGCTGTGTCCCCTCCCAGCTTATTGTGCCCCTCCAGCCTTCTTGCTGGCTGGACATCAGAAGCTGAAAGATCCTTGACTTATTCTAAACACTGCTTAGCAACAACTGAAAACATCAATGTGTTATCAACATTCTCCTCATACTGAACCCAAAACATAACACTGTACCAGCTACTAGAAAGCAAATTAGCTCTATCCCAGCAGAAATTTATCTGACTCACCAATTTATGGTGAAGACAAATCATACTTTAACATACCTTTTCATCTCCAAGCACTGTGGTGGAGACCAGAGTGACTAGCTCAGATTCAGCCATTCTATAGAGCCACTGCCCATAAAAAGTAATGAAAGAGAAAGGAATAATAATAATAATAATAATAATAATAATAGTACTGTCAGGTGGCATACCTATCTCCTAACCATTTCCTCTCCTCCCCTCTCCAAACAGGTAGACCTTCCTGCTTCTTGACACCATCTTGGCTGGATGAAGGTGCCCAGTCCTAGGTTGATTACCAGTATCTTCTGAAAGCACCCAACATTATGATCCACAGAAGCAGAGGAGATGTCTGAGGTTTAGCTGACCCTAGAGCAAAGCTGCCAGGAAACAGCAGTCCTGGGGTGGATACAGGAGAAGTGGAGCCAGGAGCACCCCCTCCTTTTGCTTGTTCTCCAGGCTGTACTCCACCAAGCAGTTGGTTGTGGACCAGAACCTGCTTCTGCTAGGTACTGCAAAAAGGAAAATCATAAAGATGGCCCTTAGATTTGAAAACGTACATGATAAAAAGGAGCAAATGGAAATGTAGACCAGATGCCACCACTGTGGCAGTCTCACAGTCTCATTATGCCTGTTTCACAGCTTCCTTTGTACCCTTGGTCTACCAAGACATTTATGAAGAAGGCACCAGCTTTGCTACGAAGAATTAATTCCTCCCTAAAGCACACTACAAATTATGTCACACACTTTTTAAAGAACTTAAAATATTCAGTATGCCATACTACAAATAGATTTCTAAAACGTCAACAATTTCTAAATAATTGCCAACTGCATCCATGCAAATGAAATGCTAGTAGAAACAGCTATGTTCTGTTGTTCTCTAGCTGCATTTGCTGTTTTGGATAAACTTTTATAGTGCTGCAAAAGGGGTTTCATATTCATTAGCTAGCTCTTGTTTGTTGGAAGCAGTTGATTTACTAAATATCTTGCTTATTAGTGTGGAGGCATAGAACAGAAGGCAATACTTCATGATTGCATTTTAATAAACAACGTTGAATAGTTTATTTTTAGTAAGTAGCTGGCAGGATTTAGGCTACCAGTTTTTCTTTGTGAAATGATTCAGCTGATGGAATCTGATATTTCCTTTAAGTTGACTGTGTCCTTTTCTGTCATCTTCCTATTAACACAGTTCTGCCAACCATTCAGGCCAAGAATCTTGCCTGTGATAACTCAACAGATTAAATAGTTGAGATCCCAACAGATAACAGCACCCATTAGTGACTCATTTTGCAACCTTGAGCTAATCATGTCATCTATTCTAGTAAAAAGCATGTGAAATTTTTCTGTCATGGCTTAACCCCAGCAGGCAGCTCAACCCCACACCAGCACTCATTCACTCCCCCACCAGTGGGATGGGGAAGAGAATCAGAAGGGTAAATGTACAAAAACCCATGGGTTGAGATCAAGACAGTTTAACAGTTAAATAAACTGCACACGCAAGCAAAGCAAAACAAGGAATTCATTCCCCACTTCCCATGGGCAGGCCGGTGTTCAGCCATCTCCAGGACAGCAGGGCTCCAGCACGCAGAACAGTGACTTGGGAAGACAAACGCCATCACTCCAAATGTCCCCCTTCTTCCTCCAGCTTTTGTTGCTGAGCATGACATCGTATGGTCTGGAACATCCCTTGGGTCAGTTGGGGTCAGCTGTCCCAGCTGTGTCCCTTCCCAAATTCTTGTGCCCCCCCAGCCTGCTCGCTGGTGGGGTGGGGTGAGGAGCAGAACAGCCCTTGGCTCTGTTTAAGCCCTGCTCAGCAGTGACCAAAACATCCCTGTGTTACCAACCCTGTTTTCAGCACAAATCCAAGACACAGCCCCATACTCCTATCCCAAACAAAACCAGTACAGATTCATTGTATGAGCATTTTGAAGAAGTAATAATTGGATAAGTATCACCTTTTGCCATGGGGCAGCAGCTGGGACAGGAACCAGCTTTAAGGTTAACATACTCACCTGTTTCAAGTCCCGACCAGTGTGAGGATCAACATCCTTAGACATTTCAAATTAATCTTACCTCACTTGGAGGCTTTTGAGCATATAAAAGAGGTGTTAGTTATGAGAAAATGAACAAAAATTCAGCCTGAGGAAATCAAGAAATGTATCAAAAGGATAAGCATAACACTCTCACCTGATAATTTTGGCAATAACTAGTTAATGCTATTCTTTATTCATCAATATAAATTCATCAGCTGTGTTTTTACCTTGTCCTCCTCTTTCTTCTTACAATAAATCCTACCTCTCATATTGGAGATAACATACTATATATATATGTATGCTATTCCATCCCCACCTTAATGGCCCTGCTGGATTTCAGCATGCTCAGGATTTTGCCCCAGGATGTGTTTGTACATCTGTGTATGTGGCAGAAGGCATAGGGAAGGGATTATTTTTCACTCTTGACAGCATGAGGGATTTGAGCACCGATGTTAGGCACACTGAATCTCCTCGCCAAAGCGAAATGAAATCTGCTCTAAGGAAGCAGTGGCATGGCAGAGACTGTCTCAAAACGCATGCTTGGAGAATATCACTAAAGTCATGCGATAGAAGGTGCCAAACAAAAAGAAACTGTACTTTTTCTGATTAGTCCAACCAGAGATCAGAGAAACTCGGTTATGCTCAACCTGAGACTTTAAGCACTAACCTTTTAGTCACCCCTGTCTTTTCCACACATCAAAAATGAAACACCATGAAACACAGGCTTATTCGCAGTTCTTGTCATTATGCTTCTTAAATAGACAATGGGTTTTAGGGGAGAATGAGACATGGGAAAGGTGAAATGGGATTTGAACGTGAGAGGGTGTTTTCCACGTGCAGCCAGGCTAATCCAGATCTCCAGCGAGTTGTTAATTCGCAGACCACTGGGACAACAGAAGGACTGCACTGACTCCACAGGCTCTGCGGGTCACAACCTAAATGCCCAAATTATGTTCAGAATTTTCTGAAATCTAAATCAGTTCAGCCTAGAAAATGTTACACTGCAGTAAGCACTATCAATTCTTTTCTGCCCACACTTAGTCTTTGTTCCAACACACTTAATTTAATTTTAAATTTATGCTTTTTTTTTTCTTAAGGGAAAAGATTGCTGAGATTTCAACCCTGTTGTGATTTTGTAATGCCAAGCATTCGTGGATGATGCCAGCTCTTGTTCTACTTTGCTAACCATTACCTTAGTGCATGGGAAACAGGAAATTAAAATTATTGAGAAGTTTTCTTGTTCAATCTGGGCAAAGCATTAGAAAATATCCTTCTGAAAAAGAAAACGTAACAGGGGGTATCCACTGTTTCTACAGGTTTCCTGGGAAATAAGTACTCATAGTTTTTCAATAAGGTTTTTAACCTGGAAATGGCTGTATGGTCTATTTGCAGGCATAAACAAAAGGAACACACACACACAAAACCTGATCAAACAATATAGTCAACCCTCATGACACCCTACGCTAACTGAAGACATCCCCAGATACACCTGCATGGTTTTCCAGGGAGAAATCACAGTGTAAATGGTAACTGGGCCAAGAAACTGCCTTGGCAGCCCTAATCCTGTCTCCAGATAAAATCAATTGCTAGATGAACTGTAGCAATCCAAAGGCATCCATTCTGCCCAGATTGCTATACACCAGGCAAGCATCCCATCCAAAAATTTCTCTCCCCTGATAGCCAGAACGCATTCCAAGGATCTTTCCGAAGGATGGAGCATGAAAGATGTGTGACTAATCTCAATAGCATCTACTGCTGGGGAAGCCGTTGGTCCAGAATAATCCACAGCAAGCCTTGGCAGACAGATCTGGTCACCAAAAGGTGCCAACCTCCATGGCAGTTCTGCTCCACAGCATCCCTCCAAACGGGTGCTTGCAGATTTTGAGGAACATGCTGTTCTTTCCTCCATAACTCTGCACGCTCCCAGCCTATTTGTATGCTTTTGAAGCATATCTATTGCTTTCTGAAGGCTGTGATTATTAAATGTTGGTGTTTGCTACTATTTTTCCCCTCAGAGGATGGGTGAGAAACAGAAATTAAATTGCTATATATACACAGAACCAGGAGAAGGAAGTTACAATGGGTTCCCCAAAAGACAGATGATTCATATATTTCATAAAAATTGTACCATAAGTGTTAGCTATCGTTCTCAGATAACATTATTGTTGTAGGCATTGTTGCACTTAAGTACTTCATTTATCTAAATTGAAGCTTTACACTTCTGCGCACTCTGCAGGTCTCAGCCCTGCTATGATGGAGCTACTGTAGCAATGTATTATAGTGTCAAACCAACTCGTGTTTTATATTTTTAACTAAAGAAGGTCAAAATAACAAAATGCAGCCAAGGAAGGAACAACTGCTATCATCTGCAGCTACACTTACGCAGCTTAATTCCTCTACTTTTTTGATGATGGTTCCAAAGATCCTGCAGAAGCATAGAGTGATATTATGGAAGGCAAGTTGTGATTTCAAGAATCTCTGTTTTCAGATGTCCTTGCTGATAGCCTTTACACAAGACTGGTGTTCATAAAAAAGTTATTCAGCATTTCTGACAAATGGGCCAGTTCAGGTCTCTCATTTAGATACTCTCAAACAAAAGCATGAAGAATCTCTTGTTACTTTTGAAAATTTTGTAAATTAACTGGGAAAAAATTGTCACGTCCTAAAGCAGAATATTTTACTCCATGCCATTTTTGTGTTTTCCATTAAAATTGAAATATGAAAGACACTTTTATTGTTTCTAGAAATTAAAAGTTATTAAACAATAGCAATAAAAATGAGAGAATATGTTATTATGGACAACCTGTAATGGCTAGAATAAAAGATTTGTCTTTTATTAATGCAATTATTTATTTCTACTAGATGAAACATCATTGATTTTTTCCTCTGCTACTTTTCTAGCCCTAAATATTCAATGGCTTCCCAATCACAGACTATGTTTCCACTTAGTTTTCAGGGGTTTGGGGTTTGCCTTACCCTCTCACTGCAGTGACTACATCCTCTCACTTGCCCACCTTCCTTGTGAATAGGGTGGGGTTCTCTCCACTCTAACAGGTCCCAGCCCACACTAAGAGTGGTGGGAACATCGTCGGCATTTGTAGAAACTTCTTTACCTTCTCAAACCTTTTGTCCCCTTCGCCTGCTCATATAAGACTTATGAAGGTGATGATACTTACTTTTTGATAGATGGAACCTGTAGTGTCAACTTCCCAGGGTTGAGTCTGTATCGTTCTCGAGCCCAAACAAGGAGTAGGAACACGGGTGTCACTCGTCTCACAGTTTTGATACCAGGCAGGCAAGCAAGCTAAAACTAGATCCAGGAATATGGAAAAAAACCCATATTTTTAGTAAACAACTCTGTGCCCAAAACTACTTGGCAACTGTAAGAAGTCACCTATTCACTTATTTTGTGAGTAGGAGGGAATCTGGTGGGAGACTGACGTGATGCAAGTCGTGAAATGATCATTGTCACAAACCTGAGCTGACTCTGCTGGCAGCCTTTCACATTTAATATTTCCAGCTGTAATTAATGAGCCATTTTCCATTGTTCTTGCTTGGGGATGCCAGTCAACATAACCAGCACAACCTGCCTGCCCTCCAGAAATGAACTTGCATTTGTTGATTTTAATTGTTTTTTTCTTTCCCACAGGTACTTACAGAATCATGCCTCTTCCAGCCCTGCTGTTATTTTGGTCGCTTAAGACTGAGCTTCCTCATCTCCTCCCAAGCTCTAAAGGCAAACTAAGCTTCTACAACTGCCACTCTTAAGAAGTGGCTGGAAATCTTCTACTTTTATATTATCACTTTCACAAGCTCCACTGACAGTGGTAACCGCTGGAGCATTCACATTGCCAAAAGTTCAGTTTCCTCCCCACTGCTGCGTTGTCCAACTTCAGTTCAAGCCTGTGCTGGTGATCCAGCTGTAAGAAGACACGGGACCAGGGTGCATTAGATTCCTGGAGCTGCATTGCAATAACGGAAAAGTGGTAGATGGCCAGAACACGCGCACTGACCGCTGGCTGGCTCAAATGAAATGGGTTTTGTTGTTGTTTTGTTTTTTGGGGTTGGTTTGTTGTTTGGGGTTTTTTTGCTTAGGATGAAAACAGAAACAGAGTTTGATAGAAATTCTCTAAAGCATAAAAAAGAAAAAAGCAAAACCCCAAATAAATTCAGAATCCCACCAAAATAAAACCTTATTTTCTTGGTTAGTTAAAATGTAATTGTAGAGCATGGACTTTGGAAATGTGGAAAAGAATTGAGCAGACACTAGAAAGCAAAACCAAAAAATCCACCTTCTTCCCCTAAAAATCAAATGTAGTATCTTAATATAATAGTGAAGTAGCTTTTTAGCTTTTATTTTCCAGTCATCTGTTCTCTGAGGTACAGGAAATGGAGAAATATAAGGTGGAATGACAACAAGACACAAAAGGCATAGGAAGTTATGTAAATATGTCTAAAACAAAGAGCTTCACTTGCTTTGAGACATGCCAGAATGCATACATTAACTTAATTTCACTTACAAATACAACTGTCTTTCTTGCAGCTAAGTTAAACTTGAGCCAATGCTTCATTTCACTTTGCATAAAGGCGAGGATGCCAAGACAATATTCCAGGCATGCAAATGCATAAGCTCAGAGATCTCAAGACAGGAGTATTGCTTAGGCATCTTTCTGCAGCACCTCAAAAAACAAAACAAAACAAAAACAAACCCCATTTGTGTAGTACCAAGTACTGTTGCAGTTGGAGGAAGGGCACTCCCAAACCCTACTTAAATTTTTCCCACAGCATTCTTTGGCATAAAAAATTATTGGAAAGTTGTTGCTTCAGCAGTGAAGACCCTTTCTGATGCCCATCTACATTCAGCGGTATTTCAAAGAGCAAGCATTTAATGATCAAGCCCATCAGTGCCAGTCTGCTGGTTCTTCTGGCCAGTCTTTCACAACTCACTCTAATAAAGCAGTATTTATGATATTTGCATGCAACTGCAGAGTCCCAGCTGGAGTGTCATTGAAAGAAGCACAGACAATGATTCCTGCTGCATTTAAATTACTGATAAATTTGGACCACTTATCCTTTGCAGTCTTCAAACTTGTCTTACATCAAACCAACCAACCAACCAACCCCCCCCAAAAAATCCAGCACACAAAATGGTATTTATATCATTACTGTAGGAACATTTCTGTGGTGGCATTCTAGAGAGCTCTACCTTACTCAGCTGAGTTGCTCAATATATTTGTGATACTGAGCAAGCATTATAAGCTGCAAATATAGCACCTGATACTGAAAATAAAGCTTGAAAAGACTTGAGCTTAGAAACAAATACCTTTTCATTTCCAAAGGTAAAATTACTTCTCTTTCACTTATCTAATATTTCTTGGAGACCTCATCTTTAGAGTTCAAAACCAGAAATATCAAACTACCCCATGCTCAGGATGTTTCAGCAGGGCTGGAGATCATCTAGCAGATAAAACAAAGAGATTGTCTGAAATTTCTAGACTGAAGAGAAATGCTTTTGTGAACCTGAGCTTTCAGACACTGACACAGCATGAAACCATTTGAAAATTTTCTCTCGCTGCCAATCATCACCCATAGAAAGGGCAAAGCCATCATCGTTTGATAGAGTTTCTGCAGGGGGATGAATTACCATTCCCTCAGCCCAGCTGACTCCACACTTGCTCTTAGTTCTCAGCAGTCATGAGGTAAGAAATGGTAGGTTGTGTTTCAGTGAATGAGGCTTAACAAGAGAAAGTGGAAGACCAATAATTTATGGAGCAGAAAATGGTGGTAATTAACAAGCATGATAATTATCACCATCTAGCTATTTTGACAGGACATCTGGGACTGCGCTTAATCCAAAAGAGAAAAGCTAAAAGTATGCTGTGAAGCCTTTGTGCTGCTGGAACTCAACAACGAAGCTGAAGACCACATACTCATCTTACACTTTCTTCTGCAAACTATTAACGCTTTCATTCTGATTATATATATATATAAAATATGTATATATGTAATATGTAAGAGGTCCAGGGATACCTTATAGCAGCCTTCCAGTACCTAAAGGGGGCCTACAAGAAAGCTGGAGAGGGACTTTTTACAAGGGCATGTAGTGATAGGACAAGGGGTGACAGCTTTAAACTGAAAGAGGATAGGTTTAGATTAGATGTAAGGAAGAAGTTCCTCACTGTGAGGGTGGTGAGGCACTGGAACAGGTTGCCCAAAGAGGCTGTGAACGCCCCATCCCTGGGCAGTGTTCAAGGCCGGGTTGGATGGGGCTTGGAGCAACCTGGTCTGGTGGAAGGTGTCCCTGCCCATGGCAGGGGGATTGGAACTAAATGATCTTTAAGGTCCCTTCCAACCCAAACTATTCTGTGATTCTACGACTCCTTCTGATAACTCTACACACTTCGCAAGAGGTTCTGGCAAGATATTCAGAAAAGGAGATGTAGTTTTTCTGAAACAAGAGGATCGTATGCTTCTATGTCAGGGTGCTTACAGTTGTAACTCTAAAAACATAGACAGTTTTATACTGACATCAATTAAAATAGTGATGCACTTAGACTGAAAGGCAGTGACTTCATAAAAACCAGAAAGCCCTATAACAACATGGTCCAGTACTTGTGGTAAGATGATAATGTTGGCATGAATGCATCATTTAAAAACAATGCAGTACATCTCTGAAGAATATAGATTAACCCAGATTTACTATAGGTTCACTGCTCACTACTCCCAGCTGCATTTTATAAGCAGCAGCCAATATATTGAGGAAACATTTTAGAAAGCATGAACTGCATTTCAAGTTCCAGTAAAATAATTGGAACCTTCTAGGATTTGCTTAATTATGCAACACAGTTAACCCTTAAGTCAGTGATTTAAGACTTAGGCTAAATATATGAGAAAAGCCTGTCATTTCATTTGAAATAAATAAGATTTTTTTTCACAGTAAGCATTTGAATTAACTTTTTTCATATTGGAAAACTCCTGTATGTTATGAAATTATGTTGCTCTGCCAAGTTAAGATGGTTTAATTAAATTTAAAGCAGACTTGCTACAATTGCCAGAGAAAAACAAAATATGAAAAATGAAGCTGCAATAAAGAAATCTTCCTTAAGTCATTTTATCAAACCAGTGATTTTGAAGTCTATTAACAGCTGTAGGCCCAAAAAAGCATGTGAAATCATTCAGGCTGACAGATCCAGAGGTCCTTTATCACTAGAGGTGAAACTATAATTTCAACAACAGATCAGCCATTACACTGAAAAACTGTACTGCCGACAGCTAGCCAGTGGTCCAACTCCTTCTATGACATGTTATAGAATTAAGTTATAGAATTATAGTTATTATAGAATTAAGTACATTTCAAAATGTACAACAAAGCATTTATGAGAGGTTTGCAGAAACAAGGCTCGTTGTGCAGCAGCTCGTGCTATGCAGAAGCAAGCCGCACTGAGCACACACGCGAAGTCTACATTTACGACCTGCTAAAACACCACGATTAACTGGAAGTCTTACAGCAGCCTTTTTCAGAAAACATACAAAAGGTCGACATTCATAACCTCTGCCTCAAAAACGCAGGGTGCTGGCTGAAGAGAAGGTTTGTCGGGTCCTGGCCGTCCTACCATCCCACTCCTCCGTGGCTCTTCTGCAGCCGACGTTCCTTCCCCGCCATCGGGAGGGAAGCGAGCCCGGGTGTGTGTCCCACACGCAACGCGGTACAGTCCACACAGAACCCAGGAGACGTGGATCAAGCCAGGGGTTTTGAGGAGGAAGAAAAAAAAGAATTTGTGCTGGAAAAAGCGGCATCTCTGGAATGGGGGAGCTTTCCATCCCACTCTGCGGCTGTCCCATTGCTATGAAGAAAAGAAGAGCAAAATGCAAGTGTGGAGAGGTCGCCGAGCCTCATGTCCCTTCTGTGACTGTATTACCTGAGTAACTTGCTGATTTTTAACATTCCTTCTACACCGTTATCTGCACCATAAGTCAGAGACCCAGGGGTTAGATGTGTCAAGAGATTCAGGTTTTGCAGGGGCGAGCGTTGCAGTGTCCATCTTCTCGGTGCCCGGCTGCTGAGTGCCACCTCCACCAGCCGGCCAGGCACCGCATCGGCCCGGGCACCGAGACGCCGAGTTCGCGACAGGCAGAGCCAGGAGTGGGGAAGAACCCGGCTTCACCGAGAGATGCCACGGAGAGGCACCCATCTCACAGCCCACTGCCCGCGCGACGGCAGCCGCCCAAGTCACGGTTATAACGTTAGCCTCCAGCTGCAACAGCAGAGGTTGAGGTTGGGTATCAGGAGAAATTTCTTCACCGAAAGGGTTGTTGAGCATCGGCACAGGCTGCACAGGGAAGCACTGGAGTCACCATCCCTGGAGGTATTTAAAAGACATTGTAGATATGGCACTTAGGGACATGGTTTATTGGTGGGCTGGGCAGTGTTAGGTTAACGGTTGGAGTCAATGATCTTAAGGGTCTTTTCCAACCGAAATGATTCTATGATTAGCGTCAGATTGGGATCTCTAGCCTGGAGTCCTCTCCTGCATTACAGTTGTACGTTGTACTGGGCCCTGTGTAACACAAAGAAAAGTCATTACCTGCATGACAGGGAAGTGGGAGGCTTCCATTTTAATCAAATTATTTTGTATAGACCTCACTTGCTATCCCAACCACCTTGCCGCAGCTTTTACAGTCAGGATGTTCCCCTCTCTTCCTGTTGCAGTCGTATTCCTGAGCAAAAAGTAATTAAAGATTCAGTAGACTAGAAAGAAGCTGCCTAATCCTTTAACCAGTGGCTGGGAAACTTGATCAGAAGTATAGAGGCTTGGTTTCTAACTGCAGCTCCAACACCTGTTCGTAAGTGTGCACAGAAACAAAATATTACTCGGTGAATATAAGTACGAAAATCTGCGTATCTAAAGAACTAGTTTAGGGAGTGGGGAGTAAGGATCAAAATTTGGGGGTTAAGATGCTAAATTACTCATTCCATTTAGGGGACCTTAGACTTTTATGAATTTAAGCCAATAGTGAATACGACAGGAATGGCAGACTTCAACCACCGCCTTACCAGACCTGCCTTCCCCACCACCAGCCACTCCCACTGCCCTGCAGATAATGGTGATTTATGTGCAAAGATGTATTCATCCTTGCAACAACATTGCTTTGACTATTTGTCAGCTACAACAAAATTAAGCCCTTCCTAATTAACTATCCAACTTCATATGGCAGTTACAGTGCCTTAGACATCATCTTCCAGCAATTTTGCAGCTTGCTTTCCTCCATATTCCCACTAAAATATTTTCCAAGTTTCCGATACATGCATCTGTCTCTGCAGATACATTGGTTTATTGTTTAATTTTTCAGGGATCCATGAGAATAGAAGCACATAAAACTTTGCCAAGATGTCTAAAAAAAAAAAAAACAACAAAAAAAAAACCCAAACCAAAAAAACCCCATGTTACTCAGTGCAGGAAACAAAGATTTATAGAAAAGCAGATAAAAAAAACCAACATCTGAATCACTGCCTCAGTTTTTCCACCACTTTTTTGAATTTGTTCAGTGTCTGCAGAGATTCCAGGGTTTTGCTGAAGCCTCATCTCTTCCTGTCCCTGAAGCCAAGTTACATCTTTGATAATCAAAGAAAGGCTGCTTGTAAAAAATGCTTTTTCCTTTTATAAGTACTGGTTCCCTTCTTCAGGCAATGTCCTTTGCTAGCCAGAAATCAGTTTGGTCATCAGTGTCTTGGCTACCTGCTCATCTGGCAGAGTATTATTTGCTTGTCCTTTACCCAAGGATAACAAACTCATCCAGTTTTGTGACCCTCTGCTAAATACAACAGCTTTTCCAACCTGCCCTAGGTGTGCCAAATCAAAACAAGGAGGTTATGTTGTAGATACGGAACCAAACAACACACACAGGTGGATAAGGATACATTTAGCCGCGTACCAACCTGCCACATCACCGATGGATGCAAAGTCAACAAGTTTCACAGGCATACTGATTTCGTTAAAGCTTTTGGTCGAGTGTCCTCCCACCAGCAAAACAAAACGCCAGCCAAACCTTATCCTTTTAAAACACAGGCACTGACAAAAGTGGGAACACCAGATTCAAAAAGTTTTGCTTTCTTTCCAATAGTGACCGAAAACAAAATCCTGAAGCCTCTCTGCGGTGAAACAAAACAGTTACGGATGCCTCTCCCTCAGGCACAGGGCGCAAGGGACCAAAGACTGCTGTTAAAAACAATTTAAACTATTTGCCCCCGGTTACACAATGTGAGGCACGGTTACATAAGAGGGTCCATGTCTCCTGATGAAATCAGTGTCCATAGGCTTCTGCGAACACATTTGCATTTTTAGCCTTCTCTTAATCCACAAAAGAACCTTACATGTATCAAAGTTGCATCTTGTCCTTGAATGCTCCTTTTTTCTCTAAACTCTCTAGTTTATTTGACGGTTTATCTGTTGTCTTTACTTTCTTTGCAGCCTCTTGATACCATCTGTGAATTTGATTGATGTGTAAGTTTTCTTCTGTTATTATTTTAGGTCAGCTATAGAGAAGTGAGTATTAGGCTCAACACTAATCCCCAGTGAGCTCCACTTTGCTATTTTACCACTCATAATTGCTTTGGTGTTTGATTTTTCAGCCACTTTTGTATTAAAACTGCAATTATCCCTGTGTTGTTTTTTTTTTAAAGAAATTGTTTAAATTGGATTCCCTTTGTTGAATGTCTCAAATTTTTGCAGAAAGTTTTCCTTTATCTAGTGAAAGTACAAATGAGTCAAAGAATGGAACCAAGTTTCTTGAGCTTCTCTTCAACCCATGTGGCCTGCAGCATCTCTAGTTATATATAACTGCTTACACAATGATTACTTCTGTACTTACTGTACTGTAAAGGCAATATACATACTGTACACTTCTATACATAGCATACTTCTATACATACTGTATGGAAGTTGGGATATATAGGACTTGTCCACAGCATAACAAAATTTTACTGTTAACTAGCTATAATGACAGTTGCTTACTCTTGCATATTTGAAGATACAGATTTTTACTATCAGAGCAGGACCTGAAATTCCTATTCCTTACCTCCTTTTCTTCTTCCAGGTAAGATGGAATGAGAACTAGCTCAATATTTCTGTTTCCTTGTAAATGCTTGCTTGATATAAAAGTTGAAAAATGAGGGGTAACTCCTTCTTCTTCTAGGAAAAAAAAAAAAATTCTTTAATGTTTCCAGCCAAACATTAAGCATTAATTAATTAAATACCACGTAAAGCAGTCTAATGCTGGTCACACACATCTTTCTCCTCTACAATAACACGCTCTTAAAATAGCAGTTTCCACCATGAAGCAGAGAGCATAGAAAATGCTTGATATCCAGATCAACTGGACCCTTCCTTGCTCTTCATATCATCTCGTGCCTTGTCCAGCATCATCACGAGATGACAGTACAGAAATTCCTCCACCCCGACCAGCCAATGACCACTGCTAACCTCAGTATTCAGGGCTGGACGGTACGCACATCTCCCTGTCCTTACAGGCAGCTGTACTTACAATTTTCAAGCTATTTATCAGAGGTAAGGGTGCTGACTTCACTTTGCTCTAGCACATTTCAGCTAAAGCACAAGAAATGTTACAAGATGACTGGAAAAACACCTAACATAACCCTGCATTCGAGGAAATGGTGTTGTCAAACTAAGGGAGAGAAAAGTTTTTTTAAAATATTTTGACTGATTTGCCTCTTGTGCTTTCATGTCTGCCACTCATAGCTCCACAAGACTTGTCAAATTCGTTTTGCTAAGAGGAAGACGTGAATTTTCTTCCTGTTTTGCTCCAAGATGAAATCAAGGAAAAGGGAGGTGTCTGCAGGAGTTTTCTGTAATCTTTCCATATGCTAAATATTTCTCCCTCTGCACTTCGACAGCATAATTAAGAAGTCCTCATTTAGAATTTGAATCTTTAATCATGGTTTTCCTAATAAAATCCTCTCTGGTTTGATGGTCTTCATGTTAGTTCTCCTTGAGTGAACCCCAAACTGATTACATGAGAGGGAGCATTACCTAATTAATTATTTAGAGAAACAACTATCAAATTACACACAAAGATTGAGCAGCATATGGTGATTTCATTTTAATCCTCTACTCCAGAGTCTAAATCCCAGGTAGGGGACTATGGTCGACTTGCACCTATACTACCTTGGAAAATGAACTTGACCTTACGGATTTTTCATCATTTCATCCACAGTAACAGAGAAGCCTACACCCATCCCAGCTTAGAAAGCATGTGTTACATGTCCCCAAAATCCACTTGTTCACCACATTTTTGAGCAGTTCCTCAGCATTTCTGTACGTTCTCAGCTCCGTAACACTCGCTCCCATCATCGCCCCTGCAATGCCACCCTTGTTTGCCGAGGCACTTGCTTACTGAGCACTCTACTCCTGACGAGCAAGTCTCCCTTGAAGCTCTTCAATGCAGGGAGCCCAATTTCTTACCATTTCCTTTCATCTATCTCAGCACACAGGTGTCCCAGCTGGACTTAAGGAAACAATATTGGGGTTCTGAGATTTGTTAGCTCTGATGACTGCTCACAAGTCTATTTGGAAGAGTTACCGAGCACATTAACAGCAAAGTTCACTCCAGACACTCTATAGCTTCAAGCTTCATCTGATCTCCAATATAAGGCTAAAATAGCTTCAATATTGTTTAGACACATCAAAAAAAAAAAAAAGGCCCTACAGAGAAAATCTAAACCCTGCTTCAAAACGCAGTGTTATGTTTTTCAGCCCAAACGTCCATGCAATTAACAAACCTGCAGCCGCCTTCATCAGAGCTTCGTGCATGGCCTGAAGACCAACCAACTGCTGATCCTAAGCAAAGCCGCAAGAAACCCCGTGCTGCACCCAGCTTCTTAAATCCACACGGTGGCCCACAGCTTACCTGTCCTCAAACCCTTTCCTAACACCATACGGACCACACTCCCACCTCATATGCCAGCTGTTCTCCCAAATCCAAACACGGCCTTACAATGTCGCCTCTTCTAGCCCACCACCGCGTTGGCACTGCCCTCCACGCCAGGCAGAGACAGGTAAGGCAGCCTCACAGCCAGGCAGTCTGTGTGCTGCTACCCAACCCCAAGGTGTCACCGACCACCGAAATCCCCATCTGTGGCTTCAATCCACAAAGTACAAAAAAGCACGGCTGCTTTCTCGCTGACGCAACAGGCTAGAGGAGAAAAGCGGCAAAACCGAACCCAGGTTGCAATCTCTACTGGTTTTGCATTGTAGGGTCCTGAACGGAAAAGCAATAATTGACGTGAGCATTTAAAAATCACGTTTGGTACACAACTGGAAAAGAAAGCAGTCCTACACTGAGAAGGATGCTTGAGCTGGTGTTTTTTTCTCCCTAAGCAGCACTAGGTTTCTCAGTGCTTTAGCAAGAGCTGCCGTAGGGTGTGCTGCATAGGATCTCTGCTCCGGGATCTGAGAAAGCACAGGGTTCACTGGCTGGCTGCACTTGCCAGCATGACACCAGCAACCACAGTCTAAATATTGCAGGAGAGGCAGGCAAAACCATAGTGTCGATCCTCCCTACTCCATGCTTTTTGTTTGCCTGCTTTCAGCTGCACATTGTGTACACATTAACCAGTTATTTGCCAGCTCTCTCCCTCCACAGTTAGCAGTTACTCTTCACACATTCTGTGCATATTTTTTTTCCCAAGCTTCTCTCTTTCCTCTTGTGTCACAGGTTTCTTGAATGCTCTTGTCGTAGTAACTAGGTAGAATAACAGCTAACCTCTGCTGGGGTTGGAGTGAGAGCGATCTATATTTACAAAAATCCCCTAAATAAAGGGGAGCAAAACCATGACGCAAAAGTTCTAGAATGCCCCAAATCAGTTTGCATTTACATAGATAGTACAAGGAAGCAATCAGCCCACCTAGATGTATGCACATGCATCTGTGTTGAGCTCTTGACTCTGGATTATCTCTCTAAGCAGCAATGCTGTTGTTGTGGCTCGATAGCCCGTGTTATATACCTGCTCCAGGGCAAAATCAGTCACACACTGGAAGTATTTCTTCTGTCCAAGGACTAGAGAGGAAGTTCAGATGTGGTATCTCAGCTGCCATCCTCTGTAGTCATTGAGCTGAATCCTACCCTACCTGCTGGAGCAGCAATGGAAAGAACAAGTTTTGGGGTTTTTTTGTTCTTTGCCAGAAGAACCCAAAAGTTCAGATTTGTAGTGGGACTTTGATCCGCTCCAAAAGCTCCCAACCTGGGCCCAGTATTCCTCAGATAAATCGCTTCAGTATCTCCTAGCAGGCTGGTGGCAAGGCTGTCCTCTCTTGTTGAAGCTACAAGGCATGCAAAAAAGGAATCCAAGAGCTGCACGGGGAAATCAGAACAAGTGAGTGGAAATATTACTCTCCAGCTCAAGGAGGAAGAAAATCCTTCCAGGTCTGTGGCTCTCGCTGCCCTTTCTGCGCAGTGAGACAGTGTTAGGAGCTATGTAGAAGGTGGCCTCATGCAGCAAGGTCTGTGGAGTGCATGGAAAACCTCTCAGGTTGAGTAGTTATCAAACCCAGATCTCCCACTTCCTAGTCAACTTCGAAAGTAATATATCAAAGGCACTTGCCCCCACATTTCCAATCTGCTCCTCCTCCCAACTTTTGTTACAGCAGCTACTCTTGCTGTAACGTGGGTTGCACTGCCATTGGCAAGATGCGTGCGTCCTCCAGCAGGCGCAAGCGCCAAGATTGATGCTCAATCTGTGCATCCTAAATGGCCTTGCAAACCTGACACGGGTGCTAAAAGCTCAGTTCAGCTTTTTAATATTCAAGTAACTTCACTGGGAAAACTTAGGCAATGACAGCCATGCAGGTTGCCGTACTAGGTTTGGAAAGAGAAAGGATTTGTGGATTGCTCCCTTTGGCTTACGTGGATCTGACCTCAGACTAGATTTTTCTTTAGACACCCCTTGTCTTTGACAGAGCTGGGCCTAAGGCAACAGTGACAACTTCTCTCTCTCGTCACAACCAGAGAGAGACAAATAATTCAACAAGTGGGTCTAACAACATAAACAACATATTAGTCTTGCACGTACAGTGTAGAAACAGTGGAGTTCTCGTCTTGCTTCCTGTTTTCTTCCGATGCATGATTTCATCAACTTCATCATCATGCATGGGGTAATTCTGTTACTATGGTAAACAATTTATCTCTCTCACTTTATTAATAGTCATTCCAAACAAGTGAAAAAAATTGAATCTACAAATTTAGATTTATGCCTTTGGCAAAGGCAGACTGTTTTGTAGATTAGCAGATATAACCGCCCTACCCGGAAAACCTTGCTATCCGAGGCTTGTGTTATGTTTGCACAGATGTTCACAAATAAATTCAGTCTGTGATTATTTTCAGATTAATGGCATCCTGCTCTATTAGAGCATTGCCAAATCATCATTTTATTGCCAGTCTTGCAAGGTTTTGTGCTTTTTTTTCTAAAGCTCCAACTCTAAAAGACATGTGATTAGCCAAAAAACTCAGTTTTCCTTTCTAAAGTCTCAAGCAAGCCTTGTCGCAAGCTTGACTCATGTTACCCTAGGGGCCCAAAGAACAGGAGTTAATCTTCACATTTTCTTAATCACTCTCAAGACTTTTAAGTGTCTGACTCATGATTTCTAATGCCTACAGTTAGCAATACTGCATATATATTACATGTGTCATATCATCCATCTGCCAGTAAGCAAAATCTTTATGAAATGTCCAATTAGTTACTACTCACACTGTTTCTAATAAGTGTTTTTAAAAAATGCACAGATCTTTGATGCCAAAGAAGTTAGATCACTGCAGTAGTCACTCACAGCAACAGAAAATAAATTCCTCATTAATCTGATTAAAAACAATTAGTAAAATCTACCTCCTACTCAGTCATGCATGTGAAACCTAAACAGAACTACTTGAGATTTCTTAACTCAGCAGCCTACAAAACAGAAGGTTGTAAGGCATGAAACTAAATATCAGCCACAGAAGCATTTGCTGTACTGCTGTCATTAAAATACAAGTGTAACAGGCAACATGTGAAGGTTTATTCCATCTGAGGAGTCTCTCATGGCATGCTTACCAATGCCCCCAGCCCACCAGTGGAACACCATGAGCACCTTCTGCGTGGGCTGAGGGCACTTTGCAACGAGCTGCAGGTGACTTTCGTCTTTCCACCGAGACCAACACCTTTGCCAGGTCAGCCATGTGGCAGCAGATTTGCCGTATACTGTATTTCTAAGAAGCTTCTGCAAAAAGAAGGGCAGAATAGCTTCTTGCTCATAACATGGCATGGTAACGTTTTTATGTTTAAATCAAGATTGATTGCAAAATTTGATATTTTGATTACTCATGTTGACATTTAATCAATTTTACACTTTAGAGAAAGGCCCTCATTTACAATACTGGGCATCGAGTAACCAAGACAAAGCAGAGAGCCACATTTAAAACAGAAAACATAGAAATACATACTGTAGAACCAATTTCAGGCATATTTAAATCATCCGATAACTTGACTATATATTTGCACTATTCCATTCATCTGACTTTCATTTTGGCTCTACTTTCAAGCTTACAAATAAAATCCTATTTAACACATATCTGATGATTGTACCTCAAAATGAATCACAAAGATCTAAACACTTAAGAAAACTATGTGCAACTTGCTCTAGTCTGAGTTAGAACCATTCTCCTCCCCTCCACAAATCTCATGAGCATGTTTTTGTAATTGTCTAGACTACTAGAAAAATATAAGCAAGGAAAGACAAAAGGGAGTCAAGTAAGAAAGTACTTGGGAGATAGCTTTGTTTCAAGGACTTTAAAAACTTAATTATCAGATTGGTAATTATTAATGGCTTATAATTAAAGACTAGAGAAAGTTTAATAAATTAAACATCTACTCAACATTCACAGATCTTAGAGGCACAACCGGTACACTACTGCTGTGATGGAAATGTCTGCTGTTCATTTTGCCAGGAACTAAACATATTTATCTCTACATTTCTCACTATATAAACACACTTTGTTTTCTGGCATTGCACTGAAATATCCCCATGAACAAACATATTGTATGATTCAACACTTTAATACCTGGATTTCTTTCCCCGAGCAGTAGATCCAGTGTCTTGCATTGGTAAGAGAAAAAGTCACTCTCAGTTAAAACCTTCCACGATTTCTAGCAACAAAACAGGAGAGAAATTGCTCCATTTCTTAGCAGACACTTTTAAAGGTCTGTATTAGTGCCAGGATTTATCAATTTGCATCCCACAGGTTTGTTCACTTCACATAATGAGAGCGACCACTCCCAACTGACACGCAAGAGGTACATGCACTTTTTTGCCTTTTTTTTTTTTTTAAACAGATTTCTCCTTTTCATCTGTGAGCTCATGTTTATACTTCACTGATTTTATTCAGCTTGCTACAATCCTTAGCCTTAATGCAAAAAAGTCATCTGCTATATGAATTAGAAGGGAAAAATACATAATGCATGCAATAGGGAGGATGCATTGAGTTAGATCTTAGTAAGCATCTACATCTGCCACTCAGTCACTGCTGATAGCGCTTCCCCAAGGCAATATGTATTCCAGACTTTGTTTTGGGAGTTGGGGGGGGGGGGGGGAGTTGAATTGAAGTAAAAACCACCAAAAATTGAGGCAGAAACACTGCATCAGTACCTCTGACTGCAGAAATCTAGTACCTGTATTCACTAATTTCATACAGCAAAATGATGCAGCTATACAAAAAACTGACAATCCCGCCAAATTCATTGTTTAATAAGCAAGTGAATAAATTGACTATGTAAACACATCCATGTTGTACTGACAATGGTCAAACGCATTATGAAAGCAACATACCATCTAGACCTGTTGTTCCAGGGAACCTCACTACACTGAGATGTATTTACATAGAAAAATAAATAGGTAACTTGACTTGTTAATGCAATTAAATGCTATCACCTTATATCACAAAGGAGATTCTACAGTACACAGGACAAAAATGTATTTCTTGATGCATTTGGCAAAGTATGCTTACATTGCATTTATTTGGCATTTTCTTCTTGATTTTAGAGAGTAGAGTTTGTGTGTCCTGAAGTGCAAACTTGTTTTCCAGCCCTGTTAATAGGTCAAGAAGTTAAAAGCAATCAAACATGCACCAGGCCAGAAGTTAAGATGTGGCTGTCTGTCCAGGAGCTGTCAACATTGTGCTTTTGTACAGCTAACTACCAGAACAAAGACCTGACTTGAGACTCGGGTAAGGATAATACCCGTTGCTTCCTTCCCCCCTGCCCTGAAAAGCTTATTTCCACCCCAGTATACATGCTTATGGGAAACACGCTTAAGACTCCAGAGGGGAAAATGTGTAATTTTCAAGAAATGAAGGATTTAATATATACATATGTATTTTAACTCCAATAACAATCTCCGCAGTGTATTTCCCAAATGTCCTGATAACACTTTTTATGATGCAAACATGAAAAGCAGTAACAGCTTTTTATTTCCAATCAGCTTTTTATTCCCTCTTTGACTGCAGACATTCCTCTCTCAGCATAATCCAGAGCAAGTTCATCCTGCACTACTGTTTGACAAGTTCCCACTAAACATTTCAGACACAACAGCTGACCACACACACGTTGTTAGCCCACACCAAATGCCAAGTGAAACCCTAATATCTGCGCACCTTTGCTTTCAGAATGGGACATGGAACATACTTTAAATTAGGACTTGGTCACATCTGCCTCAGTCATCTCAGCAGAAGAGGATAGCACGTGAAAGCCTGAGCTTTCAAACAGGAGCTTGAAATGGAGATTGAAAAACATAGCAACGCAGTAGCAAAATGAAAGGCAACGCAACAACTCTAGATAGTGCACATGAAAGAACAGTATGGGGGTTTTTTAAGCACAATAGGTACAAAGTAAAGCCTAAAATTAGGAATAAAAACTGAAGAATATTAAAGTTACATTCTGTTAATATATTCTTTTTCAGTAATCTTTACAATCTACGTAAAGCACTTTACATAGTTTCATACTTCTGTGGCACAGTCTCAGGTTACTCCAGTACCTTCATGCTGATAGAGCAGGTACCGAAATCAGGCATATTTGTGCAGGCTGAGCATCTCGGGTACTTGCACAGCAGCACGCTTGACGTGCCACATGAGCTGCATTACCTGCTTCTAATCCTATCTGTGACGGTTCTCCTCTGCCTTCTCCCAAGAATGGTCATATTCAAAACCCTACACCACACCTCACTTTGGAGCAGCCTACTCTTGAAGGCAAGTGCAAGGACTTGCCTTCAGCGGACAGATTTACCAGTTTAAGTATGCAATATCATTACACTGGTATAGTTTCCTTAAATACACAAAACCTCCTTAATTTGGAAGCGGAGCACAGGTGAGTTATGCAAACAGCTATGCCAGCGTAAACTATTACAGCCCATTAACCTGCTTTCTGAGCTCTGCTCCTCCTCTGCAGAAGGCTGTCTGTGATGTCTCCTGGCAGACTTGCTCATGTGAACGCTCCCTACCCCGCTTCAGTCAGTTTTTTCACGTTTCTTCAGCTAACCTAAGCTGTTTTGACTGAATCAGGTTAGAAACCATTGATATGAGTAGCTCTGCAAACAGCGACCAATGAATGACAAACAGCCAAATGCAGAAACCTCTTTCATCAGTTCAGATAGATGTGAATCCCATCAAAAAAATCTAATCGTTCAAGGACATTCAAAGAGTTACAGATTCACACCAACAGTATGACTATGCTATTAAGCTTTCCCTAGCCACATGAGCCCTTGAATATTCTATTCAAAGTGAATTTGGGGGGCCACACTGTTAAGTCTCTATATATTTTAAGACTAGTAAGAACTACTCTCTTACACAACCTGGTCCAAGTTTTGGCAAGTCTCTTGCACTGCTTCAGCTTTAAAAAAAAAAAATCAGGTCTAAAAATAGGAAAGCAGTAAAAGAAGAGTGACAGTAGATGCCAAAGATGCGCATTACTGTAATTGAATATATAAACCTAAACTTTTTAAATTCAAAGAGATAATGTCCGGGGAAGTCATGTCAATTAGAAGTGTCAAAAAGTGCAAAAGGGTGCTACTTTTGAGAACAGGTTTTTATCTGTTATGAGAGCAAGATAGTTTGTAATATTATATCCAATAGCAGCTTCAAGAGAATTTTACAAAAAAGTTTGTTCACATAAAGATTACACTAACTGGACCTTCAGAATTCCTCCCCCCATGCCCCATCTTTTGAGAATCATCACAAGGTATCAACAAGACAATACCGACAGTATCAACAACCCCTGCAGAAATGGTCATCTTAACAGTTTAACACAGTCACATAGTAAGCTTTAAATGCTGTTCATAACTCCCCTTATACTCACAGGTACCAACAGTGGAACAAAACTAGATTTGCCATATTATACACACTCTAACATTCCTGCAATAGACAGGATTAAGGATGGAGTTTCAGGCAGTATTCCAAGATTAATCTCATTAGGTAGTCATTAGTATTTTGTTGAACTGTCTTTTTAGAAAAACAGGGTCTAAGCCTAGACATGTTTGCAAAGTAGATTTTGAGGTACTTGGATTCTGCTAGAGATTCAAAACTTCTGTAATTTGAAAAAGACTAAAGCTTACAAATGGTTTTTTTTGGTACAACAGAAATGCATTTAAAAAGAGTAGTACTACTGAAAGGTAATCTTTAGAAATAACGATCACCAAATCTGCATGCATCCATGCCAAACGTTAACTAGATTAACAACCATGAAGTTTAACAGACTCTTTACAGCAGCTTTTCCAAAAAGCAGAACCTGAATTGCTAAAAGCAAGGTAACCCTTACCTTTTCAGTTCAAAAGCTTTAACACACCAGCACATTCTGAAAAGTGACAATGAATGCCAACAGCACATTTCAGATTTCCTTTGACCTCTTCGACTAAACTTGCCATTTACATTTGAAAGATGATTCCTGCTAACTACAGGTTTCTGCAGATCTGGGAGGAATGTGTTGAGTTTTGCATTACAGGCAAGTGTTCTAATGGAAGTTTTCTGAACTAGGAAGGATTAGAGAGTGATTAATGCAGTAGTCTGTGAGCCTTGAGTCCTACTTTTCTCCCAGTGCTTTTAAAATCTGTGTCTGTCTTGACATAGCAGAGGATTCTGAAGGCCAGAGTTCTAAGTCATAGACAAGGTTCTGATGACAATCAAGACAAGAATTCTATTTCAATTACTGAGTGTGTTGTCAGATTTCTAGGAACTCCATTCTCACTGAATTCCTATTTCCAGAGCTAAAGCATTTAAAACTGTCTAAACAGACATTCTTCAAGTTTGTAGAAGAAAACCCAATGATACTGAAAGGGCTTCTCTCCCTATGTTGTCAGTGCTCCCATCTCTCATTATATGCACATTTAGCAATCTCAGAAATACTAATCAAGCACAAACAAGACATTTTAGACAGTCAAAATCACACATTTACACAGCAGCCACTGTGAACTTTATTAAGAAGTGTTTGCCAGTTAAACTGCCATCACTTTATTGACTTCTCCACTTGTAGAAAATCAGTTCTTTCATAATGGCTCTGGAAATAATTTACTGCCATGTAAATGTTGAATCACTGGCAATGTACGCTCTCCTTGGAACTCTGGCAGCCTTACCATGAAAAGAGCTATATACACCTTTGCAAAATGCAAAGTAAGCAACACATCTTTCATTCAAGCAACAAAGTCATTCTTGAGGCAGATGTCATGCTAGCCAAACAGCAAAACCATCTTTACATTAAGCAATCTTTTCTATCATGACAGTTCCACAAAATGAAGTGCAATTTGTGAGGAAAAAAATCCATAAGATACCAGTTATGCATTTTCTTCATGTAACTGTGTAGTCAAGTCTTATTTCTCAGGCTGGAGAGGTTGAGCTAAAATGAAACACAGCATGATGATCTATCTTCATGAAAATGTCCTGTTGCTAATGCATCTGCTTTTGCCTCCTTTCCTCTTTAATTGTCCTATGCAGTCCTATGCATTAGAAGTCAGAACAAGGCTTCTTCATTCATCTGAAGTCAGAGTTATATTCAATCCTCTAAGCAACTCACAACGCAGTCTATACATGTATCTGAAAAGTTCTCCATTTCTAAGTAATCCAACTATCGCAGAAGATATTTCCCTATTTTTTCAACTCCAGAAGTTGCTTTAATTCCTTTTTCATATTCATCTTGTAGCCACGTGGCAAAATAGCATTGTCATGGGCTACATATAGTAGGATTTAGTCTTTATTAAGAGCTTCAGTAGATTGCCCGAGGATTTTTAGTACTGTAGTAGGCTTCACATGCAGCTACATAAGCAGATTCTGGGAAGAAATCATCATGGTATTCCGCTAAAAACCTGAGAAGAAAGCACACCAAAAAAAGAACAGAACATGAAACATTTAAGAGAAAAGCTATTTTCAAATTAATTTTTAAGCTCAGCAAAACCACAGCCTGAGAATTAAGAATTATTATACTTTGAAATTTGGCATACAAAAGACTTGCCCTATTTTTACAAGTTTTACATAGTGAGAAACAGCCCTCCCCTATCATTCTCAAATCCCAATAGCATTAGAAAAAATTTGCTCCAGCTCAGTAAAAAAAAAAAAAAATCCAAAAGTTGAAGCTACACTCAGAAAAGAATGCAAAGTACTATCACAGAAGAAAACAAAAAGCAAAGAGATCTTTCTGCAACTTCTGTCAGTCACCTCCTCAGCATACTCTTTTCATTTATGTCAAAACCAGGATTTTCAGTTACCACTATGTCAGTATCTTATACAAGTGGCCAGTAACCATTAAGTCAAACTATATCTTTTAAGGTAAGTAAAGCTATGATTTGTTCTTTCATGTGCCTGTGCATTTAGGGTCTCCACCCGCCATGAGTGTCTGATTTAAATATGGCTCTCAATGATAAATACGCATCTTTTGCAAAACCAGTATTTTATCATGTCTTCCTGCTCTGCTAACATGCAACTCCTTCTTTGGTTTAGGACCGAAAATGAAAATAAACAGTGCTGCTACTAACACCAGTAACAAACAGCTAAAATGACTATAAGCTCTCTGCTCTTTCCTTTGCATACAAAGATACCAGGTATACAAATGGGGGCAAAAGGGCAAAACAGTTCTTAAACCCTGAAGTACACAATCAAGCTGTACTTCAGAAAAAAACACAGACCTTCAAAAATACCTGGATATTAAAGATCAGCATCAATAAACATGGCAAAATGTTAGCTACAGGTTCTCTGAGTTAGAGTAGGAAGCAACAGAAACAACACCAGTGTCATTTGCAGAATCTGGTTTCTCTCAAGAACCACTGGCTAGGGAGATGACTTCCCTATTGGAAGCTAAAAATACCAGTTTTGCACAACCAATACTCTGGACACAGAAAGTCCAAACTAATAAAAAAAATGTACAGGTGAATACAATAAAACCACAAAGTTTATCCAACCTTACTCACAGCTACACTGCCTGAACTAGGCATGTCCTTTGATCTTGAGAGCCAAAGCATCGAACAACATTGCCAAGATTCTCTGTGTAAGGCAATCTGAATTTAACCAGGAATATATTAATTGCTGAGAGCTCATACAAAAAGGTTACAGCAAAAAGCCACATATAAATGAAAAAAAGTTGATTTCCCCACCGCCACATACTTAGGCATCAAACAAGTGCTAAACTGGAGGAACAACTCGTTACATCCTACTAATTCTAGGAAAAGCAGCGAGAAATGCAAGCTTTTTTAGAAGAAATCAATGCTTCAATGTGTCACCACTTATTTAGAAGGCACTTTGTCAACTTCCTCCGTACTTGCTTATTTCATAGGAGTTCTGCAATTAACAGTACAGAGGGATCTAGGGTGGTTTCTGATGTAAAACATTTCAGGTTTAAGACACCCAAGTGAACTGGCTGAACAACCAATACATATCCAGAAGATGAATCAGCAGCTTGTTTTTGTTTTTAAACATTACCTAAGGAATTGAGCAGAAAAGGCTCTGTTACATGACCAGTAACAGCGTCTAATCAAGCACATAATTTCTGGCAATATTCAGCTGTGCAGGTACTGCCAAAAGAGAGAAAGATCTCTCTTGTATTTAAAGCAAGGATCCAACTGGCTCTGCCACAGAATGACACCACATAAGCTATCATAATAAGTGTGTAAGAACTAAGTAAATTTAAAGTTCCACACAGTCTTCATTCACACAATCCTAAGTGCATTAAATACCTTAGCATACTTTTTACTTAGAAGTATTCATACTGTGCTAGTTTCTCATTGGGTCCAACAGCAGCTTCCAATTTTATTAAATAGCACAAAGCAAGAAAGATTACATAATTAAGGTTGAGAGATAATTTTAATAAAGCTGCTATGAAAACTATTTTGCTAAAGGAAAAAAATTGTTTTTAATATTACACTATGTTAGTTGCATTATACCAATTTCCTATTCACAGAAATAAAGGCAAGAAATAAAAACAGCAGTGAAATATTTTCCCCTGAAAGAACAAAAGACAGTCACAATCAATGCAAACAGCTAAGCAGTAAATCCAAATTAGTTAAAACTTTGGCAAAAGAATGAACCAGAAAAAAATAGTTTTATTCTTTTCTTGAACTAAAAAACCAGGACAAATCTAAATTAAAACCACCAATATTTGATTAACACACTGTTTGAACGCCACTACTTAGTGATTTTCTAGCCCTTGTCATTAAAATCATTGACCTACTTTTCCAGGCTTACCAGGCCATAAATTGCTCTAATACTTTATAAAATGCCTTTTTTCATGAGATAGAGATACCCCTTAGAAAATAATCCAAAGAAACACAAAACCAATTCACACACTCAGATCCTTCTAATCCTCACTGAAACATGTCGTTCATTTGCACTACACACACACACTACTCTAGGACAAGCACCACAAAACAGTACTAAAATTATAGCAACTTAGAAGCTAATAAATACCTGAGTCACCAACTGCTGTGACCTCTGTAGTTAGCGACAAATCACTTTCTGGGGTACGTGTGGTTGGTGTGAAGCTGAGTGTGATAAGGCCTAAGACTTAACAGACTTGAGTCTAGCTTTTAACATACTTAGATTGTACAAGTTTAAGATGAGCCACAAATGGAATTTAATTAACAATTCTTCATTAACATGCGTTAATGACTTCAAGAGATAAACAGGGAGTAAAAACTACAGGGGCCAAGCAAATTCTTAGTGTTGCTGGCTAACATTCTGTAAAACACAGTACCAAGTGCTAAATCATACCAGGCAGTATGTTTTAAAAGAACATCAATAAAACAAAGGAACCTGTAGAGGACATTGGGTAGCTGACAGTTCCAAGAATTTTAAGGGCAAGTAATGGGAAACAGGTTCATTTTCTCTTACAAATTTCCTGACTTTTGCTTCAGATCATCAGTCATAAATGCCAGTTTGGTTCAAGCTGAAGTGACAGCTGGTGAAGATGAGAAATTTTAGCGGAGATGCTTGTGGCACAGCTACAACTAAAAAAAAAAATAAAAAATGCAGGCAGAATGCATGCCATCAAATGTACATCTCTCTGTTCTTAATGTAAGACCTGTGAAAAGCAAAATACCCCAGAGCTAGCAGATACAAATTACTTTCAGCAAAGAAGCAGGAGGCAACAGGCAAAAGAACACAAGGTCAGTTTCTGTCCCAATCCCTTGTATATCTGTATACAAAGAGCAGTGGCCCTTCTAAAGCTGCTTTCTATTCAAACTACATCGCAGTGCAGAAAGCTGGCACAGAAATATTAGGAGTCTCATAAGACTCTTAGCTACTGGATATTTCACTAACGCTTTGCTCTTGGAAGAGCTGAAATAGCACAAAGACCAATTTCACTGGCACCTGCAAGTCAAGAGCCAAGATTTAAAAATAGAGGGAGCTGTACTTAGCAAGCAGAGTCAATGTTCAGCTATAGATCAGAAAGCACATTGCTATTTATCTATTCAGAAACTGTTTCATTACTTCTAACTTATAAATCTGATAAATTCAGTCACCTGTTGCATTATTGCCTTTTTCATTTTTGTATTTTTTACAGAGTTCATATGCATACATTTATGCAATTAAACTGCTTACAAGTAACTGAGTTTTGAGATGCGCAGTCCACACAAGCATCCTGATGTAAGACTGCACACTTTTTTCTCATCATGAGCATCCACAAAAAGAATACTTACACTTTACACTCCTGCTCAGAACATACACATAACAGGACACAATGCAGCTATTTACCTCTCCACCACAAGTTCCTAGAAGAGCAACACTTCAGAAAGGACTAGAGGGGATGGAGACAAGGGAAACAGACATGTGGGCAACCTAGCTTGAAGAATTCCTATGTTCTGATCTTCAGGTGTAGCAGCACATAAGCAAGCTTACCTCAGGTGACTCCAAGCAATAGCCTCATAAATATTCTACCATCTGGCTGAGAGTTACACAGGCAGATCTACCAGTAAGAGGCATAGAACTATCATTATCCACGTTAAAAGGCCACTTGACATATATATGTCAGGAACATTTCTCAACAGAGTCACTGAATTAATATGAGCTTTAACAGCGTCATCTGGTAGCAAAAATGTCCTTGTCTTGGCAGCATCAACACAACCTATTACCTGAACAGTCTCTGCATAAAAAAAAACCCACTCTTCTAAATGTCAGCTACCATCACATGAATAAACTCCGGGATGTCCTGAAAAGTGTGAAAATTATGAAGAAAGGAAAACCTTAATAATTTTAAGAATGACAACCTCAGCCATAAGGTATAAGAATACAGAGTTAAAATGAAAAGTTTCCAGGAAGGTGACATCTTAACACACTTTCACTACAGCTCTGAGCTCTAGCAGGTAAGCAGATGCTTTGATGAGATCAGTGGCCTGGGCTAGATGCTGTTTGAAAGGCAACTGTAAGGATCTATCTAAAGGAATTTGCTTAAAGAGCGTGATGGGTTCTGACTCTATGAGTCACCTCATCAAAAGAAATGTCATTTGCAGATAAAGCAGCTATCTCCTTCTCCAAGACTACTACTCAAATGCAGGAGTTGAAAGCTAATAGGCTTAGTTTCACACAAAAGCATATGCCACCACCTGCCCCCCACCCCCTCCAACTGATAGGCACGTCTCCACCTGCAAGGCTGTTCAGGGCAAAAGCTCACCAATAGGAAGTTCGTCATAACCCCAATGCGGTCAACAGAACAAGTGAAGTGAAAAGTTTCAGATGTTTATTCTGATATCTAGTGTCTCAAGAACCATGCCAAAGGAACGAACAGGCTTGTTTGGTTGACCAGACTCTCATCACTCATCCACATACAGAAACCAAGATCATCTTCCTTGGCCTTTAAAGACCAAGTGCAGAGAACTCTGAAGATGCCAGGTAATCAGGCCGAGTGAGTGAAAACCAAATGTGGTAACTTCTAGTAGACTTTTTTGGGAAAACAGTCCCACAAGAGCTCAATACAGGAGTCCTTGGCTGGTCTTGAGGATGAAGACCTACTTTTGGCAAGGCCAGCATAGATCCCAGAATCAACTCCTAGAGCTGCCTTCTAAAAAAGCTACCCTAACACTTAAAATATTTTGGGCAACCTCTCACTTTAGATGCATGATCCAAACCTCTACTATTATGATTAGGAATATGCTCCTCCTTCAAATACCCAGGCACCTGATGGTTTGGTAAGTAGAAGGAAGAGAAGCAATCTGCATGGTACAGTTTCAGGAAGTATTTTTGGCAAAGCAATCAAACCTTAGTCAAGAACAATAAGCACGCACCAGCAGATTCTGCAGACCAACCAGACAACAAAAGACTACTGAAAATAAGAACCTGGACAATACCAGGTATTCACTAAGAAGCTTTCAACATAAAGGTGCCAAAAGGTTGAGAGGACCCAAAATGGCAGTTACCTTTCTACCCATTCAATGAATACAACAAAGCCCAAATACAATGGTAATAACACCCTAAACCAAGGCTGTTTATACTGTGCAAGCAGAATTCCTTCATTTCAAAGTCTTTCAAAACTTTAAAAAAAAAAAAAAAAAGGTTCCTTTACCTTATTGTGCCTCTAAACCCACATTTGTCCATTGACACTCAGAACCCTGATTTTCTCACATTTAGGCTCCAATTCCATAAAGTTTTCTAGTATGTCGTAATTGCTATGCTGCACAGGTACTTTTTGTCAAGTAACCAGTTAATCCCAAAATTGAGAGGCAAATAAAAAAGCCCTAATCAATACAAGAAACAGTATTAGCATTGCATTCTTTGTGATCTTCCAAAAAGTGATTTTTAATCAGTTGCCATCTTGCAACTTTATAATAAAGTCACAATGAGCAGGAACTCCGTCACAAGCAACTTCACCCAAATAAAGATGTTCTCTATCCCATTCACCATGTGCAATGCTTCATTTTTTCATTCTCAGAAAGCCACTAATAACCTCTCATTAACTGCACATTAGCACAGACTAGTGGTCATAATTCACCACTGCAATTACATATAATAAAATTAATACACTCAAAAAACGTTGTGCTATCAAAACCAGAGATCTATTTCTTAAGGATACTTCAAACAACTTGTCATCTTTCTATATACACATTTTATTATCACAGGCCTTTAGTTTGGTCACATTCTGATTTGGCTTCCTTCTCATAAAATACTTAACAGTATCAAAATACTTTTCTACCTGTGGAGCAGAGTGGTGCAATAAATACAAGCACGTTGTAAAGCATCAAGAAAAAAATGATATCTAAAATGAAAGAGACAACTTACAGTATATACTGAGTTTGAAGTATCAGTGGGTTTTTAACAAAACTAAAGTCTTTGACCATTAAGAATGTAGTTTTCCATAATCTGGAATACTACACATTGGCCTCATCTAGAAAAGTGTATTAGCAATTTTAGAAGCGTTATTTTAGAAATACTTCATCACTTGCTCATTCTTCTGTATTTCATGAAAGCCAAAATACCTATGGCTTTCTGAAGTGCTGTACCATTTTGGTTTGCTTTTTTTCCTAAAACGCAAACGACATTGACTGAAATTACCTCCGTGAAGATGGGTCTTGCAGTTCTAAAAACAGACATGTTATATTGTCCTGATTTTTAAGTATCTCCTATTGGTCAACAGTCCTGAGAAGTAACCTCTCTGATTCCAAAACAGTTTTCCAAGTCAAGGCTGTATTCAAATAAATGGAAACAGCAACACAAAAGCTGGCATCTTCTTGCCCATCATTTCTCACCACTTAAGCAGCCTCTGGAGGCATGCTAGGCACCTCACAATTCAGAGAAGTTGTAAAATACAGCACGTACAGCATTTAATTAAAAATAGGGCTGAAATAATGGACTCAGTTAAAAGGCAATACTTTATCTCAAAAACTATTACCAGGTAGGAAGATTTAATCTGGGGTCTTTTGCTAGTAAGAATACCAGTTAGTAGGTACCAGTTACTGTGTTAGCTTCCACTGCTTGCTCCTGAAGACTAAACTTAAATTGTAAGTGAAATTCAGTGAAACCAACTGGTGAGTTTGTCACTAACATCCGTGTCAGACTTATTCTTCTGCAAGTATTATGAATTATTTCAGAGCTAAATAATTTGAAGTGAAGACTAAGAGTTTTGTACTTAGAGGAACTAATTTTCTTTACTTCTGCAAATTTTATAATTGAGAAATCAACTTTCATGTTCCGCATGAAGAAATTTCCATTACATACACTTGTAGAAAACCACACTAAGCACAAAGGGCGCAGCTTCTACTTTATATGAAACTCAAAAGATGTATTTCATACATCCCTTAAAAATGTAAATTGTCTGGGGAACTGAGATCAGTCTTGTCTAGCAGCAATCTGAGGGCATGACTGGAAAATATTACCTATGTAGCATTTCAAAGTGAATTTAATGCATCTATCAAGTACTGAGTAAACTCAATAAAACAAGCTTCTAGACAAAGTGTTATATTAAATAAGTCTCAGTTTCTCAGCCCACATGAGATTAATAGTACAAATGTTAAATGAAACTGTAAATTTTAGCCATAAACTCATAATACAAAATTAAATCAGTATCTATGCCAGAACTAAATCAGTTGTGCACCACATGAAAGTTTCATTTAAAAATACATAAACTACTTGCGCTTGGGCTACTCTACCTAGAATTCAAAGAATATTCAGGAAGTTTTACTAATGTGAACAGACAGCTTCAATCCCTTGTCTGCTATTAGAAAAATAAAGAAACGGAGAGTACTTCAGCTTGTCACTCAAGAGCAACTCACTAAAAGAAATTAGGCAGTCTTAAGTAAACTGGCTGCTATCATCTAATGCACACAGACTGTGTAGGACAGTTCTCACCTTTCAAAAGGTAAGCCAGAACAGAACTGATAGTAAATATTTTTAATTAACATCCATTAATCCTTTCCTTCCCAAAAAGGAAAAGACAGAATGTGAAAATTGAAGAACTAGTACAAGATGTCACCTCAACCTCAAGTTTTCTCTTGTGATGAGAAACAGATAATGCAGAAGTATTTCTGTGATAAAAATCAAATCTGAACAAGTTTCTAGAAAATATAATTGTTTGACCACTTTCAATGACATATGGGACAAAGAAATACCCAAATGAAACATGTCCTAAAGTCCCATGAATAGGTGTGAAAAAAATATGGTAATTTGCATTGGTTTCTATGTTACCTATTTGAATACACAGTAGCCTATCTGGTAAGGAAACTAGCTTAGGAAAACTATTTATGACAAAGCTATCCAAGATCAAATGCTTCCTACAGCAGTAACTGTAACTTGGAAGCTTTTTCAGGAAGGCTCTCAATTTGACCAGTTCTGACAAAATCACAGAAACCATTTCAGCATAGAAAAGAAACATTGAGAACAGCATCAGCAAAACATACATGACACTGGCTTAGAAAGCACTTGAAAAAACACACAGCCCTCGAACATTTTGTTGTACCAGATACGCGATATCCACACTATGCTTGCCTTGGGGGGCTCATTTTGGTTTAGCTGTAGTCTGGTCTTGAGGACTGAATGCCCCCTAGTACTGGACCACACTTCTGGTTAAGTGTTTTCCAAAAGAAATCCAGCTTGTGTACTCAGAGCACTCTGCAATGCAACACAAAGCATCATAAGTGGGAACTACCGAGAGATTTGCTTCAAAAGCACAGTTCTGTCTGACCTAAAAATGCTGATGTGGAAACATCTTCTAATTTTTATTTTTTTTATTTCTATTTATAGATGACTATACACTTCAATGAGATGAGCAGATGAAAAAATAAGACATACAGATACTACCACTAGAACTTTCAGTTTAATCACCTCCCTACTTGTATTGGGGGTGGGGGATGTGTTTCCTCCCTTCCTCTATTCTACTCCACCACAGCTCATCCATAGAATGGGTATGAAGAAACTGCATTTAAGATGCTAAGAGCAGAGACCTGCTCTGACCAACACAGAATGTGAACAGGCAGAGGTCTGATAAAAACTGATTTGACCCACAGTGAAGTTAAGCACCCTAAATAATATTCACTTCAAGGAAAAATAGGTTTTCAACAATAAGCACTAATGCTGTCCTGTTTAACTTAGAGATATATTGAATACTAATAAGGGTCTGACAAAATAGAGATGTAAAAAGGAATCAGTAAAACTTAAATGCTTCAAGAGAAAAATTTTGTATTGTAGAAACTTTGACATTTGAGCCATCTTTTACTTTCAGTAAACAATTAAAGTAAAAGCATTTTAAAGCTTTCATCTCCCTGATCTCTAACAGAACTTTTGATATGCTAGTGCCACATTATGTTACTTTTCAGTATATGGCTACTTAAGAGTCTTTGACCAAAATTAAGTTAGGTGTTCCACATTTGTTCCAGATGTTTACCATTTACAACATTTTCTCCTATAAGTTTTCCTTGGCAAATTTATTTTCCACTATACTGATGCTGCACAATACAGTTCCACGCTAGCTATCTAGTTACCGGTATAATGTCATGCAGAGATACTAACTACAGTACCTGACAAACAAAGCTGATCATGGTGCAGATATGACCATACTGACTCCAGCTGTGGAGCCAGTGTGGCCAGAAAGAGTTTGGCTACCTCTACAAGCCACTGCATTGCATAACAGAGAAATCTTTCTGTTCAAAGCTCAGTTAGAACAGATTTTTCT
The DNA here is from genome assembly GCF_964188355.1 of Buteo buteo. NCBI lineage: Eukaryota > Metazoa > Chordata > Aves > Accipitriformes > Accipitridae > Buteo > Buteo buteo. The sequence continues at coordinate 18,813,209 of NC_134195.1, read as the reverse complement.
TTAAAAAAACTACCATAATTAAAAACATTGTTCTAAATCACAAGTTTCTTCCCCTGCTAATATTGATGCAACATCAAAACTCTCAGATTATGCTCTCAAAAATAACAATACAGAGTTTGTATCTCTTCATAAAACATGCTTCCTAACCAAATCACACTTGTCATTCTATACATGCTAGCAAGCAAACTTCTACACTTCAGTTCTCTATCACTGTGTTTATCAAAACCTTAAGGAGGGATTTCAGGTTCCCTTCAATTTGAACTACAGAATCAAAAATCTTCTACTAATCCTTATTCAATTTGCTATTATTAAAATCTTTTATCAATTTTATCATATTCTTGTAGTTCTAGAAAATGAACATCTTATTTTAAAAACCCTTTGTCATTCCAGGACACTTAGATCTATGTAACAATGCAAACACTGCTGTGGTACATTGTGTCACATTACCTCAGAAACATTTCGAAGTGTTTTACTAAAGCCTTTAGGTTTTTGTCAGGAAAGCACATCTTCCCCAGTATTTCTGGTAGCTTTACTGTAAATAAAAGAAATAATGTTTACACCTGTTCTTTTACAAGCAACTTCTAATTACTTTTATCCACTACACAGAAAAGCAGAATATAAACATTTCTTCTCCCTGCAGCCTCCACTTTTCTTTGCAAGTTACTCAGTGATCTTTCAAAACCTTACTAAAAAGAAACATGCTGAGAAAGTGAATGCTGCTTGGTTTAATGATGTTTGACAGCGCACTGGAAGTAATGCTTGTTTACTTTTGTTAAATGAAGGCTTACAGAGCCAGTAAGAGATAAGCAATTTATGAAGAGCCTAAGAGTTTTAAACAAATTAATACGTACACTTCTCCAAGAATAAAACTAAATGCGATAAAGCAAACAGAAAATCACATGGATATGGTCACAGAAAAAAAACAAAAAAAAACCCCAAAACCCAACAAAAAACCACCCCCCAAAAAAAACAAAACACCAAACAAAACCCAAATAAAGCAATTTCGATTCAGCACAGAATTTTGCATCAGCTTACCAAACATCCGTAGCAAATGTTGAGATCCATAGATATATGAGGGAGGGGGTGGCTGATCACTTGGTGGATAATTCTCTGGCATCAATTTCCAGGACAAAACCTAAGCACAAGACATGAAAATGTTGGTTATAAAATCTTTATAGCACCATAAATAATTTAGTCTGTGCAGAACTTCAAAATCAAAGATGAAATAAGTAATACAAACAAAACCTTTTCTTACACAGCCCTACTCTGAGGTCAATGAAACCCTTAATCACTGAATCTAGGATAGTAACATAAAAATTTGTTACCTCATTCAATTCATTGTTTCTTCTCCCTTCAAAGCCAGTAAAAACTGCACTCCCCTCTTTGCTAGGAGTCAAAGTTATAGGTGAAGATGATCCACTATGGACAGGGGTTTCTTCAAACGGGAAGAAAAAACAAAACAAATTAGCAATAAGTTTTATTATCTGTTTTATGGAACTGTAAGCCATTAAACATAACTAAGGCCTGCTGCTATAATGTTTAAAGTCTTAAACACTGGAATTCAATAAATGTTATCCGAAAGCAGGCTCACAGAAAAGCAGCTCCTTGAATTCTGTTGAGAAATACAGTACCAAAGTACTAAGAATACTGCTTTGTATTTCTCCCTTCAGTATAAGCTTCAGAGATAAATAATTGATACAAAAAGTAATTAATTCCTACTTCAATCACTCAGTTCACCATCCAGATGACATTAAAAAAAAAAAAAAGAACAAGACTTAAAATCTTGTTTAGAGCAATAATTTAAAAAGCAAAACCTACTTTTTTCCAGGTGCAAGAAGAGCTTTGGCATAGAAGCTGGGGTCTCAAGATGCCGTCGTTTAGGTTGCGGGGAAGCACTGCTTTCCGATAACCTGTCGCAGTTAGAGCTATGGCGTGTAGAACGTCTCAGCGACTGCAGAATTTCAGGTTCAGCTTTTCGTCTTTTTGGCGTGGCTGGCTCCCCTGTTGTAGGCTGGCTGTCAGTTGACTGAGGCGTTGGTGGATTCAACAGAGGAGGACTTGGGGAAAGCTCCTCCTGATTTCTAGGAAATAAAGGCAGCTTTACAGAAGTGAAGAGATCAGGGCTCTTCTCCCAAAAGAGATCCTTCTAGCTCCATAATCTTGTTAAATACTTACTCAAATGAGACAGTCTCCTCTCAATAACTACCAAAGTGATGAGGCCTCCTTTTAAATACTGTTTTCCAGAAGCAGATTTATTTTCAAATTTAAAAGTTAATGAACACAAATTTACATTTCAATGTAAATTTTTTTCCCCACAAAGTTGCAGCATAACTCTACACCAGTCAGTACAACCCCCTTTTGAAGTTAACCAGACAGAAATTCAGAACCTGAATTCTGAATTCAGGCAAGCAATTCACAGAAAAGTTCAGCGTTTTATCAAGACAATTTTTTAAGTCAAAGTATGTGAGAAATCATCCTATTCTGAACACATAACCACATTCTATTGCATTTTCCTCAGGAGATAAGCAGTATTAGACTCCGTATACCCAACCTACCTGTTAGTATTTGTTGAGTTTTCTTTGATGGGAAGAAAGAATTTTGATGAAGTCACCTTCTTAAATTGAGCTTGTTCATAAGGATAGAGCAAAATTAATGGAAGTGTGAAGTCAAAGGTTATTCTCAGCCCATCTACCATCTCTTTACATAGCTCAACACTAGAGGGAAAAAAAACCCCAAAACCGTTATGAATTTCAAAGTTCCATGTCAAAATTTTTCAGTGTAGTTGTAGGAAATTCCCTTTTAATACAGATCACCAACATCTTAACTATGATATGCTGACTTCATCACTAAGTAATGATAAGTGATTAAAAGCATACTTAAAGAAACAGTGATTGCTGTTGGTAACTTCAAACGAATACAAATTTTAAAAGTCTGCTTAAAAAGGTCAAACACAATCATACAGTTATTCCATTGTATTACTATTTACTGGATTAATAAAATCTACTTTACAGTAAATAAAGTTAGTTAGTTTTTCATGGAAGCATTATTTTGGTATTTTCCAAGTTTACTAGGCTCAAAAAGAGAAGCACCTGCCAGAGAAAGTAAGTACTTACTAGACTGAATCTCTGTCTAAAAGGCATATGCAGAATTTGATCTATAGCCTATAAGATGTGGTTAAGGCTGTGCTTAAGAGATATCCAGTGAATCAACAAAATCAGATACATTTGCATTGGAGATCAGTTTCCAATGGCCTGCTCCTGGTAACCAAAGCACTACATTTAGAGGCTACTAGGAATTTCAGGTTTGGGCTTGTGTAAAAGACTCACGGTACTAAGCGGTGAGTAGATGTGCTATTACAAGCAGAACCAAGAACACTGAGTCCAGCCCATCTCCAACACCTCTCACCTCTATGAAGGTATTCATCTCTCATGCCTCAAGTGCATATATATGTATGCTAACAGTAATTTGATTCTGCTACAATGACCCACGTTAGAAATTCCATACCTCCTATGACCATTCCACACCACTTGCTAAAACTACGCTTTTTTTTTTTCTGTTTTTAAAACACTATATATAAAATGGGTCAGGGGACCACCACGTGCAGAAATTCTATCCCATCCAAGAAGGTCAATTACCTTCTGTGTTAGTGCAGTAAGGGCAATACAAAAAAGTTGTCAGCTGAATCTCTCCTACTTAACGGATCACTGAAATTATACGTAAATTCCTTATTAAAACACCTTCATTACTGAGAAAGTCATGTAGATACATACACCTTTAAAAATCATAATATGCATACAACCTTCTGTTTGTATTTCTGATGTCTCATCTAACTTCTTGTTTGGGAGATTATATTACAAAGTAGGAAGTATCATTAATCTGTCAAATAACGAATGACATCAATATAAACCAAGACACTCACATAGACCAAAATATTGCAAGGAACAGCATAATTATGCACTATTGAAATAGAACATGGTAACAAAAGACAAGATTTCTCTTCAATAAAATACAAGATTTCACCCCAGTGTAGACCTAGGTAAAGAATCAGTCTCATCTAATATTGAGAATCTTTAGCATAAGAGAAAAAAACAACCAACCAAAAAAAGCCACACTGCAAACACGCAGGGTTAACACATTGCATTTGTAGCATGGTAGAAGAATATACAGCCTAGCTGAGAAAACAGCAGCTAAGATGCAACCAATTTTAGTAAACAGGATTGGTGTTACTACACACATTGTTTCCCTACGTATTGACTCCAGGATTTAAGATATGTCAATTGGGGGGGGAGAAAAAAAAAAAGAAAAAAAAAAAATCACTTGCACTTGGAGTTCTCTAGAAGTGTTTATATAAAATTTTTTATCCTTTATAAAATTTGAACCTGTTCAGTTTTATTTAAGGAATTCTCATACCAGATACTCTCTCAGTGCTCAAAAAATTCTTCACATAGACAATTGCAACACATTCTTCCAAAACAGGTCACAATATTCACAAGAACTTAATTTAGAAAAGGGGATATTGATGCTTTTGCATAATGACTTTTCAGATAACAGGGACTCTCTCGCTGATAAACAAATTGTCAGTGTTACTGTACTAGAGGTATCTGTCAAATATTTTAAGGCCCATAAACAGACATACATCACAGTATAAGTTCACAGAAGTGAACAGCCTTGAAACAGAACACAGAATCCAAGGTTGTTATTCTTGTGACAATAGAGCTGGAATAAAGATTACTTACTTCTTCTCTGGTGGCACATAATGAAGATTCATATTAGCGTGTGGAGTCATCTGATGGTGCCGAGATCTTTCATTGGCTGAAAAAGCAGCATTAATTGCAAAATGTTTCACATATGACTCCAGGATGGTTATTATATTTGTCTGACAAGGAAGCTTCACTAGCTGAAAAAGAAACAACAAATCAATGTCTTACAAAAACAATTAGTAAGTATACCAAGCTAAAACAGGAGCTTGTAATGTATTGACTAGTTTAGTAAGTCTCTATTGCATGAAGTTATTTCAGGAGTCATTAATTTGAACCCTTAAACTGCATTTTTTGATCAATCCTTTATAAACATCTGGAGAAACAAAAATATGGTCAGGTCAACAAGCTTACTACATTTCCAGCTTCAAAAAACCAATCTGCACTCCAAAACACAATTGTGTACTGAAATGTTACATTCTCAAATATAATGACAAGTCACTGTTTTAGCTATAGAGAATCCTGCTCCCAACACTCTTTTTACTCTTCCTTATACTAAGCTCAGCTTTGCAATAAAGTTGAAAAAAACAGGAGCTGTTATACACAAGAACTACTTTTTATGCCCTCCCCACCCCCCCCATGCACATTCATTTCATAGCTTTCACTTCATACCCGTTTTCTTCTATTAATATAGTAACAGTCTTCCTCAAGCTTCTTTTTCAAGACTTCAGGAATTTCTATGCTTATTGCTCTTTCTTCCATGTCCCGTTTTGTGTGAGTGTCTTGTTCTTCTTTCTACAACAGATCAGTGCAAGAAACAATATAAATTGGTTGTGCTTAGAACATTAGTGAAAAAGAACTTCAATAGGCAGGGTACAATTCAACAATCAAGTTTTGTCATGCAAAAAAAAAAATTATAGTAAATATTTAATAGTAGCCTTACTGTAAGCAATTTAACAATACTGCTTTGAAGTCATCTGTGAATTCATTTTTTAAAAGTTTTTTTTTTAATTTAGCATTCGCTTAAGTATTTAACACAGAAGAATGAACAGAAATTTGTTCAGTTTTGCTGCTTCAGAACACCCACACTGTAGTAGTTAGATTTCGCAGACCTTCAGAACAACTCTTCACGCTGTACTTTCTTTTCAGTAATGTAGAGAAAATAACTGTTTTTTCTTGAAGTTAGTCTTCTACATTTTAAGAACAGAGTTGACATGCCCATTTCACAATAAAATACAAAAGCCAGAAAGATCCTGCTGCTATTAGGATTTGTCCAACCTGCATAGACCAGTAAAATTTTACAGCACCCAAAAATCTGGATAATCTAGGTTGCCAAGTTTTCTCCACATAAGCCTTACGTGTAGAAAGAGAAGAAAAGAAACAAATGCGTATTTTTAGATTAATATCAAAGAATTCTACAAGAATATGATGTCTCCTATAATTTTCAAAAACTCAACCACAGTGAGCACCAGGAGTAAGAAAATTATGCTTTTAATTCCATCTAAATAACCAGCTGTGGCCTGTATTTCATCTACTTCAATTTTTCTGGCATTTCAAATACAGATGTTTAAATTCTATTAAGTTAAGGAGCTCATGAATATACCATTTCTGTCCTCTCTTCTATGTCACTTTCTTCACTTTTTATTTCTTCATCTGTTCCTTCATCACTGTCATCAGAAGAAGAACTACTTATAGCTGTGTAAAAGAGATTTCACATATTTATGTCACATTATTACATTGCAGAGGTTAAGACCAATTTCAGGCCTCAATGCAAAAAAGACCCAAAACCCAACAAAACCCAACAAAACAAAACAACTCACAACTAGCTTGTTATATTTAATGAGGATGAATAACTCTAACTGAATTAAACACACAAGTATTATCTACAGCACACTATAAACTTTTTAAATATGTTAAGAAGTTTACAGGAAGTGTTCTTGCATCCTCTCTAATCGAAAAACACTCACTTTTAAAAGCTCCCTACATTTCTGAACACTCACAGGTCTTTTCAATTTTTATTGGACTTTAGTTCTGAACAGGAGATTAACATACTAATAATTCAACCAGAAGGTCTGGATCTGTGCAGCAACAGTTACCAGAACATCAGTTAAGTACCAGCCAGTGTTCCTGCTGGTTTTCAAGCTACAAAGAAAAATGCTATGAAATGAAAGAGCTGGCTTGAGAGTGAAATCAGCCAGTCACCTGACAAGAAACAGACCTTTGCACCAGGCGGACTGGGGAAAGAGACAGTCTTATTGCCCCCTAAAATATATAGAAAAACTAGCAGGGAAAGCATCTTGTTTTCTAACACCAAAAAAAAGAAAACTAAGGGCTTCTCGCACCTGGTAATACTACACTAAACAAAGCAGCGTTAAGCTCTGAAATCACTGATCAGAATAGCTGAGTGGAAGTGACACAAGGAAAAGCCTCTGGAACACAAGAAGAAAGGAGATAACTTAATAGATGCTTAGCATGAAACATAGTGCTCACTCTTCATAAGACTGCCTCCGTATATTTCAAGCAGGACTGTGATACTCTCGTGTCATCCTAATAGCAAGTTACAGCATGCTCTGTACCCCCAGCTTCAAAAAGTTAAAGGCATCATGCCAGCTGCCAAAGAATGAAAACAAGCTCACAGTTTTCACTGCTCTCATCATTTTCTTCGGCAGGAAGGCTTTTTAATACAGAGTCAACACCAGGCAACCTGCAACGTCTCTTCTTTCTTCCCTTTCTTCTCCTACAGAACATAAAATGGTTCACTGAGATTTGGCTAATATTATTTAATTTGTTTATCCTAGCTAATTACATGCAAATGCACAGGAAACATATGTTTGAGTTATTTTCAATAATTAATGTTGAAATAATTTGGACAATGCTTATTTGAGAGTAGATACCTTAACGTCTGTACATTACCTCATATTCGTGTTCTCAAGCAGATCTTCAAGCCATGGCCAACCAATATTAGATTATTGCCTTTGGCTGAAAAATACTTCAGGTTTTCCTAAGTTATTTTTCAAGTACATTTCTTTGGGAAGATGTAGATCCAATAGACAGGCATTTCGCAGCAGTAGTTAAGAATAACATGGTTATTAAGTGTTAAGTCATTTAGAGTGTTGTTTAATAACAATATGGAGGTATCTACCTTAGTATGAGAAGAGTAGCTCTCTAGAATGCACTGACTATACTGAGTAGATATGTACCATCTACAGCATGAGCTTGAAGGCCAAGCTCACTTGCAGACACCTGGATGTACCTGTTTGAATCTGAAAATGAATCGCTCATTCATTTTGAGACCAAAAGGATTTCTTACATGCGAGCCACAGCCTTCCGTGCCAATTTACGCTGTAATCTGCGGTTTTCGTCTGTATCACGAAGAACATGATCTTCAGCTGCCCATCTATCCCAGCTAAGGATAGGTCAAAAGAAAATTATTAACGGCTATAAATATATGCCACTCATGATTACTAATGAATTAACACACATTAAATCTAAAAAGCACTCTTTTAGTGTCATTCAGAAGCAATACCTGTATCACAAGGTATTTGTGCATCCTTTTGTATTCCCATGGCTTCAACTCTCACGTTGCTACCTAAAACCTCTCAAACCTTGACTTAACATGCAATAGTGTTTGTAGCACCGACACATGCTATAGATCACAAGAGACTGCACTCATGTACTGGCCTTGATAACCAGACAGTCCAGGTCTAGATTTAACATAGCATGAACTCCTTTTATTAACGGAAACCTAGGAGCCACAAATATATGCCAAAGACAGATACCTCATAAAGTTTAAACTCATGGCTATCAAACTGATCCACTGAAATTAATTGATACAGACCAACGTGAGCAAGTATATTAAAGGCATTCACAAAACCAAAAATACTCATGCAAACGTCAAACTCCTTTGATATTCTGTGCAATGCTTTTCTTTGCAAAATAAAATAGAAGAAATGAAACCACACACCCAGGTTCTTACCTTCTGTTCCAACCGTTAAAATGGATCAGATATTCTGGAATCTTTCTGCCTTTCTCATCTTTTCCAACAACAATATCAACAATCTGAAACAAATATTGAATAGCATGTATTAAAAAGCTTGAGAAAAAGTGAGCTTTCCGGTATTTAGGGAATTTACGCACAAAGAAAAAAAATGTTTATTTACAGAAATGAAATATACTTATAAATTTGCTAGTAAATATTGGAAGAAGATATGGATTATACTAAATGGTCAGAAAAACTAGCTTTATTATTGAGCACTTTTAAGGTTGGGGACTGCTAACCATCTTTGTCCTGTCCTCAAATGTCCCATGCTTTCAAGACAGACAAAGGGGGATGCAAAACAATGCAGTATCACAATACGGATATGCAGATATACATCTGGACTGCTAACGTTTTCTTCTGTGTGCTGTCTCTGCATGCCCTCAAACCAGGGGACAACAGAGGTTTTTTTATATATATATATATATATACACCTCAGAAACGCTGCTCTCTTGAACAACACTGAATCATAGCCACAAAACATTAAAAGGCTTTGTGAATATCTGAGCATTTGTTTTATTCCTCTCTTTCACACATGTAAAACCGGCAAGTCTGAAAGGGCTGGCATCTCAAAAGACATGTCAGGTGGATCATTAAGAAGAGCATCAGGACTAGTAATAACAAAGGAGTCATTCTGCCTGCACTTGGGCCATGTATCTCCAGATGCACCCAGCTACAGTAATGCAGAACTGGCTACAGTAATGTTTTAACTTGAGAGTCCAGAATTTAATAACTATTGATGGAGTCAAGGCCAGTTATGCTGGAGTTCGGGGTATGTGAAAGTGAAGAAGAAAAGGCACTGTTATTTTTTGCACTCAGGTTTTTGCACACATGGCTGGCAATTAAAGCTGTTGGGGCGGTCAGAACATAGGAATACACGTACAAACAAGAGAGCAGCCCAAAATATTGCAGGAAGGTAGAGTTCCTGATCAAAGATGTTTGAAAAACACTGATCTACACAACTAGCAACCTTGCAGCAAAAAGCATGAATTTGATCGGGAATCCAGTTGCAATACCTCCCTTTTCACCCCTCTCTGTAACAAAACAGAAACAGAGCTCTGTTTGCAAGTTAGGTACAGACGACTTAGGAATGAAGAATTCTCTCCTGTCCCGCTGATAACCCAAACCGGTGTTATATTTACAAGCTCTACGATTACTATCGCTATCCTTAAGGGCAGGCCCTCCTTAAGGGCAGGCCCCGGAGAGCCGGTCACCTCTCGCTGCAACACCCACGGCCCGCCACTCGCTGCTTGCTGTCCCGTTTCTGTGCGCCCTCCGGTACCGCTCCGACCCTTCCGAACGGCACAAGGGCGGGCAGTAAGGGTGGGAGAGCAGGGAGGGGGATAAATCAAGCTACTCTACGAAAGTACAGGGATGAAAGTAAGATTTCAGAATTACTTTGCAGGCGTTCAGCCGGGAACGGAAGGCGGGAACCGAGTCCGACACTTCCCAGAGCCCCTCGGCGGCCTCGCTCATCTACCTGACGCGAGAGGAAGGCCCCGACGGCCCGGGCTCCACCGCCCCTTTGTCACCAGGCAGCGGGACGCCTGAGGGAAGCCGAGGGGCTCCCGCACAACCGCTACGCGCACACCCCCGGGGACGGGGGGAGGGCGATGACGGCGGCACAAGGACGGGGAGGGGAGGCCCTGGCGGGGATGGGCACCGCCTCGCTTTGTCTCCCAGCACCGTGACGGCAGGGCGGCGGCGGCGGCCGCCTCCTCGCTCCCTCCCTCCCTCCCTCCCTCTCTCCTCAGACCGGCGGCCGTTTCCCGCAACAAGTGCTGCGGGCGGAGCCGCCCGCGAGCGTTAACGGCAGCTGCGGCCGCGAGCCGGGCTCCGCCCCCCCCCTCCCCGCGCGCTCCCCCTCTCTCTCTCTCCCCACCCCTCCCCTTCTCTCCCCTCCCGCCTGCCCGCCCGGCGCGTCTCGCCGCTGCCCCGGCGGCTGGGACGGGCGGGTTAAGGGCAGGGTTGTCGGCTCGGTCGGGTCACCTTGGCATCATAGAGGACTTTGGCTTTGGTGGGGTCGGGCTCGAAGCAGAGAACTCTCTCCCCACGGTGGAACTTAAATTTCATTCCCCGCGAGGTCATTTGCTCATCATGGCGCAAAGGAGAGGAGCCCCCGCCCCCTCCCGCGGGGAGGGGGTGGGGGGGAGGTGCTGCGCCCGGCCACGCCCCTTTCCCCTGCCCCGCCCCTCTCCCGGCTCCGCCCCTCCCCGGCTCCTCAGGCGGAGGCGGGCGGGAAGGAGAGGAGGAGGCGGCGGGGGTGCAGCGCCCGTTGTCCCTTCTCCGGGCGGGCGCTGACAGAACCGGGCTGCTCCCTCCTGTGCCCGCCCCGCTGGCGCCGGTCACGCAGGGCGGGTGGGACGGGTGGCTGGGAACCGGCTGCGGGAGGGAGGGAGCGGCGGTGAGGGGAAACGTCCCTTCGGGCGGGAAGGGCGGGCGCCCGCCGTGAGGGGACACGTCCCTCCGGCCGCCTGCCCTGGGCTAGGGGAGCCTGGGCTGGGTGAGCTCCTGGCAGGTCACCCGGCTTTGCTGACATCTCTGTGATGGGGGGAGTAAGTGCGCCCCGAGAACAGCAGCTAGCCTTCTCTCCGTTACTGCTTCCCCTCGACATCACCACAGTTCCCATTCCTTACCCCGTTTCTTCACTAGGGAAAGAACCGCCCTGTACTCCCAAGATGGCTGTTTACACATCATAACCTCCCTCAGGGCTTCTTTTCCTCTCTTGTTCTTTGAGCTTTCCTGCAAGAAAATAAACTAGAAATAAATAGGGTGTCGGACTAGAAACTCAGTTACCTAGAGTATGATTTATCTTTCCAATGTTCAAATTCTTCGAGTCTCAAACAGGATGCAAATAGTGGAAACAAACAAAATCAATTCGCATTTTTCTTGCCCGTGTACTTTATGCTGTCTGGTGCTTGGAAGGGATGGGGTTTCAGTCGGGGGAGTACTGCAGTTTTCCACACCATGCTATTAGATGCTCCCTCAGGCCGTTACAGTTTTGATGCCAGTTCTGCATTTCTGATTTACACGAGACCGTGATCGAGCCAGGAGGCCTGGGCTTAGCCAGCCTTGTAGCAAGACCAGTTAATTTGTGATTATTTAGAATTTCTGAAGTTGCTTTTCTGTAAAAGCTGTTCAGGAGGTGGATGACTCTAAACGGAGAGAGGCAACTGAGCATACCCTAGTCCAGTGCTAATGGGAAGAGAAGTTTAAATCCTCCTTTATTCCAGTCTCTGAGGCTGATAGCAAAGCTGGAAACTACCAGGAATGCCACGGGAAAGAACAGGGAGCTGCTAGTGTATTACCAGAAGGTTTCTGAAGGGAAAAGGTGATAGGGGATGCCCAGAAAACAAGATTCTGAGAGGGTGACTGCTCCCTGGGATAGGATGGACCAAGTACTCAGTTTCTTTTGATTCAAAACTTACGTATTTTTTATAGTGGGGGTGGTGGGAAAAACCTGTGAACTTGCTGCTAAGACAAGGTGGAGTAAGAGAAGCCAATTGATCGAAAAGAAAGAGTGTAAGGAAATTAAGGAAGAGTTCCTGAAATTGTTCAGAGCTTACCCCTGCTTAGGTTAAGAAACAGGCTCCAAAAACATATGGGTGCAATGTCAATTGCAAAAACTGTTACTAAAGTTCCTTTTTTATAAAGAACAGGGAAATGGTGCTGGACACTTGCAGAACAAAGCTGCTTCCGAGGGACTACCATGCTTTAAAAAATGGAAGGAAAAAAAAAAAAAGCAGAGGAAAGAGAAGAACAAAGCTGTGCTTGTGTCCCTGCCTCCAACCTGGTGTTAAAAGTACTCATGCAATTTCTGCACAATTTCTGCACAAACAGCCTTATGTACTTCCACACTGCCTCCCAGACTCCCCCTTCCTCTTCCTCCCCACTGGCCTCCACTTCCAGACTCTGCTTCTCGTTCGTCTCGTCTCAGTCTCTCCTAGTTCACCCCTGCCCACCTTCGTGGCTCCCAGCCAAGCTACTCCTCAAGCCTTTTTGACTCAGATTTCTTCTCACGTAGGTTTCCTCACACAGATGTACAGCTCTCTGCCATAGTGTTTGAGGTCCATTTGTTGCCGTCTCCTCTCTCCCTGCTCCCACACTCAGATACGTGCATGTGTGCATCTGCCCTTATCTCCCTGAGCCACCTTGCCGTAGATGATCCTTGCCAGCAGATCGTGGCCTTGCCAGATCTCCCACCAAGGCTCCTGCTCCAGCAGGATTTTAAAAAACCTCTGTGTGGGCTGCGCTTAACCAAGATCCACCCAGAGGGAGCCCCGGGAGCAGAAAGGCTGGCACGTTTATGAAAAACCGGCCCTGTGAGAGTGCTACCCAGGCAACGTGTAGGTCTACCAGGAGATTAAATGCAGGACATGGATTTTTCAAAGGTACCGAGTTCTCCATAGCGAGGACTGCCAAATGCCTGAGCAAAACCAAAAGAAGAAGAGCAACGGCCACTTGAAAAATGGTAGCTGTGCGCATGCATGTACATACTGCCAGTGCAATGCGTGTGATGAGTTGTACCTGCCATGTAGCACATATAAACAAATGGTCCAGTGCCAGATATATCAGATTTAGCCAAGCTTGAAATATAGTTCCTCGCTTGTATCCAGCAAGTCTGCTACAAGAAGAAATCAAAGGCAGCGGGGCTCTGTCAGGCGCAGCGTCTTTAGGTTCAACGTCCCAAATGCCGAGGAACGGGGAGAGGGGCGAGGGCTGGGAGCAGGGCTTGTTCAACATTGCTGAACCAGACGAGCTGACCCGCCGCATATTTTGAAGAGATTCCCAGGACACTACAATCGCTTCCAGAAAAGAAAAGCGGTCTTACAGCTCCTCAGGGAGACAGAGCGGCCCGGGAGAGGAGACCCCCAGCCTGCTGCCAAGCTCCCCCCGCCTGAAGTGTGCCCCCCCCCCCAGATCATGAGGGCTGAGGGTTTCCCGAGGAAGCACGCCAACTGCCTGCCTTACTGCGGCCCCCCAAAACCACACTGCGGAGAGCTCCGCCGTCACGCAGCTTTTATTAAAACAACACAACCACCTGCCTTTGTGGAAGGGAAAAGAAGCGGCCGCCCGCCCGCCCCCTCCGCCTCACAAGATGGAGGCGGTGCGGGACTGCAAGGCACGCTGGGAGTTGTAGTCCGCCCGGGCCCGGGTCGTTCCCTCGCCCCGCGGGGAAGAGGCGGCAGGTTGTCGCAGAGGGGGATATTTGGGGCGGTTTCCTGCTTTCTCCCTCCCTGCGCAGCGGTTTGGGGAAAAACGAGTCTTAGGCTGGCCGGGGAAGAGGGGTGCCCCCGGCAGCAGGCGGTGCCCGGGCCCGTGTGGTGAGGCGGCGGGAAGCCGCGGCTCCGGGCAGGCCGCGGCGCCGTGGGCCCTCGCCGGGGCCGTGGGTCCTCGCCGGGGCCGTGGGTCGTCGGCGGGGACGGCCAGTGTGAGCCGTGGTGTGCGGTTGGGAAGACACCTGTGATCCTTTGGGATCCCCTGCTAGGGGAGCGGGACGGAGCCTGTCTGCTCTGTGCGGGGCTTTCACCGCCGCAACGTATGTAACCTTCGTTTTACCCCCGTGTCTGCTGTTATTAGGCACCAGGTTACTTCTTTTCCACACCTGCAGGCAAAAAAACAAAGCGACGGCACCTTCAAATATGCCTTCAATACCTAGGTGCGTTCGCGGTGTGCAAACCACACAGACTGATTTTCAAACAGTGTTGGCAGTTGAAAATGGTCAATAAAGTTTGTTCAGGTTGCCACTAAAGAGTTTTCAAGGTACTGCTGTTCAAGTTGACTATTAAGGATGTAGTGAAGGTCCTGTACATCTAGAGCACAAATAGCAAAAGTGAATTTCCAGAAGCAATTGTAGACACATGCACACGCGTTGCTTGTAGTTAATAGTAAATTATGCAGTAATTATAGGTTCGTCTAAATCACATGAAACTGTAGGATGTAGCTGTATCTCTAAGAAGACGATTAGGTGCTTCTCAAACACTAGCAGGTCACCAGGCAAAATACACATATTTGCAAGACATGTACTGGCTCAGGGGTTCACTACCTATTTTCATCAATGCTTGCTTTCTGTCTGGAGAAAAAAGTACTACATAAGACATAAGTGAGCCCTATGAATATGATTACATCTCAAATGAAGAAGTCTAGAGGGAGCCTCCCCAACAAAGTCCTGGCTGAAAAGATGCCTAACACAGTGATCAAAGATGCAATCTTCTGGCGTGTTTGAGATGTTGAGTGTAATGAACAAACAGCTTTGCCTCTAAGAAAGACCAGTTCTATCAACAGCTTCTCCTGAAGTGAACAAACTGCATTATGCTGAATACTGGCTAACTGCTTGGATCAAGAAGAGGCAAACCATTTAGCAGAGATCTGTTATATAGGGATATTTTTAATTGTTGAACTTGTAATATCCTAAAGACATACCCAGTTAGTTTGACAAGACATAATATGCATGACTGCGTTAGTTGTTGTTGTTTGAATCCTCACTGATTTTCATTACTTTGCCTGGGATCAGGCAAAATGGCAGGTATATAGTTACCTGGGTCGTCTTAGCTGGTCCAGTACTTAGCCCACACACTGAATGGGAAGGCATATCAGTTGAGGGCAGTAGAGGCAAATGGTGTTTGTATGAACTCCAGCAACCACAGTGCTAGTATGCTTTTCATAAATAATGGTGAAACTTCAGCTCAGTTACACTTAAGCAATCAATAGGGTTTTTATCCCTGCAATGAATTTTTCTTTAAAATTCCTCCTTCATTCTTTCAGGCTGGAAGCCACAAGCAGAAATTTTTAAGCATTCTGAGGGTATTTTGGCTTCATGAGACTCCCATCACATTGCTCAGATTGGAATCCCTTAATACTGTGTAATTATCTTCCTAAATCTTTATTTAACAGCCGTCACCTGCACAGGTTCTGTTGTATGTTTTGTTTGTTAGAAAACAAAATTATTTGGTTTGGAGTCGATCAGGGGAAGAGAATACATTGGTTTTGGCAGAGTGACATTCTTCCTTTTTGCCCACGCAGTTTTGCACAAGTAATTACAGCCACTAGTTTTAGTATTAGCATCATGGAAATTTTCCTACTAGTATTACAGGACACTCGCAGGAAGTGGAGGATGTCTACAGTGAGCAGAGGAGGCAGTTAGAATCAAAGCTCAGCTCACAGGAAATAGACAATAACCCTATGAGATATTTTACTGCATAAAAATCTTGCTGGATTGTGATGCACAGAGAATACAATGTCTGTATATTTAATGAAGTAATAGCCCAGTTGTCCTCTCCCTGAATTTAATAAAAATTAACTTGAACACCAACATAACGCTATCCTTGATTCTTTGAGGTAATCCTCAAAAAGCTGAAACGGTAAATGTTTAATAGAGGAACGCTTCTCCAGTATCTCTAAATTATATAAACTAATTGCTTCATTTTATTAAGGCAAACCCTGTTCCTTTCAAATCTCCTAAAGTTAATCCCCAGTGCTTATGCTCATTTCAGCTGTTTACATTGGCTTCATAAACCTTCAGCCTAAACAGAGAAAAAGAAGTAAGGATTCTTCCCATGAAACAGCTCTAGAGGGAAATCTAGACATCACTTAAATGAAGCGTATTTCCTGCTTCAACATAATTAAATTGTGAGATCTTAAAAACAAAAAAATCCCCACTCTAATTTACTGTAAAGCTACAGACATCTCTGGGATAAAAAAGGGCTTTGCTTCCATATGCTAAAAATGGGGAGATTATTGTTACGTATGAAGGACATTCCTCCTGATGTTCTTGTTTGGGTGTCTGTTTCAAACTGAGAAGTTTCAGCCAAGGCAATTGTCACTTCCATGGACAAAGCTAACATTTGTTCTGCTCAAGGGAAAAAAAGAAAATATCTTTGCTAAGACCCTCAAGTATTTCAGCAGGATGGTGGCCTTAGTGTCACAAGTGTGCCTTCTGCCATCCCTGTGAAGGTAAAACCAGATTCTAGCAACCGGGCTATGTTTATAACACCAAATAAAACAAGTGAAGGACTGCTCTCTGACAAAGTGCCGAGACCAGGCCATATCCACCTTACAAAGCAATCGCTTCTCTTCCGTGGACCTAAGACACAACTATTAGTATACTTGTGCTTTTTTTGTTGTCTGTTTCTTTTAAGTTCATGGAAAAAAAAAAAAAGCTTATTGGAGTGATGTTTTCATAGTATGAAGCTGAGAACATGTACGCTGTGCCCTGGGGAGTCTGGGGGTGGTGAAAAAAGATGATGCTGGGCACGGGAAGGGGAAAGGAGGGCGGCTGATGTGGCGTGTGCTGGGTGCATGCTGCCCGCTGGAGTGGGCTGCACAAGCACCATCTCCTGGTCTGGACACTGTCTGGGACAGCACTAGTTGACACGAGCCAAACCTTTTCCAGGACACATGCTTGCAGTTAAGTATAATGGGCAATTAGCAGTCCGGTGGTGCTTAAGCTCGTTTCCAGGCCCTGTTTTTTCTAGTGCTGTAGACATAGCTTTAGAGTCCTTTGGGCAAAAACCATTATATTGCACATGATCTGTAGAGCTGTCTTTAATTTTAGAAGGTCTCAGGCCAGGGTTCCCTGGAGCAGCTTAAGAAGTTTCTGCTGCTGGCTGTTTTCTCCACCACCACCGTCAGGTATCCTGGCACAGCTGTGTGCGCAGCAAGGAGGCCGATCTGAAGATGGGTTGAGACCTTATAGCTGTAGCAAAATTGAGCAGAAGCTTGGGCTGAAATACAAGCAATATATAGTAACAAACATTCTTTAAAAAAAATCAAGACTTAAATAAGTCCAGGTGGACATCCCAATTACATTTGACTTCAATATTTTTGCCTTGGTTCCTGTCTTGTAAAATGATAATAATACTTCAAGCCAGCAGCGAACTAAAGCTAAAACTTTCACACCCTTCTGGTTTAAATGGACCATGAAGCAATCATGGAGTGTGAAACGGTGCTGGCATCAAGGCATGAAGCCTGCAGGCGTCCAGGCAGCAGTCTGTACGATCCTTGGGCCTTCAGTTGTATTTGTGTTTTTATCTTCAGATTTGCCCTTCAGTGGCCCAAGACTCTTGGAAGACTCTGTGCACACTTACGCTGAGAGAAACTTGACCACGGTAGCAGAGTAGGGTCTGCAGAAGTATTTGAGGGGAAAAAAAAGGATGAAATATTCATAATCACAAGTAATTCAGTGGGTGTTCATTGAGGCTTCACAAATGCTCAACCCCATCCGCATGGAATAAATATAAGGAAAATATACCAAATTTTGATGTTTTCCTACAGGGTCTGTCATTATTTTATATTGCTGTGGAGGGCAAAAGATTGCATGGGATGAAGTAGAAATACGGTATTTATACATACCACATATCATGGAAATGGATTGCCTGTAGTAGAAAACACACTCTGGGCATTAGAACTGTGCATACTTCTCTTGGGAAAGAAATGGCTCTCTTGGAATGCAAACCTCCCTTACTCTTGGCCTTCGCACTGCGGCATCATAAATAATGCAGTAAGCTGCTGCCCCGAAGTCAGGAGCTTGGAAAGGAAAAAAGAAAATACAGCCCCTATGGCTGCCTTGGTGTCCAGAGAGTTGCCGAGCGAGGCAGGCTGTAAGAGGCCATGTGCAATTGGAGTGGGGAGGGAAGAGCAGGTCACTGCAGGAGAGCTGGGTGCACGGGCGTTTTGTGGCTGAGCAGAAGCAGCCTGTGCCAGACAGAGCAGAGGGCACCCCGCACCCCCAAACTGAGGGCAAAAGCAGCGGTTTTCTGGATACGTGGAGCATGGCCGGGCCACGCAGCAGCGCGCATCCCCTGGGTCAGTTCCTCAGGGTGTGAGGAGCACAGCCTTAGAAGTCAGCCTTTCCCGTTCTGCAGCGCCCACAGCACGTAAGAGCGGGTTTTTGGTTTCTTCTTCGTAAAGCCACTCCCTGGGTATTGATGGTTGCAGGGAGACAGTCCCTTCATGTGGTCTGCAGAAGAGTCCTCAAGTTCAGGCAGCTACAGAGACTGGGGTGAAATACTTGACTTTTGGAGGGGACCTTGGGATGCACACATGGCTCTTGTTTTCTTCTTTAATATGACCTCTGTAACCCCAGCAATCCTGCGCTTCTCCACCTTCCGTTTCCTATTTTAATGTTTTTGACTCTTTGCCCTCTTTCACTGTGTCATTTTTTGTCCCCTGCAACCATTTAGTTTTCCTCAGGTCTTTTTCCCACCCATCTCCCGTTTTTGTGGGGTGCATGGAGATGAAATGACATTTTGTTTTATAAAGAAATGGGCTGGTATCTCTCCCTGGCATGGAAGATCAGTGACAAGATCTACTTTTTCACCTAAGCTTCTTTTTCATTCCCATTCAGCTTTCCAGATAAGATGCTTGAGAGCACCTCCCTGAGGCTTTCTAGTAGTTGTCAGGAAAGACTCGCAACAAAAGAAATTCCATGTAAACAACTTCCACTCCACCAGAGCCACAGCTTCTGGTCTCCTCTTGTAACCCGCAGCTCCCCACACCTCCCACTCACTTGGTTGGAGCGCAGGTTCCCATTAACATTCTTTGGATGTAGGGGGTTTTGTGTGACTCAGAAAGGGAAGGGTGGGCACATGCACAGGGTCAAGATTTTTCCTCGTAGCTATAAGAGCATAAATTGGCAATTCATTAAAGTAAATGGTGGCTGATACAAAAATCTGACCCTGTGCACCTTGTACAAAGAGTCAGAAAAGTTGATACGAAGCATGGGTAAGCGAATTGCACCTTCTCTTGAACTACAAAATCACCTTTTGCAAAGAGAGTCATGTCCTCATGCTGCCAGACATACTGCATACCTTCACCTGATAGCTGATACAGTAAAGTCTTTCTTTTCGTATGTCCATTCTTTTGCTAAGCTTTATTTTTCATGGTCATCTTATTCCAAAGTACCAAAAAGAGGAGAAACTTTAAAAAAGAAATACCTGAGATAACAAGACACGATAGGGTCTTTTATTCACTCAGTCAGTAAGGTCACTCAGCCAACACCTTCTGTTCCTCCCTTTGTTTCTGTACCCGTACACTGAACGAATCAGACAAAGCAAAGTTTTGGAAGTCAAGGTACAGAGTATTGTTGAAATATGATTTAGCATTCTTGAAAGGGTTAGCTCTCTCTAGTACAACAGGATCTGGACTATACAATTCGTGGAACATCAATGTAAAAATGTTACCAAGGTAACCTTTGGAAGACACAAACAACAATGCCTGCTGTAGTGAAGATATATTTCCTTGGAGCATTCTTGACAGTTTTTCATCTGACATGACGAGTACTTCTGAATTATTTCTAAACCAACTAACATTGCAAAATCCATATTTAGGAAATTGTTTCTTAACTTAATGTACTTTTATTCTTTTCATTAAAGAAAAAATGGTGGAGGTAAGGCCGATTTTGAAGTTTTAAATTCACATTTTCACATGTTTATAATTTGTCCAGTGGTTTGATATTTTCCATGCTTTATTTGACCCCTGTGCTTTTAAGTGACCTTTTTTTTATCATTCACAAGAGTTTCTTAGGCATCTCCAGAGTTACCAGTTAGACCCTGAACATAAATTTCTGTAGTTAAAGCATTTTGGGGATGTGTGTTTTCTTTTCTTGCTTGCTTGGATAAACCCAAAATAACTTTGGCTTGAAACTTGGCATGTAGTAACTTTGGAACAGAATGTCATTTTTCTGAGGGCTCAGAAAGAAAATTCTCTCTGAAATGGTGAAGCCCTCCATGCTCTTCCCCGCATGACGCGTATTTGCAAAGGAGTCCTTTAGTTTGGAGTGGTGGTCCTGGCTTCATGGGAAATAAATAACCATGAATGGCCTTTGCTATCCTCAGAGAGAGAATCTGACTAATGGCTTTTGGAAAAATAAGTGTAGGAAGGGGTGGAGTTCTGGGAGCAGTTACGTGTCTTTCCACATTTTCTTCCTCTCTTCCCAAGCTGAGACAAATTATTGTGGACAGACAATAGCCCTGGCTACGATTATAAAATGAAGGATATTTTTCATGAGGTAGAGGTCTGCAGTGGGCTTATGAGTCGAGGACTAAGAGTGGTGAGCAGCAGATGGTGTGGGAAAGAATTTGTGGAGGCAAATCCATCTCTGTGAATTGTGCCTTTGTGGTGTGAAACCCCACCCTCTCAGTCCTTCCTTTGCTTCCAGGCTCTGAGCGACTTGGAAACCAGTTCAGAAGTATAGTGCACATGTTCCCCATCCCTTCTGCCCACTCAGTCCACCCTAATTAAGTTACAAGGAAGGCTATGCAAACCAGCCTGAAAATGGGAGTGGAAAAATAAAGCTTTTGTTTTCCCCACTCTCTCATTGCCAGAGACTTTCTCCCATTTCTTAGAATACCACCCAACGTTCAATTCATAAAGTTCTCCACAATGAGCTTCCTTCAAGCTTCTCTTAATATTGTTTGTGTATAAATTTTACTGTGAAAAAAAGGCTAAGTGATGAGGAATGTCTGTGCAGACTGGTGGCTGGGTCCTTCCCCTGGGAGGTAGGACCTGGACCTACCCCTGCTCCAGTCAGTGTTTAATTATTCACAGAGAATGAAAAGCGTTAAGAGGAAAAACTGTCAGCCTAGCCTAGTCTAGCAGCTGGTGACCACAGTGGTTCCTCAGATATGGGGAGAGGTGGATTCAGATGTCTGAGGTAGAGAAACTACCATAGCCCTGGTCTACTGCACCTTAAGTGAGTTCTCTTCAATGAACTGGGAGTAACAAATCTCTTCCTCTGATAGTTCTGTGATTTTTTTTTTCCCCTAATCAAACCTATCTAATACCTAATATTTAAATTAATTTCAGTACAACTAAAATTATTTTCCCAGTTAATGGGATTTTTTGGCTTTCTTTTCCTTTGCTCAGTTTTAGATATAAGCTTTATTATTAAACAATAATAATATAAACGTTCTCACTCTGTTTTAGTAGTAAAATTCAGGGGATTGTTTATGCTAAATTAAAGCAATTACTTCTTGTCCATCACTCAGGCTGCTATCACTGCTACACAGAGAATTAAAAATGTATTTTCATACTCTTTCAAGCCTTGAGTAATTCCTTTCTCAACATATTTATTTTGTGCTAAGTGAATGCATCTCTGTTTTTTCTTGTTTCTTCTGCTTCCTGGTATTAGTTGGTGTGCTCTGGACTAACCAGCCTTTCCCAGCAAAGAATGGTTCAGCTAAAGAATGCACAGTGCAATTTGTTTATTTTACCATTTGCTACTAAACAGAGGTAATGCACCCTGAAAAGAGAAAGCAGGAAAGCTTCTCAGATGGTGGGCTCACCAATGTTCTTTGGTTGTTTTGCTGGAGGCTGAAAATTCAGCAAAACACGTAATTAGCCCATGTTTGAAATTCCCTGTTTTGTTGGAAATTAAGCACAAGCTAAACTCAGTTCCTATTCAGCAAAGAGTATTAACACATGCTGAAATATTAGTATCTACTTCAGCATCTGGCTTAAACTGTGCCTAAATCTTTAAGGTTAAGACAAATTCATCTTTTAGAAAGAGAAAGCTTCTTACCTGTCCTTCTTGTCATTATATGTGTGTGCATAATTTGGAGAAATTTAGGTGGAAAATGGGCTATACATATGCCCTGGTTAATCTAGATTTACAGGAACACTTTGCTATGGGTCCGTTTAATGGACTAGTTAGACTAAAGGCAGCAGGGGATCCTTGAACCATGGGAACATATAAAAAATTTGGCTGCAGGACAAAACAAAATACAGAGGGGAAAAATGGATTTTTGCCTCATAAGAAGAAAGAGAAAGCACGGAATGATTTTCCTATAAAGCCTATTGTTATTACCTGTCTTTTTAATAATGATTAGATCTTGAGAGAGAAAAGTGAGCTACACGCATTAAACCTGCATTGATCTAGAGCCCCTCGTAGTTGCAGGCAAGTGAGCGGGCCAGTAGAAACTGACATTCAGACTCGTGAGACTTGTGAAGTTTTGAGGCAACAGCACTTTAAATCACATTTTTATTTGCAGGCATGGCTTTTGCATTTGAGTTTAAAATGGTGCAGATACCTAGTTGCCCAACTCAGCAAAATAGTTTGCAATCATCTGCTTGAAAAATAAGTGAGCTGGTAAGATACAGTAAAGGTGCTCAAGAAGTGACTGCCTGGAGTTGTACTGCTAACCGATGGATGGCACCAATGAAATGCTTAATTCATCTTTAGCAAAAGCAAGATCTTTTCCATTGGTTCTTTTCCGTAAGCCCTGAGCACAGAGCTCTTCACAGCGGTCCCCAGCTGATGCCCTTCTGACCAGCAAACAGCCAATTCCAGCGGCATCTTCCACTGACAGCATGCATCACTGTGGCTGCTGTAGGAATAAAGGGACCTGGCGTTCAAAAGGGAGGCCAAAACAAAAGCTGGGGAAAATAATGGAAGTCCTGGGATCACCAGTGTGACAACGCTGAGGGTGTCTGCTTTATCACATCCAAAGTCAAGAGGTGAACATCATCCCTGAATACTTTACCGTTTCTCCAGGGAGCGTCTGGGGCTCTTCAGGGCAGGAGAACAGAAATTAGGATGATGCCCAGACTGGAGGGGACAGGACAGCGATGGTGATGTGGGAGGCTTTTGGTGTTCTGCTTCTTTCCCCCACAGGCATCTCAAGATGCCCAGGGGTCAGAACAGCCACGCTAACAGGCACAAAAGACAGCTTTGAAAGGTCTTTTGCTCATTTTGTCTGCTTGGGGTTTTTTTTCTGTTTGTTTTGGGGTTTGGTGGTGATAGTGGTGGTGGTGTTTTTTTATGCTAGGTCTTGTGTGCTTTGCCATGAGGAAGTTTGGTGTTGCCTGCTACGTCTTGTGCTCAGCCTGCCTGTGGGATTCAGTCCCTCGCACTTCTGTCAAGTCCAGGCATGGGCGTGCAAATCTACACCTCCATCACCTGCCCCGTTGTGCCGGCTGTGTCCTGGCACCCTCAGCAATTCATCTCACACCTCACATGGCAGCAATTTTAAGAAAGCGCGTGCAGACACAGATATAACCGCTGCTTTTTTACCGGTTACGTATCTGGGTCTGCACTTGTTTTCTTAATTTCTTATTAAAAAAGAATAATTTCTGTGGTAAAGTAAAAATAGGAAGGGCCCATTTGTTCTCTCCGGCAAGTGCTTATCAGTCTTGCTTTAATCCATACATAGTGTACTAGGGGCTGGAAAACCGAACAGAAGGTATTCAAGATATCCCCTGACATCTGATGGCCCTGTATAGGTTGCTTTCTTCTGTCCATAGGTTCAGGCACTCGTGGATACCCTGTGCTTGAACAGCATCAGGGCATATTGGCCTGGATTCCCCTGGGCTTGAGTAAGATGCAGTTTCACTGATTAGAGTAAAAAGAGTCACCAGGAATTAAATGATGTGTCCTAATTAAGTCAATCACAAGGAGTGTACCCCTTCAACAAAGCTATATTTAATAGGTGCTGTACTAATTAAGTGGGGAAAGGAGAAACACAGTCAGTATACAGTCAGTAGGTGCTTTGGGGAGCCCAAGGCCAGGATGAAACTTGTCAAAAACAGTGGACCCAAGTCTGGGGAAAATGTGAAAATCTTCTTTGATGATGATCTTCTTGACAGCCTGCTAGAAAAAAGGAATAGATGAGATACCTTGCAGCCGACTATCAAGTGTATAAGATGTGTTATGCTTATTTTCCTTGCACAGGTCAGTTAAGAATGACTAAAGGTGGCAAACCAGAGGCCTTCAAGTCCCCAGAGGAGCAGAGGTCCTAACCCGTGGTCCAGGTCTGCTCTTGTGATGCCCAGCATCTCAGTGCCCAGGGACCCTGGTGGGGCTGCAGGATTCTCCTTCATCAAGCATCAAACAAGGGCTGCCTTGGGAGTTTGTGACAAAACCTGCAAATCCAGGAGAGCTGCTGTTGGCCAGAATCTTCTTGGTGGGCAGCAGGGACTCATCTGAGTCTTGGGGTCGTCTCAGATTGTAACATAGGAGGAGAGCTGAGAAAGGCTGAATAATCTATGAAGTGGATCACTTCCAGCAGCCTGGAAGATTGCTCTTTCCAGTGCTGACATTGGAAAGACAGGATGTTGGGATTATAGAGATGCTAGTGGGACTAAGTGGCTCATTCCCATCCCATATTAATGCGGTATTTGGCATCCAAAGGATGACGTTTTGCACTAAGATTCCTCTGTGAACTAAATCACTTTACATGACACTGTTGTTTTTATATTTCTACTTAATTTATTTATTGAAGGCAGTTGTTTATATCGGACTACTCATGCAATGTCCAAACTTCTTTGGATCATGTATACTAAGCCGTTAAGCGGAATAGCCTTGGCTACTAAAAGTGGCGTAGATTTATATCTCAAACATATCTGAGAATACCAAGGACTAGAAAAAAGTTCCTGAAAAATTTCTGAAGTACCTTTTGAAAAGGAGATACAAGAAAAATGACTTACACCTATAGAGCATCATATAAACAGAGCATAATATATAAGAAACATACGGTCTGTATATAGAGCATGAACTTAAAAATGAAGACTGAAGGACATTTTACTGATCGAGTTCCAGAAAAACTAACAGATGGGAAAAGACATGGTTATTTAAAGGCTGAGAAACGAGCACAAATACTGTTAGACTCTGACTATATTTCAGTGAATAAACAAATGCAGTCCTTACTCCACAATAACATAACATGTCATTCCAATGCTAAACACAGTCCGAGGTAAAGGAAAATGCTTCATCTGATTGTTTTACGGTCATCTCCCACTTTTTAACGATACATTGAAGTGAAATCTAAGTGTGGGCAAGGAAAAAAAGAATATACAGCCATTTACAATTTAAAAGAGCCTATGAGTTGTTATAGTTTTCTTCCAGGGATGTACTGAAGCCCATTCATCTCCTAACAGGCAAGCTGAGGGTACTGCGGTCTCGGCACCTTGCTAGGGATGCTGTTGCTGATGGTGGGCACCACAGCTCTACCCGGCGTTCCTGGCAAGAGGCCACCGCCGAGCCCCCTCTTCGTGCAGGGAAGCAGGACTTAGCAGATAACCACAAATTTCACCTGACTTTTCTGGGACTTCTCTGCAGCACCGTTTTTCTTCTTGTTGTGGTGGGTTGACCCTGGCTGGGCACCAGGTGCCCACCAAAGCCGCTCTATCGTTCCCCTCCTCAGCTGGACAGGGGAGAGAAAATACAACAAAAGGCTCGTGGGTTGAGATAAGGACAGGGAGAGATCACTCAGCAGTTACCGTCATGAGCAAAACAGACTCGACTTGGGGAAATTAGTTTCATGTATTATCAAGCAAATCAGAGTAGGTTAATGGGAAATAAAACCCAAACCTTCCCCCCCCAGAACGCCTTCCCCCCACGCCTCCCTCCTTCCCGCCTCAGCCGCACTCCTGGTTCTCTCTGCCCGGACAGGGGACGGGGGCTGGGGTCGGTTCCTCACCCCTGGTCTCTGCCGCTCCTTCCTCCTCAGGGGGAGGAGGACTCCGCGCTCGGCCCCTGCTCCGCCGTGGGGTGTCTCCCGCGGGAGACAGTCCTCCACCAACTTCTCCAAGGTGGGTCCCTCCCCCGGGCTGCAGTCCTTCAGTCCCAGCCTGCTCCCGCGCGGGCTTCCCCACAGAGCGGCGGCCATCTTGGGGGCCTCCATCCCCCTGCTCCGCCGTGGGCTCCTCGCCAGCACACCTCCTCCGCCGCCTTCTTCACTGACCTCGGTGTCTGCAGGGTTGTTTCTCTCACATATTCTCACTCCTCTCTCCGGCTGCGGTTGCCGTTGCGCAGTTTTCCCCCCCCTTCTTAAATCTCTTCTCCCAGAGGCGCTACCACTGTCGCTGATGGGCTCGGCCTTGGCCAGCAGCGGGTCCATCTTGGAGCCGACCGGCATTGGCTCCGTCAGACACAGGGAAGCTTTTAGCAGCTTCTCACAGAAGCCACCCCGCTACCAAAATCTTGCCCCACAAACCCAACATGCTTGTGCAGTGGTTAGTTTTCCTCATTACAGGAAAGCTCTGTGGACTGTTAACATGGATGCGGTAACGTGTATGAAAATGCCTTCGCTCCAGCTTGGCATTGCCTTGCCACAGCTCAGGTGCCAGGAGTTAAATGATGTTCTGCCCTAAGTTGGGTTCATACAGATGATTTCAGGGGAAAGGCGCAGCACTAAACTGATTATCAGCTTACATTTTATTTGTTAAATATTTACTGCCCACAGCTTACAGCCTCTCTGGAGACAGATGATTACATTTTCCACCCTGTTATGAAAACAAATCTTCTCTCTTCCTCAGGATGCCTTTTCCTTTTAAGCAAAATTAAATCTCTGATTTTCTGAGAGACTTGCTGTGGTTAAATCACTGCCCTATATTTCCTTCAGTAGTGATCTCAAATGAGTTTGGCAAGATAACAAAACTTTCTGTAACACACTGGTTAGTCCTTTTAATTAACAGGGCTGAATACAGCCAAAAATATAGTTTCCAAAATATTCAGCCCCAGACCAACACAGTTCTGTGTTGCTTCAGGTGTCATTTAAGCATGTCGTAATATTCCCAGGAACTCTGACTGTCTCTTCGCAGATGATGTTATTACAAATAGGACAGCATTATTCAAATAGATAAATTCTGCTGCAAATGATTTGCAAAGGTGTCCTTGATTTTTGTGGAGGCATATGCAAACATTCTTCCTGATATTTGGCTGCCTCTATTAAAGAGACAAGTAAGGGAATGAACAGTGCTTCATATTTTAACAGCAGGAAAAACTACTTTTCTAGGATCTGTCCTTTTCATATTTCCAGGGGCAAAGTGTGCCTCTGGTACTGCTGAGAACCTCTGGACCTCTTGCTACACGAACCTCTCAAGAAACCCTGGTGCAGAGATTGCGCAAACATGTTATAGCACCAGTGTTTGGATCGCACCATGCAGAAAACTTCATCGTGTTTAATAGTTCCAGCTGAGGGTGGAAAGATATCCTTCCAGCCTGGAATGATTTCTGGGGTATTAGCTAAACATTGGCAAGTTTATGGCCAAACTGAAATGTGGACATCATGGATTAATGCCCCTTTTGTGCAACTTCTCAGCTCATTACTTAATTCTGAGAAGACGAAGGGTTCCCCTGACCACGCGTGTGTTTTCAGAGGAGACTTCAGCTGCACGACTGTGCTTGTAAGACTGAAACTTTGTATGAAATAGCTTGTTTTATTATGTGCTTAAGTTGTGGTTTGACAAGATGATTTAGGGTGTCTCATGCCTTATCTAACAGGCACGGATTGCAAAGTGCTAGACAAACTCACTCTGCGGGTTCATACTGGTTCAAAAAATGTAGGTGGGAAGTATGACTTGTCCTAGAGACTTGCATAGTCTGTCTGAATTGTTATTATATAAAGTATATGTAAGGTATTATATAAGGTATTATAACACCTTACTTGGGCTGAGGTATTGTTTGTCCTCCTGTGGCTGGCATAAAACTGACATACATAACATATTTTACACTCTGATTCAGCGTACTGCAGAGGTGTTCATATCTGATATCATCACATTTGTGCTGCCAGGGGATCCAATAGCACAGCTTCTGTATCCATGACCATGACTTATGTCACTTTTTACAGAAGAACCTAATCAAAAAATCAGCAAAACTCCCTCTGAAGTCAGGGGCTTTGGATCAAGTCAGTCTCTCATTTGCTTTGCTCCCCCCAGCTGGAAACAGACTGGATAACTTAATTGGTTTTAAAAGAATGCTTCATTTCCTAAGAGAACGGCTTTGACTTAATCTCATTCAGTAAAATGCTATAAAAGTGACTTTCCCACAAATAAGGAGCAGTAAATTAGCTTTTAAGAAAAAGCATTCTATATTGAACAGCACCACAACTTAACTAATTTTTAAACTGAGGTATCTATGGTATTTTTTTGAAAGAAATCTTCAGTGTAGTTACTGTCTTGTTCATCTATTAGCCCTGGGGAGAAGAGGGAAGGAACGTGTGATGTGATGTGATACGTGTCATGAGATCACTCCTGGTTTGAAGATGACCTCAGCCTAAGGCAGATGGCTAAGGCATCTAACAGGAGTATCTGCTTAAGCTACAAAAATTAGACATAGTTCATATTTCTGAGGCTTCAAAATACGGGAGTGTTTCAGTATGGTTTTAGTTTTTGCCTGGCTTAATTACAATGCTCTGCTAGCACAGTGTGCTGCTGGTTTGTTTCTTTTCCTAGTAGCAAGTCTGAATGCACTCCTAGTTCTCTTGACAACGATCCCGTTCCCAAAGTCATACCCATGACGAGGGCTTGTGACTGAAGGAAAAAAATAACAGCTGCTCACAAAGCTGTGTCTCAGACCTTTCAGACCTGTCGTTTGATTCCCAAGGTAGGTTTCTCTACGTTGTCTTTCAAAAGGTGGGCACGTGCCAGGCCGAGCAGGGTTGGCCTTATCAAGATGGTCACGGAGACCGGGAGGTTTCAGATCGCGGGTGAAACCACGTTACCTCATCTTTCCAGATGCTCATTCACCTGCTTACACACATGCTTCTGGCTCACAGCGTGAGACATGCCGAAGTCATGAAAAAAAGCTGTAGGTTGCTGTGGGAGTAGTTAACATTGGAAAAACCAGTCAGCAGATGTTTGTGGCGTTTCGTATGGGTTCCTGCAGTCTCTGCTTCTCTGGGACTCGGTGCAGCCCCAGCACTCCACACCGTTAGATTGCAAGTGAGATTGCAGAGGGGATGAGTCGTTGTTTTGGCTGGGATTTTTTTCTGTCCTATATCTGCTCCTGTAATGAGGCCACAGTACATACTGAGAAATCTACATGCTAGAGCATACAGTAGCAACTGTGATGGCAGGAGGACTAGTTATGTCAGTCAAGTTAACTCCAAGCTATTTTTGCTTTCTGCACAGGCAGTGCTACAACAGCACGGAACTACTCGGAGTTCAGCGTTTGCTCAAGCCAGTCTTAGGCAGTGGTTTTATTACACTGCATTTTTGCGGGGACCGGTAGTGTTTGGGAGCAGACTGGAGAGCAGCAGCAACACAGTGCAGTTCTCTGGGGGAGAGAGGCTGCAGCTAATTGACTTCCAGGCGTGTGAAACAAAAAGGGCTGCTTTCGGAGGAAGGGGAATTACAGCTTGGCCAACAGAAGTTACAACGATTGAGCAAAAGCAACGGGTTTGACAGAGAGTTTCTAGTTTCATTTCTTGAGCACAGGGGCCAGGGAGCCATAGACCTGAGAGCTGGAAAGTGGAAGGGGAAAAATTAAGACAGTTTCAGTAGTATTATGGGCATATGGGACACACTGAAAAAGGAGATTATTGAATGATGGCAGTAGCGATTAACAAAAATTGACTGCAAAATTGAGTATCATTTGCTTCATCTGTCCTCCTTATTCCCATAGTGTATCATCTTACCTTTGAGGTTTCTATTAGGACAAGAGTATTTCTGCCTTTTCTTTGCTGATTAGAGCCATGGAAAGCCTTAAAGGTCAATTTATTTATTTATTGCAAAAACAACACCCTGTTTTTAACCAGGTCCCAAGCTGCTGAGTTAAGAGTGTCAGTGGGTGAGAAGGAAAACAAAACAGCAGCAGGAGCAGGAAAGATTTTCCTAGTTCAGGGGCTGAGTCCAGAGAGGGGCTCTGGAGCAGAGTGGAGGTGGGTGGCAGGGATGCGAGGACCAACAGAGAGTGAAAAGCAAATTCATGGCACTCAAAGGTGTGGGAAGGAAAGAGCAGGTCCGAGGACAGGTAGAGCCTCAGGCAAAGGGAGAAAAGCGGAGGATGCTGCTGTAGGGAGGTGGAGGGTAGAGAAGAGAGGCTCTGGCATAAAACATGAGGAGACAGTCATAAAACTGGGTGCATGGTGAAGGGCCCAGCTGTAAGGCAAGGGAAAAAAAAAGTTCACAGGGGTGTTTTTAATTGGACTCATAGTAAAAATTTTTTGAAAAAGCAAGGATAGGTAGACAACAGAGGAGGAAAATAGCAAACACCATGGGATGATGTGTAAAGAATAGAAAACTCAGAAGAAAGTTTAGAATAGTTCAGATTTAATAATTAAGCCTGTATTGTAGGCCTGTATTGACAAGGAGCAAATGGTGTCCTTGAAAGGTGCCTTCTCAAATTATGTCTCTTCCTTATCAGTAAGAAATAGGGCTAGGTCTATTAACCCACTCCAGCTTTCTCTAAAAATGTTTTGTTTAATCTGAAAAAAACCCCCACATGATTTTTCAGAAGAACAAAAAGTCAGCTCAAACAGACTGAGAGTGCTTTTTCTTTTAATCTTTTGGTTTGCTTAAGGAGCTGAAAAATCAGCCTGAGGCTCAGCCAGAGCAGTTACAGGTACTTTGCAAGCTGCAAAAAATCACCCCCTCCCCAGGGCACACTAAAACGCATTTCTTTGCAGGGCAGACTAGGAGCTCGCACAGAGTTACTTACCAGCACTGCACCATAACTCACCGACACGACTTGGAAACGTGCCTTATTTGCATTGCTCGGCTAAGGATTCGTTCAGCACATCCCAAAGAGAATGACAAAGCGCCTTCGTACCCGTGGGCTGCTGCCAAGCTGATCCCCAGGACTGCGCTGAATTATGCCGCTTTGCAGTAGGGACCCTTAAGCCAACAACAGGCATATTTCAGCAACGCGCTAACCGTGACCTCTTGCTTTCAGCAGGCACATCTCTGACGCTGGCGGGAGGCCAGGCGAGTGCCAGATAGGGGCAGCTTTGCTGATTCACATTAGCCATACATCCTCCCGCACCGGTGAAATCCTCAGCTGACCTGTGAACAACACAAAGGAGGATGGATCTACCCCTAATGCTCTAACTCAGAACTCCTCAGCCTAGTTTTTATGACATTAAAATCTTAGAAAATCTTAGCGGTGAACTGCAGGATGGGTCTATATGGCTAAAATTGCATGTTTTCAACTTGAAAGCAAAATGAGTATCTAAATGTAATGGGATTAGATTAGAAGTAACAATACATCAAATTAACCATTTCAATGTATTGTCCATTGGTTGGCCAGGACTTGTTACAGTATTCCTGCTTACACCGAAAATACAAACCTTAGTTGGATGTGAGCATGCAGGCAGTTAGTGGAAAGGATGGGCAGATTCTGCATGTTCTTTCTCTTGATTTACAATACCAAACTACTGCACATGCATGTGAAGAAATACACTTGAATTCTACTTTCCACTTTGGGCAGATACTAACTCACCATTTCCATTCCAAATGTTTATTTACTTTGTTTATCTCTTTCCATCTTTTTCCCAGGATACATGGTTGTCCTCAGAATGAATTCTCCCCCCTAAAGGTCTGCAATGTGTTAGAACTCATTTCTCCAGCCAGAAGGACAATCTGTGTAATAATTTCTGTGTTATGAAAACATAGCATCTACTAAAAATTGGTAAAAATCAAAGTACTTATTCGTTATTTTCTCTGTAGTCTGCAGGGAGATCTAAAAGCAATAAATGAAAAGACTATCAGTGCCTCAGGAGGATAATGAGAACTTTTATTGCCCAGGAAAGAAAAGTTTATATTGAAGCTTAGTGGATACCAACCCTGTGCATGTGAAGATGCATCCTGTTTTGAAACAAGACAAATATTTTTCTGATGGTGGGAAATTTTCCTGGGATACAAGAATGATGTGCACCAAGAGAGCAATCAAAAGACACGGTGTCTTACCAACTGTTTGTGATCCTGGTTTTCTGTCCTCACTCTGACCTAGGCTGGTCCAACAAGAGGTGCCTTGAGTTTACGTGACAAGCTCTGTGGTGCTCTGGTGAGTTCGCAGCTGCCCCCTGCCAAATTTCAGACAGGGGCTGCTGTTGCAGTTAGTGGATGCAGCACATCCACAGCTACTAGTAGTGCAGCACCCGAGGTGGATGACTTCGCGAAGGAAGATCCCCTCTCTGCTTGAGAGCTGGGAAAAGTCTGATGGCTCCAAGAGGCATTTCTGAATTGCAAACATGGCGTTGAATAAAACAGACACATGCGGCCATTTATTTATTTATGCTTAGACCATGGACATTCATTTAAGACTTGAAAATGAAATTAGCTTTATATTTACATATGTGGGTTTTATGTATTTATATAAACGTAGCTTTATATTTTGGGGGAAAGAGGAGTAAAGGTAGCCAGGCACAATGCTTTGGCCTCCTGTATAGCAGCTGACAGCATTAAACTTAGTCACACGCGGGTCTAATCATTGCCGCGGTTTGGACTGGGGTGACTTGGATCCAGTGCTCTCACGTGCTTAGACTGGTTTGTGAGTAAAGTCCTGGCTCTAGCTCACACCACAGAGGTGGAGATCTGCCTTGTCCAAAAGCAACAGCTCAGCAGCGCTTCACCTCCTCGGTGTTCCCGTCTCGCTGAGGGCACTGTTCATAGCGAGTAGTTTACCACCGCGTCGGGGCTTGGACTTGCCAGACCTACGTTAGCGGGATGCTGCCACGGCTCTGCGGTACCCAACGCCAGGATCGGCTCAGCCGCCTCTGCACCGAGCATCTGCCTTCCCCCGTAGTGACAGTGAAGCTGCTTGGTAGCGTGCCGTGCCAGTGCCACAGTCAGACACGTGCCATGGGTTCAGCTTTCTCTCCTTGGCTTCTCGTCTGCACCTCTGGGGATTTTTCAGGTGTTTCTTTTTGTATCGGTATTGGGAAGGCTTAGTATTATTCTGCTTGCAAGTCTGGATGAGAGAAATTCAGTGCAGCGTTACGGAGGCACGATACAGCCTAACTACACCAAATGCCTGCCGAGAGTCGGCGTGTTGCAATCATGGGATGGTTGGTAAAAGTTATGTCTTGGGAAGAGCCAGGACAGTGTCCGAAGGAAACAATCCAACCATCTGGAATCACTTGTATGA
Organism: Buteo buteo; assembly: GCF_964188355.1. Classification (NCBI taxonomy): domain Eukaryota; kingdom Metazoa; phylum Chordata; class Aves; order Accipitriformes; family Accipitridae; genus Buteo; species Buteo buteo. The sequence continues at coordinate 18,779,674 of NC_134195.1, read as the reverse complement.
GAGCCCATCATTTCTAAATCCCTAAGCGCTAGATCCTACAGTCCGCGCACACCCAAAAATACGATTAGCATTGACAGGGGAAATGGCTGCATCGAAGAATCTTGAAATGAAAGCTTATTTGTATTAAATACAGATTAAAATCCAAGTTTAAAGCGGCAATCGAGCTTTTTAATTGCTCCTTTCAGCTGTGGTTTTGTAAGAAGTAGAAAATAACTGCACAAGCATCAGTTAATTTAGAAAAGTCTACTCTGAAGGGAGATTTTGCAAAATGCTAGGAATAATAAAACAGAGCCATTTTTACATTGTGCCAGAAAAAACTCCAAGTTAACAAAAAAAGTCTGGCTCCAAGCTGGACCACCAAAATAGAAACTAAGCGTAGCACTACAAATATAGTCCCAGAAATTGGTTCACATCAATTTGGTTATCCTCTAAGTAAAAAAAAAAAAAAGAGGAATGACTAAAAATTTCTGATTTAATAATGCTCTGAAAAATCCCACTTGTATTGCAGGCCATCTCCATTAATGTAAAAGCCAAGACTCACTTTTTTTGTTAGTACACACACCTTTATGCATTAACAAGTTGCATAGCAAGACGATTATAATGTACTTCCAAGGCTTTGCACTAAATTGAGAGAAACTTTTGTGCAAATTCCTAGGTTAATCCAATTTCCTTTCATGGAGTAAAAAGGAGCAAAAATATCTTAAAATAATTGAGATAGGAAAGGTACTGAAAACCTGTTTTATGGAAACTGCTGTTTTTCTGACAAAAAAAAACCCAAACAGCACAACATTTCTGACGCTGCAACTTGTTAAAATAACTGCTGCTGAACATAAGGGGTCCATCTGCTAAGAAAAATTGGAGTAATTTTTAAATAGTTGCAGTAGGAGCAGTTTCACTTTAAACAAAAGGGGTTTAGAGGGTTTTTTTGGCATAATGCTGGATCTAAGGTCAGGTGGCTAAGCTTTGTTTTAGAAATACAGAAAGTAGAAGCTTCTACTGTAAAGAGCAGCACGGTGTCTCAGAGGACAAGAGACCCGACCCAAACAAACTAAACTCGAGGACACAGAAGTTGACCTTCTCTTACCTGCTACCTAGCAGAGGTATTTAGAGACGTTGAAAGCACCTGCATCCAGAAGAAATTAGAAGGAATGCTGGGATATTTTAAAATTATGCAGGCTGGATAGTCTATCTTTAAAGGAAATGCTGAGAGATTGCAGAGGGACCTGGCAACTGTGGGACTACCCAGAACAACAGTAGGTAAAATCCAGTGTATATAAAAGTGAAGTAGCACACACAGAAGGTAAACCATGAGTGTATCTCAGAGGTAAACCATGAGTGTATCTCGGAGGGCTCTCAACAGTTTCTGCTCAGGGCATTGCCACTGACTGTCCCTGGGAACTGGGAGTAAAAAAAAAAAAAAGAAAAAAAAAGGAATTCCAGGACAAAGACTGGATTAGAAACTGCAATAGGAAATATCACAGTGAAGAAATATTCATAAGCCACGCCAACAATTTGACCCATACAACACATCTTTATAATTTCTGACCGTCTCTCAGTATTGACTGTCTTCAGCATAACACGCAGCGAAGTCTGACAGACGTTGCTCTTTCCTTACTGCTTGAAAGAGACTTCCAAGTAAAGAGTCTTTCCCGAAGTTTACTGTTGACCTTGTTTTCTCCAGCCTCCCGTAGCTCCATAGCCACAATTTCCAATGCTTACACACAAATTTGTAAAACTCAGCTTTTCCAGACATCGATTAAATTCCTGCTTCTCCCAGCCCTGGCATCACAGGGAACCGGGGTGGTGGACTGACCCCTTCCACCCACCAAAGCCCCGGCAGCAGGCACGGCGGAGGGGGACGGAGGAGAAGCAGGGAGTCTATAGCCAGCCCCAAATTTTGTCCCTTTTCTGGAGTGCTGTGTAGCTACTAGTGCACGGTGTGCAGCAGGTGTGTTCCCTACTTCCCCCAGATCCTTAAAATGGACATCATAGATGAAGGTCATTAAATATGAAGACAACTCTCCCATCCTTAGCTATCGCAAGTGGCTCACTCTTCTCCGCTGGCCCACCAGAGTAATGCTGGCTTTTTTACTCTGGTCCTGCCTGTTTTCAAAGGGTGCAGCAACAGAGAGGGGAGGGTTAGGTAAATGGCACTCTCTACCGGTTCCTGAATAACTCTAGCCTTCACCTTGAGGTCTGAAATTGCTCTCCTCTTCACAAGGGCATTTCTCCCACCGACCGGGGAAACAAATCAGAAGAAATAGATCCTTTGCTGCTTGTTCATAAAGTAATTAATCAATACCACCACTGGAAACCTGTGGTGGAACTTCACAGGCATCAAAGCAGCAATACAGAAGTTAATTTAATTGCCAGTAGTTTTGAGCAGAGCAAACTATCAGATGAAGCTGTCTAAAGCTAACATTTCAAAGCTTTCAGGTTCTTGCTTGACCAAGCCCAGCATTTGCAACACTATTTTTAAAACACTCACTACAATGAACAGGCACATGTGCTCAAGGCAACATCCCCATCTCAAGAAAGTCACTTCTGCATTCTCAAAGAAAGGCAAAATATCTTTTACTTTCTTGTGGCTTGCCAGGTTAAGCCACAGAGTCAGCCATCTCACCAGGACACATTTTGTCAAATAATTTTTTCTCCTAGCACAGCCAAACCACCCCACACCCATGCCACTCTGCGATGAAACACAGGGCTTGCTGTCTTAGACTGCTGGCAGCACAAGCCGTAGCAAGAAGCAGGTTTATCTTTTCTGGTTCTCCACCACTGTGAGATACAGATCAAGCTATAACCAACATTTCCCACACTAAGTTTAGTAGCATTCATTCCGCTTTTCTTACACTCACAAGGAAACATCTCTACCAGCCCTCCTCACCTTTCTGTTGCTTGGTGAGATCCTCTCGCAGCAGCTTCACAGAACAAGGCGTCAAGACTGATGCTGCAGAAACACCAGAAAAAAGAAAAAAAAAAACAAACCAAAAAAAAGAAGTTTCTTCGTCTCCGTGTTCCGCAGAAACTGCTCATTCAGAGACTCTGAGCTGACAAGATGAAGAGAAGCAAAAAGGCACCGTGTATCTCGGAGCCCAGCGGTTGAGCCGCTGTGAGCCAGCGCAGAACCCGGTGACCTGAGCTCTTGTTCTCGGCTTCTCCACTTTGGGAATCGCTCCCCATTAACAGCTCCCTCGCACAAGGGGCAGGTAAAGGATACACTTATCCAGTCCTCTCCCTTCTGAAGGGGAACAACCGAGATTACTTACACCTCCGTGCAGTACAGGGCCACAAGCAACTTGTGCTGCTCTCAACAGTGTCGTAACGTGCTAAAAGTTTGCGTTTTCAATGTTTTGAGCGGTGATAAAAAAGAACCCTAATGTTTTTAAATGCTTGCTAACAAAGCTACAGAATGTTTTAAGTAATCTTAACACACTGGTAAATTGTATTGTTTTCTACCTTACTTGTATTGAAAGATTCAATTTTATTCCTTTTCATTTGCATGCAATCAAAATGTTTAAAATAGAAAATGCATGTTTTAGGAAATGGTGCATAGCAGATACCACCCACTCTCCTCTCAGAAAGCATTTGCAACTGTAGCTTATGTGTTGCTATTATTTGTTGCACATTCCAGTTATACAATGAAAGTACTTCTTGCGGGGGTTTTGGTGGGGTTTTTTTTGTTTGGTTTGGTTGTTTTTTTTTTAAGCATGGTAAGGCACAAGAAGCAGAGTGATCTTTTAAGCTCCCTCCCGGAGGGGCACAGCTCCGTAACCAGTTCCATGAAGTGCCCTCATGCCTGGTGGGTCAGCATCACGGGCAGCTTCGCCTGCTGGATGGTGGTAGCGCCTCTGGGAAAACAAATTTAAGAAGGGGAACCTGCAGTGAGTAGGGAGTTGGGATGTGAGAGCTGGAGCAGGGACCAAGTGCAGAGTCCTCCTCCCCCTGAGGAGGAAGGAGCAGCAGAGACAAGGTGGGATGAACAGACCCCAGCCCCCATTCCCCGAGGAGGGAGAGAGAACCGGGAGTGGGGTTGAGGTGGGAAGGAGGGAGGGGTGCGGGGAAGGCGTTCTCAGGTTTGGTTTTACTCCTCAGTATCCTTGTTTTGATCTGATTGGTAGTAAATTAAATTGATTTTGTTTCTTCCCCAAGTTGAGCCTGTCTTTAGCCCGTGCCCACAAGTGGTGAGTGATCCCTCCCTGTCCTTGTCTCAACCCACAAGCCTGCCTTTAGATTTTCTCCTCAATCCCACCATGGCCAGAGGGGAGGATTGAGTGAGCGGCTTCGTGGTGCTCTGTCACCAGCTGGGTTTAAACCACGACACATGGAAAGAAGGAAAATGAAATGCTTCTCCCCCCAACCCACAGCCCTTGCTTCAAGACCCTCATTAGCTGCAGTCACACCAAGTGCACCACGATACACACCTGCATGCCCTGAGCAAAGGTACCCTCAGAGATTTCTCCACCTCGCACTGATCTTTATTTTATTCTTGAGAAACTGGAGTTGCTAACATTTATAATCCTCACACCTCTGTTAAGTACTTCTATAAACTTCATTCCGCAGCTTTAAGGGGGAAAGAAACCTTTTCGCTTAGCACTGCATGGATCATCCACGGGAGCATATGTATATGGTAGGGAACTACCTGCACGCACGGGTGGTACTTCTTCCTTCCGAACACCAGCATGAATGACATTTGACTGTTATGGAGTGAAAACAACAGAGGAGATGAGGGAGGTATGATGGAAGACAAATGCCAGAACACCCAAGCAGAGGGTAGAAACTTTAGGCAGAGGAGATAGGAACTCTTGGCCCATGTTACGCACTTTGAGGAGCTGTCTTGTCTCTGTTTGTGCCAGGGACATCTATAGGGGAACACGCAGTCCAGGTCCTCTGCCACCACGTTGTCTTGCAGCTTATCAACTACGCAGCCCCACCAACTAACGCAGCACACCCGGCCCTTCCGCTGCCTGCGACTGCCTCCGCAGAACAAGCCACACGCAGTCACAGACCGAGACTTCATACAGCCTCCTAACTTCGTGTAACCTCGTATTTTGGGATAATATAGGGCATTTATGGACACTTTGAACATCAGCAATGCAGATGGCACTTATAATAACTGAAGCCAGTATAAGCCATATTTCTGTTTTTAAAGACTGCCATTTTAAGTGGCAAGTGGCATTTTCTACACCCGCTGATGTGGGTGCAGATACAATGCTCGTATTACATGGCTCAAAAAATAAAAAAAACTGAAAACTGAACGTGATCTGAGTTTTAGACTTTGCACAGAACCAAAAAGATTAAGCTAAACAGTGACTGAGTTTTGTGGAAAGGATTTTATGGACACAAATGTTTGCAATTAAAAAATTCAAAGAAAACAGATTTTATTTGGATGTAAACATTCCCCTGCTGCCCTGGAAATACTAACACAGCAACACTGCACTGAGACATTGGGAAGAAGAAAGTGTTCTTTAAAGTAAAGAAAAAGCAACAACCACCAAAAAAGGTAAAAGTACTTCTTCAAATATTTCAAGTTTACAAAAGTGTAAGATATTGTAAACATGTTCCTGCTTTTTAAATCTCAGCTGCTGTTTAGCCGATTGCCCAGTAAACTGACAAACTGCAAAGATGCCAACTGGTTTTGATGAGAATTCCTAGGGAAAAAAAACCAACAAAAAACCAATAAAAAAATAAAGAGTGCTGTATGCAGAAGATTACATGGATAAAAATTTATGTGCTGTACTGGGCTGGACTAATACACACTGAACTCTGTGATAGGGTAAAAGTCAAACCTGAGTGCCAAAACAAGAGAGGAAAAGTAAGATCTATAGCTTTAAGATTTCTCCAGCTGTTTTCAGGGACATAGGATCTTTGTAGAAAGAACTGCCAAAAGCACTCCCATAGACATTATCAATTGTTGCAGTCCCCGTTAAGCATATGACCCAAAAAAAGGTTTGATAACTTCACTAGGCAACATTTCCACAAACATCTAGGCTGTTAGCACTGACTCACATCCCTTCCCTCAATGGTTACAACAGTCTCCGGGCTTTTGGTTTTGATTTTACCACAGGAGTGGACAGAAAGACCTGTTGCCAATGCCGCCGGCTTCTCAAAAACACAGAAGCCTTGCAGGCAGCCAGGGAGGCTCCCACGTGCGCTCCCATCCAGCGATGACAGATAAACACATACCAAATTTCTTCACGCTCGACCATACCAACCTGGCAGAACTACCCACACGGGGGTGAAAGGCTCCGCACGTTCAGACCGTCTGGTCAGACGCTGCCTGATCCCACGGCTGGCCCTCAGGACACGCTTGCTGCCTTCACCAAATTTTTATAAAGAAGAAAACAAGTTGGTGAGATGATGACAGAAAGAGGAAGATGGGAAAGCAACGGTTTAAGCTTAAATTGGAAGTCACACTGAATAACTGACAGGATCTCAGCAGAGCTCAGAAGTAATACTTTTGCTCAACTGCAGATGCAACAGGCTACCCCACATGCAAAACGTTCTGCTCTCATCTTTCCTTTAAAGACACACCATTATACTAGCAAGGCTAAAAGAGTAGTAACATTGCCTCATTTTTTCAGATGCTCCAAATATCTCAAATCTAACTAACTGCTGCACACAGGTGGAAGTTAGAAATCCCATTTATTTGACTCTGCTTTTGCTGAAGCTCGACTCTAAACTCCCCAGCCGCTTCAGCTTGCTCACTTAGGTGTTTTAGTCTCACCTCTAAGTTGCAACGCATTTTGTGCTGTCAGAGTCACATTGCACTGGTTTTAATTCTTTCTTTGTAATAACAATGCATATTAATCCAGCACATGAAAAAAATCACATCTGTGAAAAAAAAAAATAAATCCTGTCTCGCTAGAAATCCCTAAAAATAAACTTACCTGAAATTACTCCCCCAAAGTACATGCTACTTAATTCTAGTCAACTGACAGAAACAGTTTTTCCATAAGATGCTGGGGTCCTCACAAACAAATCAATTCCCACACATCTTACAAGTATTCCCAACTGGAAATTCCATCAGTCTTGGTGAAAAGCTTCGCTGCAACTTTGTACAAATGCTCAAGATCTTTTGAGAAAAGCGTTGCAGCAATACTGCAGACATCCCCCCCACGCTAAGTAATAGGGCTTACAGAAATAGTATAATTCCTGCATATTACCGATTTCTGCTGCAAGTCACAGTTACTGAAAGAGTAACAGAATCATGATTCATTTCAACACTAAGCCTCTCACCGACCACGTGCTCTATCTCCACGCATCGCTTCTTTAAAGGGTTATCCTCAATGTCTGCTTTCAGACAGCAGGCATCTTCAGCATCTCCGTGGTACCTGCCATACCACGTAAATGACAGCAAGTTTAGTTTATAATCACCGACAGAAATCTACCCATAAATCAGAGATGAACAGAAGATACGCAATTCTCCACCACCCTTTCAACACAGCCAGCACACTGACTCAACAAGGACAAGACAACATCAGGAGCTGTAAAGGCAAAACCACGCAGTAACTAACGGCTGGAATCTGAAGACACCCGTTTGAAGTCTTGACACTTTTAATGAGAAACTAACGGACAAAGAAATTTCACGCAGAAACTTACAGCACAGCAATGAGGGGGGAAGCACACGTGCAACAATAAACCCGAAGCCAGGATGCACAAGTACCACGCTGAAATTACTGGGTGGCTCAAGGACAGTGATGAAGGCCAAGATTATGAAGAAGGAAAAAAAAAAAAAAAAAAGTGTGAGCGTGGGGGGAAGTCCTACACGTCATAAAAACACCACCGCTGATAATTTGAAAGGCAAGTTTCTTTATGAAAGCAGGCAGCAATTCTAAAGCAGCCACTGACACTGGAGAGCAAGGCAGAGCCCTGGCAATTGCCTACAGCAGACACAGACGACAGGGTGGTCCAACCCAGCACCAGCAGCAACCAGGAAACTGGGAGGTGACGGAGTGCCAGGAAGGGCACCAGACTGTAGGAAGGCTGGAGAGAGCAACAAACAAACCCAACAAATTCTTGGCAGAAGGACTCGGCAGAGAACGTTAGGAAGTGTTTCAGACTCCAGCTGCTCCCAAACAGGACAAGAGGAACAGAACTGTCGCTGCTCTGAGGCCGTAGGTCAAGACCCGCACTTGAGCAATTTGTCAGTGGGACTGAGGAGACCAACGTCTGCTCATCCTGCCTCACTCCACATCCCCCCCTCCCCACGCCTCCCCCCAAATCCTGCCACTACTACAGCCCTTCCTCGGGAGGAGAAGCCTCCAGCGGTTCGTACGGAGCAACGATGGTGAAGAAACGCAGCACGGACCAGCGAGTAACCCAAATTCTGGTTTCTTAAGAAAGCAGGACAAGGGAAAAATGGCACAAGTGATCTGATGATGCATTGAGCTTAAGCTCCTTCTCAAAAATGAAAGGTATTTTTATAACTTGTAATTCCATCTGTAAAAGTGCTCTGTAGTCTACCATATTGAAGGCAGATACCTCAGCATTCACTGGATCAGAGTCCCAGTCTGGAGGCCATTAAAACACTGGTATTTCAGTAGAGCGGCTATTTCATTTTCAGACAGATCGAGGCGTGATACCCATTGTCGTCTCAACAACTGGCCGAGACGAATAAGCTACGACAACTACAGTTACAACATTATCAAGCCATTATGCAAAATATTGAAAGCAAATTTCAAAGGCTGGTTTGTTTTCTGTGGAGAGCTAAGATTCAGTTGTGCTTTAATAACTGAACAACAGAAATATTGTAAAAGATCAGGTGATGGAAAAAAGCAATTACAAAAGGGGAAGTGACAATATAAGAACAAGGGAGGGAAAAAAAGGCTAAGCTTAAGAACAGCATTTATATATAAAAATTTATTTAGGTGAAGTCACAAACAGTTTAATATCAATTTACAAACACTTCATGTTATGCATATTATTGAAACTATCAAGAAAAGTAAAGGAGAGCAGATAATGGCAGTTTTTTCCTGAAACAACTAAAGGCATACCCTTACCATCATGCGTGTTACTGGATCATAGTATTACCTTGACCATACTCCCTAGTATGCAAGGGAAAAGGAAAAGAAAACAAAATACTGAGATGTAGAATCATTAAACCGTGAACCAGTGAATATGATTTTCATGAACACCAGACTACAAAGGTCTAGTCTGATGCTCAGGATGTTAAGTATTCTACGAGGATAAAAACCCGAATAATAATTTAGGTCAATTATTATACTTGATCAAGAATTTTGTAATGCACTATTGGGCTAAAACTGATTTCTGGCAATGACAGCAATGGTTAATGCATTTTTCAGAGAAGAATGGAGAGGCGATATCGAGCCTCACAGAGTAATTCTGTTGACAACCTGAGTTATTATACCAAGTGTATAATACTGTTTCAAGTCAAATATACATTTATGTTGCAGATACTCTCAGTGAAATGGTAAAAATAACAGCTGTAACAAGACAAGTTATGATTTATTTTTTTTTGAAACAAATATAGTACATAGGTTTTTGAAGTGTCCGGTTGTGATCTGCAAAGATCCAGGATTGCACACAAGTTTGCTCAAATGAGAATGGTTAATCTGCGCATTAAATTGGCTTATACTTTCAAAGTAGTATTTTAGGGCAGGGTTCTCCTCCAGGAGACTGTTCCTGACCTCATTCAACCAATGTTCAATTTATTCACCTTCCTGAATCTTTGCCCTCTTTGGATAGTCTGTGACAAGTGCTGCGCTGCAGGAATTCCTGTTTTCCAGCAAACTGGCTTGCTCTGCAGGTTTGTAGTCCATTGTTACAATTGCTGATTGGGTAAAATGAATTTCCTATGTCTTCTCTAGCACAGCTTGCAACGCAACAGAAGCAGAGGTAAAAGAATGCACTAGAATACCAGAGCTCCACTTAAACACCAACGGAGTCAGGCTGTTGGCACCAATAAGAAATTCTGTATTTAACAAATCTGCAAATATTTAAGATCCAAAGTTAGTCAGTTTTATAAATAAACTCACCCACTTAGTCTGACTGCCATCCCAACTGGCCTTCTGTTTTCATGGAGTCTGGGGGGGGAAAAAAAAAAAAAAAAGAATTGTCTGAAGTTATACATACAGACATAAATTTGCAGGAATTTCTCTCAGCTATCCTACATACCTGCCCCTTATCGCACTCAAACTAAAACTAGGGTTTCTCACTTTGTTCCTTCTGTGTAAAGCAAAGTTACAGCTCTTCACTGGCGCCTTAGAAAGGACAGCTAGCTTCAAACATGACACTTTGTTTTCCTTGACTTTGTTTTTCCTGGTTAACCTTCTGTGGAAGCGCAGAACAGAGATACAGGCACTACATCAAGCTGAAATTTAAGGAGCCTTCAAGTGCAAGGGGAAATGAAATCCAGTCAGGCTACCTAATGCTATCCCTTGAAATCATGAAAACAAATTCAGCTCAAACAAACAGTCTGGAAGAAAAGGCCTTTGTAAAACACCTCCTCTTCCTCTTGACAGCATGAACGTGGAAAAGCTTAGGTTCTGGCCAAAGCTGTAAGCCCATAAAAGGCTATTCTCTTTCATTTCAAATCTCTGATTCTTTTGCCCAAATGCGAAGTCATGTCTTGCTTCTCTGAAGGAGTTTTACACAACATAATTAGAGCTTGCAAGGAGCTGAGGAGGTGCAGGGGAAACCCACAGGTCACCTCCAAGAGAGCAACATTTCCTTGCTGCTGTCTTGCCAGTAAGATAAACGCATACTTTGTTCTAGGCCTCATCTACATTTAACAGCTGTTCAAACCATTACTTCAGTTAATGACATTTTTCTCTTTTAAACAGTTATGAGACTATTAGAAAGGCGATTGAACCCACAGTGAACAACTGCACAACTTTTACTTTTGCTTTTCACCGTGCTGCTGGAGCACTATTGTTTTTACAAACATTAAACTTTTGGTATTTTATAAGTTACTCAGTTAAAATAAACATGTTTAATTTTTCTTTACACAATTTCGGGGGGGGGGGGGGGGGAGGAATCAATGCCACTACTAAAAATGGACTGGGATATTTCCATGAAACCAAAGGGGATCGAGACCTCCAGTGCCTCAGCAGAAGGCAGTGCGATGCTCTGCACTGACAGGCTGGCTGCTGTGGAAGAAGTTACAAGTCTGGTTAACATGACAAGCTGGAGATCCAGTCTCGGGCGAGCTGAAAGCTATAAGCCACTGCCCATCTGATGCTCACATAACATCCGCAGCAAAACAAGAACTGAGCTGTTGTGCTTGCAAACGGAGAAACCTAAACAGAGATATCAGAAGAAGTTGCATAAATCTAAGAGCGTCAACCACAGAAGGCACCAAGGCCACAACACCTGCACCAGGACCTGTTTATCTACATTACTGCGTGGTGTTTGCTCCCTTTCTTTGTCATAGGTTGGCCCAGAGAAGTCACTTTTGATAGGTACCAAAGTCAGGACTTGGTGTGACACACCAGACGCTTCCAGATGCCCTGAAAAAGGCTCCTCCCTTTCCAGATCAGGCTAACGGGGTCAAACAATTTAGCCACTCCTCTGCACTGGCAATCCCTGGGAAGCACAGCATCTGATGAGCTAGCAAAAACCCTTCAGGAATGCAGAGGTTCTTCCTATGGTCCTAAAAAAATTGTTTAGAAATAAATAGAGCCAATATAACAGAACCTCCCTACCATCATTCAGCTGTCAGGAAACTCAACATTCAGTGTTTTCTGTGCTGGGGATTTGAGACTCCAGCCACCAGCATAAGCAAAAGCAGCACAACTCCTGCTACAGGCAGGCAGCCCTTTGTACCCGTGGAGCTCGCTGTCACGGCTCAGGCAGCGGCAAGGGTAGATCTGCCTCTGTGTGTTGCGGCTATACTAATTCAGTGACACTTGATGCCCACGCTGAAAGCAAAACCTTATCATACACAAAATCCTCCCTACCTCCCCTAATCACACTCACCCTCTTTTCCCACAAACCAGGACAGAATTTGTGGATGAAATCTACTGAGTCCCAAACCAGGTTAAATCTCCAAATCGCAGTGAATTTGCAAGCTGTAGCCATTCACACTGAAGTTTATCTTTATTCACATCAATTTTTCTGGCCTCCCACACAGCCTGCAACTACCACATGCTCCCATAGTAACAGGGGAGCCCGTACTCTTTGTTTTACATACACATAACTGTATTGCTGAGAAAGTTACTATTTTTAAAGACAACTCAGAGGAAAGAAAACAAAGCAAACCAAAACATTTTTCTTCTAACGCCTTGAGGAAGCCACAATTCTATACCAGGGGAGGGAATTAGCAGGGCTCCTAATTTCTGGTGGCCAGAGCGATCAACGCTACAAACAATCATTTGCTGAAAGCGTGCTTTTTTGGGGTTTTTTCCCTCCATCAACACCCACGCCTCCCACGGCGGGCGGCCAGCTCGGGCCTCGCAAGCGGACGCCACGGCCCTACGGCTAGCGCGAGCGAAGAAGGGTCGGCTTCGCGAGGCGGGAGCCGCCGACCCTCTCCAAGGGCAGCCCGGCTGCCCCCTTCTCCTCCTCCTCCTCCCCTCCGAGGGGCCACCGCGCCGGGCCAGGGGAGCGGGAAAACGCGCCGCCGCGGCCCGTCACACCTGGCTTTTCTCCTCCTGCTTGGGACTCTGGGAGGGCGGCGGCGGCGGCGGGGCCGGCGAAGCCTGCGCCTCGCCGTCGGCACGCGGCTGCCTGCTGACGAGCGACTTGAGGGGCGCCATCCACTTCATCCAGAGGTCGAGGTCGACGTCGCCCCAGGGCAGCGTGGGGTCCTTGGCCGCCCGCCGCCGAAAGTCCTCGTCGTAGCTCATCCAGGAGGTGCCCCCGTAAGTGGCGTGCAGCTTGCGGATGGTGTCCAGGTACTTGAACATGGCTCCGCAGCGCGCCGGGTGCTTCTCGCACAGCACGCTGGCGTACACCAGGAAGGCCGAGACCCACTGGTCCAGCGTGTCCCCCGGGCGCGGGCCGTGCTCGGGGGCCAGCTCTGTGTGGAGCAAGGAAAAGAGATCAATGAACTCCCCCCGCCAGATCCGCTCCTTGGTGGCCTTGGCCAGCTGGTAGCCCAGCGGCCGCCGCAGCCCCACGTAGGGGGTGGCCGCCGCCGCCTCCGCCGCCGCCGCCTCGCCCTGCCCCGCCGCCGCCGCCGCCGCCGCCGGGCCCCCGGCCGCGCCGCTCGCCGCCGCCGCCGCCGCCGCCGCCTCGGCGCAGGGGCTGGCCGCCGCCGCCGCCGCCCCCAGCGCGGCCTGCCGCTCCAGCCAGCGCGGGTTCACGTAGACGGTCCGCAGGCGCGGCGCCGACCCCGCCGCCGCCGCCGCCGCCGCCCGCGCCGAGCCCTCGGCGCCGGGCTGGAGGCGCAGCACGGCCAGGGCGGCCGGCGCGCCGGAGGGAAGGTCGCTGCCCTCCCGCCGCGGGGCCGGCTGAGCCGCCGCCGGCACCTGGAGCAGCGAGGGGGCCGCCCAGGGCGGGGAGCCGCCCCTAGGCCCGGCCGCCGCCGCCAGCGCCTCTAGGCCCGGGAGGCCGAGCCGCGAACCGGGCGCCACCGCGCCGAGCACCCATCGGGTCTCGGCGAGCCCGCCGCGGTCCCGGGGGCTCCGCGACCTCCCCTCCTCCCGGCGCCCGGCGAGGGCCGTCCCCAGCGTCAGGGGGGCCGCGGTTCCGGCCCGGCGCCGACGGCGGCTCCGCCGCCTCCCACGTGGCATCGGCGCGGCGGCTGCGGGCGAGGGGCGGGGCGGGGCGGGCGCGCCGGAGGGGCGGAGCCCGGCCGCCCGGGGCGGGGCGGGGCGGGGCCGGCGCTGCCTCCCCGCCTACCGCCGCTCCGCGCCTACCGCCCCGGCCACGCCCCCCTCGCCCCGGCCACGCCTCCCCGCGGGGTTTGCGCGGGTCGGCGGTTCCGTGCGGGCCCTCCCGCTGTCCGCAGATAAACGTATATAAAAATAATACATATGCGGCTGTACAGCGTGTGTACGCACACACGCGCTGCGTACACACACCATGTATGCACACTACGTATATAAAACTACGTAGTGTATCTATACAGGCGCTAGGCACACAACTGCACACGCGCTACTGTGTAGTAGGCATACGGTAGCAGTCACTGTTATTATTATTATTGCTTCAGCGCAGAGAACGTTTGGAGGAGTAGTGACGCTCCGCCGCTTTCCCCTTTCAGTATAAATAAGCATCTTTTCCCCCCTTCACAGAAAATGGCTTTTTTTCTCTAAGGGTGCTGCCACACCGGTGCAGCTGTCCTAGCTAAGCACTGAGTAGCCAATCTAGGCAAACACTTGCCAAGACTCTTCAGGGTGTCTCGGCAACTCACCTGCAGGATCCCACCCCAGGTAAGAAACAGGGGAAACGTGCGACTTCACGGGAGACGCACCCTGACAAGCATTTTCCTTCCTAGTCACGTCAAAACACTTCTCTGTGTTAGCATGGCACAGCCGCACGCATCTTACCGAAGTCACTGCCAAGACACACGGTGGCCTCTGTAAAAACAGGACGAGGCCATCGCAGGACTTGGTCACCACCCAGGTGAAGGTCACACACCGCGGGAGCCAAGGCTGGATCATCTGGACTCCTCGCCTGGACTTAAGTTATGCACCTACTCCCCAGCTGCTTCCCCAAATGCTTCTGTGGCGCTTTCTCCTCTGGAGAAGCAGCTTTGAATGCTATGCTGGAATGCCTATAGATCGCTTCCACTGTAATACAGAGAAAAGTTCTGTGAAAAAGCCTAACAGCTCTTCTGTCTTCACAGAAAAAAATGGAAGAGCTAAAATTCATCTACAAGTCTTTTTGTCCAAAAAATTGAATCCCAGGAATTCCAAAATTAGGAATTCTTCTGTAAAAAAAAAAGGTAAAAGAGTGGCTTTGCTTTTCTTATGCTTAATAAACTCTGAAGAAATAGTAAGAGTAGCAAAATGGTCCTACTTCCTAATTCACCATTATTTTCAGAGATTTGTTCATAAGTCTGAATAGACTTTGCTTAATTCTTGAGATGAATACACACATATTTTGATAATTATTTTTAAATGCTATCAAAACAAGTGCAATTGTGGTGACCTGTTAAACATTTTGACTATAAATTCTGTCCAGTATCTCCTTCTAATTCCAGATTAATGGGGCATTAATAACACCAGCAATCGTTAAAAGTACAGTAACACCATAATTTCTCTAAAATGTGCCCGTGCAGCAAGCTTGCTAGTAAGGCAGGTGACACACATTTATATGATATCTCTGAAAATTTTCAACCATGCTTCTGTTGATGCAGCCCAGGGTGCTGTTAGCCTTCCTCCCTGCGTGGGCTCTCTCCTGGCTCACGTTTGGTCGATTGGCCATGGGGGGACCTGGGTCCTTCCCATCGGAGCTGCACCCCAGCCTGTCAGTGCCTAGCCCACAGAAATGCAGGGCGTTAGTCCACACCAAGTGCGTTTGTCCTCGCTGGCTTTCGTTAAGATTTCTGTTTTCCCATTCATCCAGCCTATCTAGGCCCCTCTGAACAGCAGCCCCGTCCTGGAGTGCGTTGACTGTACGCCTTAATTTGATGTTGTCTGCAAACTGGATGAGAGTGCACTCTGCCTCCTCCTCCAGGCTACTGATACAGATATTAAACAGGACAGGTCTCAAAACAGACTTCTGAAGAACTTCACTTGTAACCAGCTTCCAGGTAGAGTATAAACCATGAATCACTATGATCCAATCGGTTTTTCCCTCACCTAATTGTCCCAACAAGGAAGCTGTAGGAGAGTGTGCCAAAAGCTTCCTATCCAGTGCTCTCCCATCATCCATGGATCAAGGCAGGTGATCAGGTTGGTCAGCGTCGTGGTTTAAGCCCAGCTGGTGACAAAGCACCACAAAGCTGCTCGCTCACTCCTCCCCCCCCAGCCACGGTGGGATGAGGAGAAAATATAAAGAAACGCGCGTGGGTCGAGACAAGGACAGGGAGGGATCATTCACCACTTATGGGCACGGGCAAGAGACAGGCTCAACTTGGGGAAGAAACGAAATCAATTTTGTTTTCTACCAATCAGATCAAAACAAGGATAATGAGGAGTAAAACCCCAACCTGAGAACACCTTCCCCCCATCCCTCCCTCCTGCCCACCTCACCCCCACTCCCGGTTCTCTCTCCCTCCTCCCCCCGGCGCCGCAGGGGAACAGGGGCTGGGGTCAGTCCGTCACCCCTGGTCTCTGCCGCTCCTTCCTCCTCAGGGGGAGGAGGACTCCGCACTCGGCCCCTGCTCCGCCGTGGGGTGTCTCCCACGGGAGACAGTCCTCCACCAACTTCTCCAAGGTGGGTCCTTGCCCGGGCTGCAGTCCTTCAGTCCCAGCCTGCTCCACAGAGTGGCGGCCATCTTGGGGGGCATCCCCTCCTCTGGCATGGGCTCCTCCACGGGCTGCGGGGGCATCCCCTCCTCCAGCACCTCCTGCCCTCCTTCCTCACTGACCTCGCAGAGGGGTTCCTCTCACATTCCAATCCCCTGATTCACTGGGGATTCCCCTTCTTAACTCCATTCTCCCAGAGGAGCTACCACCGTCACTGACAGGCTCAGCCTGGGCCAGCAGCAGGTCCGGCTTGGAGCTGGGGGAGCTTCCAGCAGCTTCTCACAGGAGCCACCACTGCAACCCCTACCCTGCTACCAAAACCCCGCCATACAAACCCAAACCAGTCAGGCACGATTTACCCTTGGTGAACCCATGCTGGGTCTTTCCAGTCACCTTTTTCCCCTCTATATGCCCAGAAATGGCTTCCAAGAGAACTTGAATTCGTGATTTTCCCAAAGAGAAGCTCACCAGCCTGTTGCTCCTCGGATCATCCTTGCTCTTTTGGAAGATAAGGGGCAGCATTTAGCCTTTCTCAGCCATTAGGTACCTCTCCAAATCTCCATGAGCTTTCAAAGATAAAAAGTGGCATTGCAGTGACATCGGCCAGCCCTCTGGCTGGTTCCCCAGACTTGCACGGGTTGGGATTCCTCAAGAGAAGGTCCCCAACTCAGTCCTTTTCCACCACTAACAGATTCTCTTCTCCTTGAGGAGCAAAGGGCTGGCAGACTCTACTGGTGAAGATCAAGGCAAAGGCAGTGTTGAGTACCTCAGTCTTGTCTCTGCCTGTTGACACTAAGTCACTTGCTCCTTTCAGCAGAGGTCCTGTGCCTTCCATTTGTATTTTTTCACTGCTCCTGCGGTGGTAGAAGCTGCTCTTGTTGCCCGTTGATATCCTTTGCCGGTTACACCAACAGCTGAGCTTTGGCTTCCCAAGCGCCATGCCTGTAAGCCCAGGGAATGCTTCTACACTCCTAGTGTGTGCTAAGACTGAAGATATTTCAGAACGAAACTGATGACTGGAAAGTTGTAATTGTCAAATGCATTCATCCCTCAAAATGTTTCTTTATTTTTATTGCATTATTGATCCCTATCATTACTGCTTGCTTTCAGAAATATAGACTTGAAAAGTTGGAGAGACCTTTCATGTTGCAGTAAGTCAGCCATGACCGCATAAGGCAGTGACGGGCAGTGAGACAGAACGAAAATAAACACCCTCGCTGGATTTAAGCTTTCACTGTAAAAAAATATGACAGTGCGAACTGTCAGGAAAGCCTTTCCAACTCCAGCAGTCAGCACACCCACTGCCTATACCGCTACTCCCAGCTCCAGGAAGGACCGTCCAGTTCCTTGACTGCTCTTGCAGCCTTACGGGCAGCAGTTACATGAACAGCTTTGCTTCAGAAGAGACGGGCTGATGAGCAATATCGGACCAACTGGTATTGTCTGCCTCGCTATTTCTCTGCTTGTATGGCTACACCACCGATATCTTTGGCTGGAGGTTAGTGCTAAGGCTTGGGGACTAGGACTGTCTTTTTGTTCTGTACGGTGCGCCCCAGAGCCCGGGAGCCTAGCTGCATGGGTGATGCTGCCAGGTCTCACAACAGTGCAGTTAATAGTGATAATAAACAGCAACTTAAAAAATAATCAGTAAGTGCTTATATCGCCGTTGCCCCCCAAAGATACAGACAGCAGCAAAGACAGGCAGTGAAGTTGTCTACATGAAGCATCTCTAGGCGTATGCTAGCTTTGCTCACTGAATTGCCGCTGTGATGATTCTCCAGGTCTCTGTCTCATGAGATCTATCCTCCAATTTTTCACAAGGGCTCTCATGGAGAAAACCAGCTGGGCAATAGTAATACCTGGGTTGAAGTAGGTGGAAATAAGAATGCTTTGTTCCCACTTCATTTAGAGCAGTTACTTGTAAGCTGACGTATGCTCCTAGCACTGCACTTATCTGATCGTTTCCTTCTCCTTTCACAGGCTGTGTGTGCGGTGTGTAAGGATCTGAGTCTGCACTTGGAGGTTTGCCGGCTGGCAGCTGGCTGTGGCCAAGAGCATCAGCTCTTCTAAGCGGCCAGTGCACCTTACTGAGAACGGCAGGAACCATTTCCAGTGGATTTTGGAGGCAGGCGTGATTGTCCTCTCTGCTCCTCATGGGATTACAGCTCTGAATTTCCCTCCTTGCCTTTTTCCCTCCTGTCTTCCTGTCCCTTCACGTTCCGATGATACATTTGTAGAGGACCAAAGTGAATACTCAGAGCCACGTGACTGTACAGCTGTATTGTAGACACGTCTCTCTCAACCAAATTGCTAGCATGGGCACAGAACCACAGAAACAAACTCGGATCATTGTTTTATGCTTCAGACCTTCTTTTTAGTCTCAAGCATGAGACCTTATTGAAGGCATTAATGAGGAGGCAGAATGAAGGTTTAAACAGAAACAGCTGCGACCTCAGCTGTGGAGGAACTAGCAGGCTTTGGAATTAGGCAATAGAATGGTTTATTAAAATAAGGGGGGAAAAGCTCCTTTTCAGACAAAAAAAGAGAAAAAACCCCTCATTTGGAAACATTACATAAAACTAGAACACCTCCCTTTGAAAGTGGATGGGCGAGTGTGCCGTTTCTCTCTATGAACCTTAAATAATGCCGCAAAGGAAAGAACTGTCTACTCCCTCTATTGATGAAACTAGAAAATGCTGCCATGGAGCATGCACGCACCTGCACAGGCTCCAGGATGCCTGGGAGGACAACACAACCTCGCACTAAGGTTTGAGGAGAAAAGGCAGCATGAGGAGAAAATAACCCTTCTGTTGTGCTCAAGTGCTTTTTTTTTTTTTCACCCCAAAATAGCTAGTCTTTTTCTAAGGAATTTTAAGAGTTGTCTGCAATACTTTTGGGGAGACTGTGGAGATGGTGGTTTCTGAGGTCAAAAGAAGGATGCCCAGACCCCAGAGAATCATCAGTCTGATGGTGATTTCATCTGAGACAGGGGAGATTCAAGACTTGCACTGGAGCTCTTGGCTAGGTCTCTCCCTAGGTGTCCTCCACTCTCTCCACAGATGAAAGTATAGGTCTGGAAGCAAACTAGGATTTGGCTTTGTGCGTTTTGCTTTTCATCTCGAAAAATGTAACGGCTGTATTCCTCACTGACAAAAGAGCAACAGAGCTGAACCCACCCATGAAGCTAATGGTTAGCCGCAGCTTAATAAAGTTGAAACAGTAAGGAAAGGATGGTGCAGGGCCTCCAGAAAGAACCTTACAAGCATCGCCCTTGAACTGCTTCCAGTGAGGGGAGGACTCAAGCGTTCCCAGCTGGGAGAAGGGGGCAGGAGTCGGATCCCGCAGCTGAGGGACTGCTTCCCCCACTCCAGGTGGGGAAGGAGCTGGCTGCCTGCCTGCCAGCCCTCCTGGGGCTGCGTGGTATTCCTCCTCTGCGGATGTTCTGTTCCTGCGTTTCTTTACGGTTTTGCCTTTCCCAAGTTTGTTCCTTTCTCCTGACAAAGGTTTCCTCGTCTATGCTTGGACAGCGAGCAGAGAAAAAGCCTGCAGGGCATCAGGCAAGTTTAGCTGTTTGTCCTGAGGAGGCTTAGCTTCACCGGTCCCGCTCCTTTTTTTCTGCCGCTGCTGCCGTCCCAGCAGAACAGTTACAGGTCTTGGGTTATCTGTGCTGCCTGTGGGACTCGGGTCTCCGTGGGGTTGCTCTGCACAGGCTGTCAGACAGGAGTAGCAGCACATGGGCTCGAAGTAGGTGTTTGTTGTGGTGAGATATGTAAGACCACCTTCTCAAACTGGCACAAAGAGAGACTTGGGTCTGAACGGAACCGCTGGTTGAGCTCCTCTGAAGACCCGGTAGCCCTGCAGCCGTGTGCCGGACACTGCGATCACCCCGCCGATGGCTCTGTGTTCCCTGAAGGCATCGGCTCCCCCCGACGTGGCCGGGAAGGACGCGGGGTGTCCCAAACCCAGCAGCTGCACTTTGGCCGGGTCCGGCCGGGGCTTTCCCCGGCTGAGCCTCCGGAACGATCGCTCCAAAAAACGACTGCCCCTACCCGCTCGATCCCTCCCCAAAACCGCGGCCGCGGGGCTCCGTCGGGGCCGCGGGTGGAGAGGGGACACACACACACACACACCCCGCGGCACCGGCTCTCCCCGCCTCGGGGAGGGAAGGCAGGCGGGCCCGGGGACCCGGCGGGCTGGGGAAGGACGGCGAGCGGCTCCGGGGCGCGTCGCGGCCGAGGGGGGAGTGACTCTGGCAGGCTGCGGCGAGCCGAGATAAAAGCTCCGCCGCTGCCTCCTTCCCTCCCCTTTTCTCTCGTAACTTTTTTTTTTTTTTTTTTTTTTCCCTCCCTCCCTTCCCTCTACCCTCCCAGCAAAGTGACCGCGGCGGTGGCGGCAGCAGCCCCGGACGCCGCCATGAGCCCCCCGGTGCCGCCGTCGGGCCGCGCCGCCGGGGGCTGAACCCGGGCGCGGTGTGTGAGGGGACGGGACGGGACGGGACACACGACGCCCCGAGAGCCGGCACCGATCCGGGGAGGGGGCAGCGGCCGCCGCGATGTCGGCGCAGAGCCTGCTGAGCAGCGTCTTCTCCTGCTCCTCCCCGGCCGCCGCCGCCGCCGCCCCCGCCGCCAAGAACCTCTCCAAGCGGAGGCTCCGCCAGACGCGCAGCCTCGACCCCGCCATCATCGGCGGCGGCGGCCGTGAGGAAGGCGAAAGCGCGGGCCGGGCGCCGCGGGCGCGGACCACCGGCAGCCCCCCGGGGGAACGCCGCGCTCCTCGGGGAGCCCCGCCGCCTTCCCCCGGCGCTTCTTTCTCCACCCCCAGCACCCCGCTGGAGCGGTCTCCGCCGGGCAGCGCCCTCTTCGACGAGGAGAGCCCCCGCGGGAAGCGGAGCCCCGGGTGGGAGCTGCCTTTCCTGGCGCGCACCCCCTCGGCCTCGGCGTTGAGCGGTCCCGCCGCTCCCGCCAACAGCAGCATCTTCTCCTCGCCCCGCCGCTGGCTGCAGCAGAGGAAGGGGCAGCCCTCGCCGCCCGGGCCTCGCCCCGCCGCCTACGTCGTGTGGAAATCTGAGGTAAAGCCGGGCCGGGCGGCCCCACGCGTGTCCGCGGGAGGGCCGGGGAGTCCGCGGTGGGCGCGGGGGACACGTTCGACGTCGCCTCGACGGGCTCCGTCTCTCGTGGTGGCGGGCGTTGTAAAACCCGTCCCCTCCCGGTTTCGCACCTCGTAAACCGGAGTCCGCGAGGGGTTCGAACAAGATAGGCGGAGGGTTTTTAACGCGCGCACCCGGCGAGCGGTGATTTATTTGACAACGCACATGTGTGAAAACCACATGAGGAGGGATCGTATTCCAAGAGAAATCCAACTTTGCAGTGCAAATATTTATTCGTTTAACTTGGATGTCGTCGACGTTGGGCTGCAGATACCGTACCGTGTGGACGAATGTATTCAAAGAATGTGGCGTTGTTTCTTGATAGCGATTGCTCGGTGAGCGGGTTAGGCACAGCCCTTTGTAGCAGAAGAAGAAGAAATTTTTTGTTTGAAGACGTTCTCCATCCTGTTCGTGGCAGTGAGGTTTCCCGCTTAACTGTTCAGTCGTGCCTCCTGGAGCTTTTGCGTTGGGGTCGGAAGGCAGCCTTCTCCTTTTATTTCCATTTCGAATGTATCTATTATAAATAGCCAATACTAACTGGATCTATCAACGAAATAGCCCCATTGTTTCAGTGGGATGCAGAAGTCCTTGAAAAAGCGTTACCTTACACAGTGATCTGGGATCCAAAGCCGAACTAGGCACCACAACTACAAAAGTAGTTTTGAAGGGCAGCGGCTGCCTCTCGCCCCAAACGAGCCCCCACATCCTCCCTGTTAGCTTGGGGGATAAAAGTTGCCAACATCTGCCAGTTGGGATGGAGCGTCAGCGCTTGGGTGGTGACTTCAGGCACGATGCTGGCTAATGTTGAAAGAGGCGGTGAAGGTTTTTAGCGGTTTTCGAAAGTGCATTATTATTAAGTCTCGTGATCAGAAGGTACTCTCACCAATATTTCATCTTGATGCTTGAATTTTAAGGTACTTAACAATTAGTCATTTCAGAGAACTTTGTGGGAGTTGCAGTGTCCGTGACTTAAAAACTCCAGGGAGACAGACAGTGGGTAATGACCTTTAGATGCTCGCACTAATTAAGTTGTCTGCTTAGCCAGTCATGATTTGATAAGGAACATCAAAAAAGCAGAAGATATTTAAGATTTCCTGTGCAGGGTTTCCAAGACTCAGAGCGTGGTCTCTGATCTGCAAATGTAAGCAGGTCTCCCTGTTTTCACTGAATCCACGCAAAGGTGTCAGACATTTGGGGCATTTTTTTCAGGTCTGTACACCATCAAACCGTGTAGCACAGCACATCTTCAGACTGCAAATTCAAAAGTATGTTGTTGTTTTTTTCCCAATTTGCCATGTATCTAGCATTTTTAAGTAGCTGAACCTTTTTTTTGGGGAGTGTGTCTGTATTATATTACTGATAACATGATTGCAGTGTAGTGACGTAATTTATAGTTAAATTTGATTCAGTGCAGTTTCGTGTGATGTTACAGCGCTGTTCTCTGACAAATTGTTGTTCACTTGTTGTTGAACCTGGGTGAGTATCTTTCATATGTTTAAGAAATGGGTGTTTACACTAACAAAGTGTGGTCTTGTATTTTGGAGCCATCTTTCCTATCAGTGAGGCCTGATTTTTACAGTAGCTGAGACATATGTGTGAGTGTAGTTTAAAAATAATAAAAAAATCATGTTTACAGTAGAAAAAAACCCAAACCCTAACATGTGATTCTGTTGTAAGAGAACAATTTTGGGAAGGTCTGAGCCCAGCGCTGTCAGAACAAGCGAGTAGCCGTGTCTCTGTGCCAGGTCCCTGTGTCCGGGCCGGGGAGGTGGCTGGGCCACCCCTCTCCACGAGCCCTCAGTTGGGCGCAAGTGTCATCGCGGTCGCTGTCCCAGCCATCACAGTGGTGCGGCTGCGATGCTGCACCTGAAGCCGGGCTCCCGCGGCGAGTCAACATTGTCACTGTGAATTTGTGGCACCAAATGTCAGTTGCCATATACCCGATACCGACTGGTTTCAGAGTTTCTATTTTCAAGGCGTTCTACAAATATTAACTTAGTTATAACTATCAGCAATGACACGTATAAATGATTATAATCTATATTTTAAAAGAAACTGCACATACATAATTTTGATCGTATTCCCCCTCTTACTGCAGGCATGCCTCCTAATGGTCTTCCTGTTTGGTTTTATCTTAAAATACCATTGTTCATAAAGGATTTAGTTGTTTGCTTCCTATTTAGTCTTTATTGAAAAAGTACTTGTTCAGTTTTTAGTATTTGTTCACTTGTTCACTGAAGGATTCTCTGTCTCTGGGGCTTCACCCTAGCTGTGACAAAGTTGAGTGTGCTAGAGGAGGTGAAAACCCTCACATTTTATTGGGTGAAAAGGAAATAACTGTTTATAATAGTGTAACTTTAAAAGGACCCATTATCCAAATTATTGCATTCTCAGTAGGAAATCTGTAGTTCTGTTTTTTTTCAACTTAGAAAATGAAATACATCATGACGATGATTTTTCTCAGCTGTAAAAGACAACTAAATAGATGACTGCGAGCTGAAAATGAGCATGGAAGGTTTTGGGTTGAGTACTTAAAAATTCCTACCCTATTAGCCAGGGAATAGAAGAACTGTTCATTGCACAACCTGTTTTCTTTACTTTCATTCCAACACCTTCAATACAACTGCACTTTTTGGAAAATACTTCTCTAAAGCCACTGTGCAAGCAACAGGGTTATGTGCTAAAAATAATACTTCAGGAGATACAGGTGGGAATTATTTTCTTCCCCCTACCTTAATCTCTAAAGCAGTAAAGAGAAATAAAAATGCCATGGAGGTATTCTCTTCAGAACCCCCTAAAATAACAACTTCTGAGCAGGACCTCCTTCACCTGTCCCGAGCCACATCTCTGCAGTGATGTCCGGAGGGATGCGGTGAAGATGTGGTTTGCAGCACGCGCTGGCATGCGAGCTGTGCAAATCCTGCGCTGGGGCAGCCTGCGGCTTCAGGGCTGCAGGGGTGGGAGTACCTGACCCAGGCATATTCAGATTTTAAAGCCTACACCGCACGCTCCCTTACCAGCTGATCTGCGATTTCTGTATATGAGGCCAAAATGTCCGTAACAGCTTTAATATGAGGCCAGGAGAAGGATGGATTGTTTGTTTTACCTTTTCTTTTTTTTTTTTTTTTTTTTTACTGTAGTTCTTTGACTTCAGCGTTTTCTACCACAGCCGTGTCTACTGGCCTAGGGAGGGAAAGGTTGCTGCATGGTTCACACGGCCATTCAGAAATGATTTTTAGTGGAATGCCAGAGTGTGCAGGGAATTTCCAGTTTCAGCAGCAGGTCGCACCTAAAGGCTTTACACAAAGAAAGGTGTTAGGCCTATATTCTTGGATCCACAGATTTTTAGATGTGAAGCATCATGTGACAGAGGTGTCTCACTCCCGGGTGATCTGGCTCTGCTTTATCAACATGTAATTTTATGCACAAGAATATTTTACAACCATAAAGATTATTTTTAGTAGAGCTTTACTTCGCTGACAAGCATTCCTTCCCTGTCTATTATCTGCTCATGTAGAGGCTGCTTAAATAAAAAACCTGTTTCTGGGTCTGTGGAAATCAGTGACAACATTTCCAGTGGTTTCAGCAGGGCAAAGCCGAGGGGGGGTTTTAACTAGGGAAACAAGAATTCATCCTCAATTCCTGTCAGATCTCAGCTGTCCCTTTAAGCTGTCTTCCTTAAAGAAAATTCACTTTCACTTACAAAATTAAGTCTGTTATGACTACTATGCTTTCATTAAGTGCTTCGTAAGGTTAAGTGACTCTCTAAGTAAATTAAATATCATGGACAAAGGTGGTAAAAATATGTAGAGATACCTTAATGCCTTGATTCTGCCAACGTTTAGTCATACATTTATGCTTAAGTATGTGAGTAGTCCTGTACAAGTTAAGGATGCAAGTGTTTTACGGTGACTGACTGGAATTTGTTTGCCACATGAAAAGTCCAAAATAGCTCAAAATGAGTGGATTTGTGTGAAGTCTGAAGTTGTGTTAATTCCTTTGCTTATTTTTCTGTCCTGAAGACGGCAATGGAAAGCCACAGCATGTGTATAACAAATACGACAAATCATGTGAACGTATCTGAGTAATCTCTTTGTTATGATAAACCAAATCTACACACTTAAACTTATATGGCCTGAGTATTCTGCTATCCTACTCCATGTGTTAGTGACTCATTAAACATTAACATCTCCAACTAATACGTTTTTTTGGGGGGAGAGCTGTTTTTAAAGCAATGGTGGCACAACATCTGTAGCCTTCTTGCTTGTGTGCCTGGCCGCCAGGAAGCAGGAGGCACCATCCTGAGTTTGCAAGTTGCTCCTCAGCACTGTTGAGTTGCCGCAGGCGGTCGGCTCAGTCCTTCCTCACCTCATCCTCCTCCTGGCGCAGCCTGCGATCGACCGGCTGGCTTGCCCAGGGAGGCTTTCTGTTGAGCACAATGGGCCCAGGGGTTTCCCATGGTGCGGGAGGGAAGGTCGCCCTGGTTCCTCACCAGGTTTTGGGGGAGAAGCCAGCAGTCGTCCTGGTGTCTCCTGAGCTGCTGGCTGGCCAAGCTGTGGCTAGCTGCAAGGATGTTCGAGATGCTCGTCTGCCATATCAGAACAACATGAGGTTAGCTAAATTATTTTATAACTTCTGTTTGAGTCATATAGAGTGATAATTTAGGGCATGGCAGTTGTAAGTAGTGAACGCTCACAACACCATTTTCAACTGATGGGGACCTTGGGAGGTCAGTTTCCATCAATTCACTTGCTTGATACTTTAAGAGTTTAAATCCATTGGGAAGGCCGTCTCAGATTCCCTCCTTCTGTATCTCCTTGCTTGCCAAAGTCCGTCCCCCCCGCCCCGAGCATCACTGGCTTTTGCAAATTAATTTTAACTCAATTTTTCCAGGTTGCTGTGAATGGCTAGCTTACTTCTTTCTGCTTTCTTATAGCCAGAGCTTGTTTCAAAACTATGCTGATGGAAGGACACAGATGAAAAGTACTTTCAAAGATAAAGGGTAAAGCAAAATTCTTAAAAATTGAGCAAACCAAGAGGTCACATTCCCATATGGATATATATCTTTGGATGCTTAAATGAGTATTTTTCTTTGAGGTTAGCAGGACAAGCTGTTTTGGAGAGAGAAAGGACTGATCGCATAATCACGTTTGCAGGAGCAGAACCTGTTTGTTGTAAATTTAGAGGAGGGAGAGCTTTTCTTTATTTTTCCTTCCCCTATTCAACTGGTAAGCAATGATTGATATATATTCTGAAAATTGTAGGTTACCTACAGAAAAGAGGGAAAGAAGGCAGTTTTCTCCTGTTCGTTAGGATGCAAGAAGAAAACGTGAAATAGAAATACATGTACTGCATCACTTTCAAAAGATCTAGCATGAGATACGTAAGGGAAGACATCCTTTCCCCAGTTTTCACTAGGCATTGCACTTCAAGTGGTGCTGATGTGACAGTGTGTTTGTCAAACCAGGGGTTAAGCTGAAGCTTTCCAGGTGTAAAAGCAAAGCTGCTGCGCTTGGAACTGGGGATAGTGCTGAAGGCTGCAATATTTCCCATCGTCTAAAGGTCAGTACTCCCCAATAAACTAATTTAACACTATACATGCAAATATTTTAATGGAATAGCCCCTCAACATTTAGTCTCATTTGACAATGTCATATTTATTGCTCTCCAGTTGCCATAGTCTTACAGGCTTTATCTTTGCCGAGCTGTTAGCCTCATGTTTTTGACTTCGTTGCTCCTGCATTTGCCTGTGTTTATTGTGTGGCTTGTTATGATGAGATGCTCTAGAATTGTTTCCCCATCAGATGGAAAATTTGTCTGTCTTTGGGTAGGAATCACAGGGAATGCATTAAATTGCTGTCAGCCCTAGTTGATCTTTTTGCCATAATGATCTCTGAAGAGTGATATGTAGCTGAAGGGTGAGCTCAGTGTCCGTTATCCTTAAGTGCCTTGATACCTAACCCAGACATTTTTCTATAGGGATGGAAGAGAGGTTTGAACATACTCCTGCATAGAGCCCTGATTAATTTTTCAGGAAGCAAAAAGGGGGTCTAGCATGTTTAAATGGCTTTTTTGTCACCTTGTTTTTCTGGTCTTCCTCCAAACATTTAAAAAACTGGACACTCCCCCATCCCCAAAATTGCTAACTTGCATTTTTCTCTTTGAGGGGGGCTTTTTAATGAGATGTGCGAGAACTGTGTATTGGAAGGTTTTTGGTTTTGGAAGTAAAAAACTTTGTGTGCTGTTATTTACCGCTGAACTGCACTGCTTCATTTTCTTCTGTAAGACACCCTAAAACACTAGACACACAGATTAGTTTCAACCTAAGTCTGTCCTGTTCAGTGCTGTAAGAGTTCTGTAATTGCAAAATTTGGTGGGCAGAAATCTTGTGGGTGTTGTATGAAGAGGAATGCCATTAAAAATAACTAAATATCTCCAACATTTCTGAATTTGGCAAATGCAGTCTTCCCATTCCCAACTAAATTACGTCTGAAGACATTTGGTGAAAATATGCGAGTTGACAGCTAAGACAGACAGAATTCTCCCCGAGTGTGCATTGCTTAAGTAATGGGAAAGGAACTTGTGAAAATAATAGAAATGAGACCGAAAAGTAATTTTGAGCAGCCTCTAAAATACCAGTGACCCAGACCGCTGTCTTGACTTCAGGATGGAGCTGTGGCACATTTAGCTTTGCAGACTCTCTTTTCTGACAGGAGCTGCAGCTGTGACAATCTGCAGGTGGAGAACTTTTCAGGAGTCTTTTCACTCTTCTGTGGTGTTGTAGCTGTGTAAGCATATAGGTATTAAGCATGTTTTGTGGGATTTTTTTCCTTCTGGATGTAGATACCATAATGGTAACCAGCAGGGAGTTCTGAGCAAGTAGGGCTGAATACTCATGATGGTATAGTAGTAACTAGATTGTGTCAGTGTCAGAGTTGCAGAGTTGAAATCTTAACATAAAAAGGTGATGAAAATGAGGGTTATAATGGCAATACTATCTTAGTCTCATTAAACATAATATAACGCTGCTTATATTTGGTTTTCTGGCTATGTGGGATAGTATTTGAGAATGTAAGGGTCACTGGAATTAAGCTGATGTCTTAAAACATAGCTTTTGTACATCCTGGGTTACACTGGTTTTTAACTGAACCAGGCATCTGGATGGTGGGAGAAGTGGCCAAATATCTCATTCAGCTTATGGAAGCTGGAAGGGGGACAGTGAGAAAGTAAGGGCAAGATTCAGACTTCATTGGAATTTGACGTTGCGACTCATCATCCAATTTTGCAAGGTATTGAGCTCTCAGACTTCAGTCTGACAAGAGTACTCAAGTGTGTGCTTTACTTTTGGCAGGTGAATACTACTAGTCAAAACAGAGTATCTGGTAGGAATCAAAGCCTTTAGGTATCATTCAGTCGTAGGAATTTTACTTACTTCATCTACCTCTCTTTAAAACTTTCCTATCTGTTGTGCAGATGTTTAAGCTGTGTTTGTTCAAAATAATTTCTATTATTTTTTATCTATTCTTATCCTGTAGCAATAATACATATCAATGGAAATGTATGCGCAGGCTTTCTGGTTGAGTTTCAGCTTTTCTTAGATGTGTACAGACTGGCTATTTCAAGTTACACGTCTGTTCCACTCCGGGTGTCAGCAAGGAGTTACTAAATCCCCAGGAGAGTTAAGAGTGTTTTTGAAGGATTTGATGAGCTTCCAGTGCTTGACGGTCACCACATTGTCGTACTGGAACCAGATGTTGGGTACCACATGTTTGTGTTTTTGGAGCTAAGTAGGTTAGGTACTGTGTTTCTGGCCTGTAAAAACAAACATCAGTTTCCCACCCTAAAGCTCTCATCCCTGGGTCATCATCCTCACGATCCTGGCTATGGGAACAGCTTGCGTCAGCCTCCCAAGTTGTGAAACCAGAACTGTCTTTTCTGGATCTTCCTATTCTCTCTCTTCTGTAGCCTCTCAAAGACAAGACTTTCTGATTTACGATATTTATCTGTGAGGATTCTTTGACAGTGTAAGGTCAAAAAGAGATTTTTGAGCATTGCTCTTGCTAAGGATGCACATGAGCACTCAGTCCCATGCAGAAACTCTCACTGTGGCTGCTGAGAACCTGTTAGGACTTTGGGTAGATCTTGCTTTTCTCTTTCCTCCCCGTTCATTTATGAGTTCCTGTTCCATGCACTTGGACCTTTTCAGGTTGGGCTTGCCTTTTATCCATTTCTAGTTGTCCTTGTTGTGCTTATCTTCAGTTATCCTCCATGGCAAACATTAAAAAGGAAGATAATATGCCTTTTTCTTGCTTTCATCCCTTTAGTTCATACTAAAAAAAAGCTACTTTACTGTAGCTGTAGCCTATTATTTGGGTTGGCCGAGTCAAATGTTAATGAGTCCTTTTGTTCTCATAAATTATTTGTCTCATAAATGGACAAAATGGTTTTCAGCAAAGTACAGAGTATGATGCACACTTTGCTAACAAATGAAAGATTCATTTTTTTGTACTGTGATTAAGATTACTTTTGCACTGCCTCAGAGTCATGCTTCTCCAAAGCACTGGCTTCCTGGATTTGGTTTTCAGTGATGGGGCTGTACCTCCACTGAATGCCTATAACTGATTTTGTAAGAGAAAGACTAATACAAATTTTCCATTGCTATTTTCAGGTTTTATTTGCTTTATCCCTTTGTTTTCTGCCACTGTTGTAATACAGCAAGATGTTTTTTGAGCACTGTCTTTTTCTTTTTTCTCTAAAGGGTAATTTCAGTTGAGTTGCACCCTACTGAGAGTAATGTGGTGAGAAACCAGTTGGCAGTGCTCTGTTCAGTTTTCATTTGCCTCTCTCTCTAAAAGTCTAAAAATATTCCTCCTACAGGAAATGTTTTTCATTCTGTTATGTCTTTTGCTTCCCGTAGGAGGTATTTCTTTTAATTTATTGAATAAACCTTTCTGAATTGTATTCCCCTAAGAGTTTAAGCACAATAGAGTCTTTGGGCAAACTGTCCAAGAGATCTCACCATCTTCTGTTTTTAGAAGATATGCAATTGTTTCTTTGTACAGTGCTGTCAAGCTCAGGGACAAGCTGACACTTACGTGAAATGGGAGAATTTGAAGCTTAAGAATGTGGATTAACACATCTGCTCTAACTTCTCAAATTTTGTTGTTTTGATCGTACATATCTCATATTTATCCTTCTTAAATCATAAAGAAATCCCTCATCTCTTTTCCCTGCCCTCGATTTTAAAAGGATTCTGGGCAATATTTCGATCTCCATCTCATTACCACAATTTCTTTTGTAAGTGGATGTGTATATAGGAAGGCTAAATCCTCGTAACATCCTGGTTGGAAGTCAGCTATGTTTAGCTGTTAATTTAACGTGGATGACAGTGCAGACTGTTATTTGAAAGGGGTGGTGGGGAAAGAGAGGCTGGAATAGATTACATTTTCATGCTCCAAAATAAGACCCTATCTACTCTATCCTAAATTAGAACAATATGGCTGAGTTTTCTTGTGGCTATTTCATAACATTCCTGCTGACAAAATATGGTGTGCCTTTTGCTCATTGCTTCACTACTGTTTCTCAAGCATGTGTTCGTGTCTCTGCATCTAGTGACAGCTCTTGTAGCAGCCTGCCACAGGGACACGTCTCGTAGAAGGGGACAGCGTACTCACACATGATACACAAAGTGGGCTGCGCCGGAGAGTGGGTACCAAACCATAGCCAGCTGGGAGAATTAGGCAGCCAAATTACTTAAATAAACACAATTAGAAGTTTTACTTTTTTCTGGGATAACGTGCCTTAAATTCCATATTCACTAAAGGAATGTGATTTAATTGGCAGTCAACCTGTATGGAGGGCTTTAAGCAACTTTTTAATAGAATAATTAGTTAGATTTACATTGGTAAATTTGCATATTTTAAAAATCTCTGGCATGCTGACCAAAATGCTTCTTGATCCTTTTCTTTGCTTGAGGTCTGAGCGCATACCATTTCCATGCTCTGTCGAGGCTCAGACGGAACCTTTCTGTTTCATAAACCTCAACAGAGGCAGGATGAATGTGACAGCTGAGCATACTTTTCTTTCTTGGACTGAACTATGTAACAGAGCCTCCTGCCTGTTTTTTAGCCCAAATGCAGCTAAATTACACCACCTCACATGGATCAGAGGAAAACCTGTTAGATAAGTTAGTGAGTGGTGGAAGGTGCATAATGTGGAGAACAGGGTGGCTGTGTAATGGGTTGTATGGGCAAAAAAGGTAACCGGCAGGCCAAGGGAGGTGTCTTCGCCCTTACGAGTCCACATCTGGGCTCCTTTGTACAAGGGAGGTGTTGACATACTGGAGCGAGTGGAGTGGAGGGCCATCAAGATGGTTAGGGGATGAGAGTGCTTAATGCACAAGGAAAGGCTGAGATTTGTTTCAACCTGGAGAAGAATAAGGGGGGTTGTAATTCCACTTTTATTACCTACATGGGGACTAAGGAGAAGATGGAGCTGGGTGTTGTCAGAGTTGCACAATGACAGTCACAAGTTGCAGCAAGAGGAATTTTGAGTAGATCTAAAGAAAAAAACATTCACAGCAGGAGTGGTTAAGTGTTGAAATGGGTTGCCCAGAGAGGCTCTGGAATCTCTGTCCTTGGAAATTTTCAACCCTTGACAGGGCAAGGCTCCAAGGAACCCAATCAAATTTTGAAGCTGGCCCTGATTTGAGCAGGAGATTGGACCAGATGACCTCCGAGGTCCCTTCTGACCTAATTTTTTCTGTGATTCTGTAACTTTTGAGTATCGTTTCTTTCCACAGTTGAATGAAAACTCTGCTGTCTTCCCTTGTGCTACAACATACCTTTGATGGAACAGAAATTGCTGGGTTACTGCAGAAAGTATGATGCTCTCCAGCATCAACATTGGAAGCAGGCTTATAAGAAAAG
Source organism: Buteo buteo (assembly GCF_964188355.1). NCBI lineage: Eukaryota > Metazoa > Chordata > Aves > Accipitriformes > Accipitridae > Buteo > Buteo buteo. The sequence continues at coordinate 18,747,281 of NC_134195.1, read as the reverse complement.
TGATTTCTTTCATTGCACCATTCTACAAAGTTGTTGCTGTGGTACCACTCTGTGAGGCATAGCCTGCCATTACACTGCAGCTACACTGCTGTGTCTCACAAATGCAAAGAAAGCCAGGGTGTTTTTTTTAAATGTCAGTAAAATTAAAAAAAAAAACCAAAAAAAACCAAACAGCCAAATTCAAGTGTTTCGCAGACACAGCTTGAGAGTGCTCTAGCAGGACTTCAGCAGGGATTTGGCAGGAAAGTTTCAGTAACTACTTGCCAGGTAGGCCTCCTGCCAGCTTGTTTAACCAAGCCCGCCTACATATTCCAGCATTAGGGAGCCCAGGGTTTGCAAGGTATCTACCTTCAGGCCAGTGTGCTGTTGGGACAGACCTGCTCTGAAGTTGAGCTCCATCTGCTTTTGTGGGTTATTTCACTTTAGGTTTAAAAATATTGAACATTTGACAAAATATCGTTATCTTTTCCTGCCCCGTTTCATGGTGGTTCAGTGTGCTCATGACAGCCCATATGATGTGCTGCCTAAAACACTTCCATTCCACGCCTGTAGTAAAAGGATGGTACAGAAGCATTCCTGTCAGTTCAGCTTTTCTAACTTCCATATTTTGTCATCTTCCTGAGTGTATTATAAAAGTAAAAATAATCTGGGAGAGAAACGGAAGAAGAAGGAAAAAAAACTGAAGAAGTATGCAAGAAGGAAAGGAAATCTCCTGCCGAGCTTTGGGCTGGGAATTGCATCAGATACACAGAGAAATAGGTGTGGCAGTAGGACAGTTCAGGCTTTGCCTATATTGTCTTACACAGCAACAGTTTAACCTGATCTTGACCTTACAACTTAGGAGCTTAAGGGTACAGTTACGTAACTGGGATCAGTCAAAGCTAAACTAAACTGGAATAGGCAGATGGGGCCACAGGGCCCGGAAAAAGCTGGTACCAAATTGGCTTCCTGAACTAAATGCTTCCACGCTGCTATTTAAAAGGAGTACAGGTCATAATTTGCTGCCATTTACAAGGCAGTAGTGGGCTTTTTTGAGCTTCTGGAGTACGTTGGTCAACATCTGATCTCCTGTGTCTCTTCTCCTTGCTCTTGAGAAATGGTTTTGGCAAGTCTGCATTTACTGGCAGAGGTTTTGTCAAGCAGGTGCAGCCTCCAGCATCGAATATGAAATTAGGCTGACAGAAGGATCTTGCCCACAGTAAAACAAGGCCTTGATGGCTCGGAGTCATAACCTTTTGCAGTCTCAATAAGCGCTCTTCTCCTTGAATGGACAAGAAAATAAAAAGAGAAAAATGGTGACTGTGGATTACAGCTGCATGGTTCAAATAAAAGAAGATAAGGAAGGGGAGAAGACCGAAACAGCGTAAGAAGTGAGTAGCTAAGTAAAACGTCATTAGGGCTGGAAAACAGGATTGCCTCTGAAGTGCCACCACCGCTGGGAAGAGGAGAGCTGTGACTCCAGCTTGGGCCTCCCTGCCCCGTCTCACTCGTGGTGTGACGTCCTGGTTTCCTCCTGGAAAAGCTGCGCCCGAGGTGCCATCCCGGGGCTGCTCCGTGGAAGAGAAGCTCCCACCTCCAGAGCGGTTTGGTGAGATGAAAGGTGGGTGTTGGACCCAGTGGTGCATGGTCCTTACTGGCTGCTGTGGCGCATTGCGCTCCCTGAATAGTTCTTGCCATTGTCTCGAGTGATGAGATTTTCTGAAGCCCCTGACTCGCTTTTGTAGATGAACCTCAAGCTCCTAGATCATTTAGATAGTTTTTGAAATCTTGTTCTAGATCTTTTATATCCTTACTTTTTGTTATAGTAATTAGAGCCTCCTTCCTTTCTTCTTCCTTCCCAGAGGAGGAGGTCTGTAATGTTGAGGTCTTCCACACAACTCAATACCATTTTTTAGCAGTGAAAGGGGTCTTCTGTCTTGTCCATATGCCTTCTTGAGCTGTTTCTCTTTTTAGTAGCATTTTCAACTTGTCTCTCTAAATATTGTTCGCGTTTTGTTTGTGCTTGTTTTGTGGCAATTACTGTGTGCTTTAGCGCAACTTGCTATATTACATTTGCCTTCTACTACCATTTGTTGTTTTCAGCTTGTGACAGGCTATCTGCTTGTTTTTTTGTAACATGTCTTGAGGCTGTATCAGTGTGCTATTAAATTTCAAATATATGCACTTTATTTCTTTAATCCAGTAGCATCCAGCTTATACACTCAGATTGTAAATGGAAATTCTGATTGCTGTAGAGCACGGGATCTGGCATAAGTGCCAGAATTAAAAAGAGAAGATCTGCTGTCCTTTGGTAACTCCTTCCATCTGTGTGATAGCTGGCCTGGAGGGGACACTGGGGGAGCTATGCCACAGTGCTGTATTTGTCAATCAGAGCTTCCTCTCTGGGAGTCTTTTGAAAACAAAGCTCCCTGGTGTTTAGATACTGGGTTTGAAGGCTTGGTTGTTTGGGAATCTCTCTGACAAACTGGCTGGAAGCTGGATATTGTCTTGCTTTTACTGGAGGAAATCCTTCCTGTATCCTGAAGGCTGCTGAAGGCTGCAGCCCCAGCTGAGCCAGGGAGGTGCCACTGCAGGAGGAGTGGGTAGAGATAATGGGGCATGATCCGTATTGCCTGTGCTCCACAAATGCCAGCTTTTACACCGTGCCTTCCGAATCCTGATGGCAGGGGTAGGGAACAGAGAGAGCGCTCATTGCTTGACAGGTTGAAGAGCTGTTGTGCCATGGAGATAGAGACGTTGGGAGCAGCGATGAGCAAATCTTTATGGCAGTTGTGGTGGCTATAGAGTGTGTTATGGTCTCAGGTGGCAGGACACCTTTCCTAAGTGCTTTGAGCTCTTGGAAACCCTTCTTCTGGACCAAGTGCAGCTACTTGGACTTACGATTCAACATGAGATTTAGCCATAGACCTTTTTTGGAGCTGAAGATAGCAGGCTTAAGATGTCACTTGAATTACAGTTGAAAAGAAGGATTCCTGCAGTGAATTATTTATTCCTGGCCTCCTTACAGTTTTTTGAAATATGCTCCTTTGGTTGAGATAAAGGCATTTGATAACCATATTGCTGTGCTAGAGGGTGACTGGCCGCTTTAATTAAAATAGGACCAAAGCATTTGTAGGAAAGCAGGAGGTCTTCTTGTGCTGGATCTAATTCAGACAGATGGAGTGGAAGCCAAGAAGCAAGGAGAAATATGGTTGGCAACATCTGGGGCAAATCAAAGCAGAGCTAGAAGGGAACAATTAGTTGGGATGTTCCCAAGGAGAGTGTGGAAGATGTCTGTAGAAGGTAGATAGCAGGGGGAACTACAGAGGGGCTTGCTTGCTGACCCCTCTTGAAAGAAAATCCAAGGCTAGAGGAGGCTGAAAGCAGAAAAGGAAAGGGGAGTTTGCTTGGCGTGTTCCTTGGAGCCAGTGATAAAGTGCCTGGGGAGCAAGGGAAGGGGTCTCCATCCAGGCTTGAGGACTGGGAATGATGGTGCAGCAGAAGCAGCTGCTGAACTGTCGAGGGCACAGAACAAGCAGCATGCGGGGAGCGTAATGAGACCTCCCATCAAGTCCAAAGGTTGGTTTTTTTTTTGTTATTTTGGTTATTTTATAACCCAGCCTTTGCAAGCAGAGAGACTGAGGAGAGCCCTGCTGGGAAGGGCATGAAAGATTTCGGAAGGACTGGGATAGCTGAAGAGACATCTGGTGGAATGGAGATGGAGATGGAACTGGGGTAACTGTTGTGTTGTGCGCTCAAAGTGCCATATATATTTTGGCATAAGCGGTTGAGTTGCTGGGGCTTGTCTTATTAGCGAAGATTATTTTGTGCAGTGGTGAAGTGTTCTAATTTGCTTTGCAAGCCTTAATGAAGCCTGGAATTGAACGCCTGAGGAGGGAAATAGTGAATTGCATCTCTATGTTATCACACGTTCTGTGAGGGGTAGTCGCCTAGGAGAGCCAGACTGCAAGTAGTTGATGGGAGGAAAGGGAAGAGTTTAGTAGCACAATAAGGGAAAAGGAAACTGGAGGTGCTTTTGGTATTATGAACTGCAGGGGAATTATTTAATTTTTGTGACAAGATGTTTCGCCTGTAAAATATGTGTATTTAATACATATATTGTTTCTTTCTTCCTAAACTTGCAAATAATGTTTGCTATGTTATTTTTTTGCATGGAAGATATTCTTTGTGGCTGGGTCTTTCTCTTTCATGAAGCATTGCCACGTGGAAAAATGTTAGTTTAACCATTTCACAACAATCTAAGTACATCTGGAGTCCAAGTTACTAAAAAGCTGTATGTTACTCGTACATTGAAATTTTGTATAATGCCAAGGAAAAGAAAAATCATGTAATTTCTTAGTAATGTACATCTCTCTGTTGTAAGGCAAGGTTTTATTGTCCATCTCTTTCTTTGTTCTGTCAGGCAACGTCTCCCAGCTATGAGATGTGGTTTCCTGGAGATGAGACACTGCAAAGCAGGGTGAGTGAAGTTCGTAGCGGGTAGAGCTGAGGCTCCTCAGACATGTGTTTGAAAGCCCAGTGTGGTGAGTCAGTGGGATATTGCTTGGCATTCCAGCACAGCAACTCCACGGTTGCGTAGACCACCACACCAGGGACCACCGTGCTCGATTCAGATGACATTAGGTGTCCCTGCGAAACTCCTCCAGATGCCTTTTACTGAGGAGCTTCCAGAACAAGGAGGCATGTGAGCAGTTGTGAGATCAAATAGTTGGAGGTCACTTGCCTCCGGAGAGAACTGGAGGGCTTCTGCCTTTACTTCAGAGTGAGGAATTGGTGATTTATGCTCAACTGGCGCAACATCAATGTGTAGAAAAGGATGTAACATACTGAATTTGGAAGAAATGAAGATTTTTTTTTCCCATGCTTTTTATTAGGATAACTCTGGAAATACTCTGTTTCTGGTTTGCTTTTGTTCTTCCCAGCTTTTTAGGAGATACTTGTACTAAAAGAGTTGAGGCAGTGCTCAAGACCATTGAGGATGAAATTCATTTACCCAGCTTGGAAAAGGATCAGCTGCAGATTTTACTGCAGGGACTAAGAAAGCTTTTGCCTTTTCCTTCTTCCTCCCCTGGTGCTATGGACTGGGGCTACATCCACTCTGGAAGAACATATGTTTTATTTACAGTATGCATAGTTTAGATGCTTCTTAGAGTTATCTTTTGACTTCCTCCAGAAGAGTGAGACAGAAGCAGTGGGCAGGTGATCGCTGGGTCCTTAGGAGCTGCCTGGGGGTGGCTCATTGAAGCACTGGGAAGGGACAAGGCTCAAAAAATCAGATCTGCAGATGAGCCTGTGGATTTGATGGCTAATTCACACAGGAGCATGGGAAGCATCTGCTGTGAGGGCTAGGTCTCTGTGCCACATGGCCCTGCTGAGTAGGGCAGTGGGGTTGGGTGGGATTTGGCAAGTGCTGCTGGGTGTTTCCCTGATGGGGGGAAGAGGATGCAGCATTAGTTATTTCTGGAAACTACACAGCCTAGAGAAATTATATTTAGCTGTTAGATAACTGGTTTAAATGGGGATTATGCCCAAATTAGGGACGAGACAGTAAAGCTGAGTGATAAGAGTATCTGTTGTTTCTTCCCTGACTGTGGGAGGTTGAGGGACAGAAATGGGCATCTGACAGCGTGATAATCTGCACAGAATCCAGAGGATTCTTGTGGGCATCCCTGCACCATGGGTTGCCTTGCATTGCAGAGGTGACTTTTACATTACCATAGTGTCTTGGTAACCTATTTGTGGGTTAGGATATCACTGTACAAGGTGTTGTATAAACACAAAAGACATTTTTTTTCTTCCAGAAATTTTACAGAAGAGACAACAGATAGACACAGTTGCACCAGGAATTGTACAGAGACTGTTATGTGATATTTAGTGGCCTTGGCAAACAAACGTTTTGCCCTTGCTAAGTTTTAGAGAGTCTTAAGTCATGGGAATAATAGGTTAGTAGTACAGATATTTAGGGGTAATTTCTTCAAGAATGAGGGGAGAAAGTGTGAAGCTCCCAGTACACAAAACTGGTTAACAGAGACCTGACACAGTGGAATGAATGTAGGCAGTAGCTGAGGATGATGGAGAGGATGGGACTAGTTGGGGAGGGATATGTTTAATGTTTGATTTAATAACAGGCTGAGATGCAATGGAAGGCTACATGGAAAAAAGCAACATCATCAAAGCCAAATAGTCTTTGCAGAGCATTCTGGATGAATGTAAGTAGAGCAGCATTGCGTTGGAAAGGCGAGGAAAAAGAATGCCAGAGCCATTGAGAAGATAGAAGTTGGTTTAGGATTTCTAGGTGGTTTTGTACTGAAAAGGCTGTGTATTGACAATTTGTATAAATATAACTTCTAGCTCCTGGCTGAAGGTGGGTGATAGGAAGAATACTGCATATACTGACCTTTGTTGTTTTCCTGCCTCCCTTTCCACAGGCATCAGATTTTCCCTGTGTCCTGGAGAGTATGTCTAGATGCACAGTGCAGTGTGGTGTAAAGATCTCTGGTCTATGCTGGGAAGCCAACGTGGTGCAGGGCTGCTGTGCTGTGTCTGCTGAGGTCCCAAAGTAGTGCAGCCATGATTCTGCAGTGACTAAGCGAAGAAATCTAATAAAACCTAATAATCTCTTGAGGAGAGGGTGCCAGGTACTGGGAAACTCCAGTAATAATAAATGAAAAGTAAATGAATTTAAGCATCAGTCTACTTTTATCTCTACAGTATCTAAGTTTGTTTCATTAGCACATGCTATACCTTACTGGAGTATTGGATCATGCTTGTACTGTGAGAGGAGTTTGACATCCTTTACGTGTGACATTACCTGGAGATGAAGCATAAACCCAAGTTCAGCTGTTGCCCCTGTAGTGATTACCTCATCACCCCACTTGCCTCCTGTCCCAACTGGAACCTGGCTGGCTCTCTGACAGCCCCTTGCCTGGGGCATTTTTATTCCCCTTCCCAAGAGGTGTCTTACGATCTTCTTTCTTGATCCCCATGAGCGGTGTTGTGACGTGGGGACGGTGCACCTTATCAGTCAGTTACTGGACAGCTGTGGTGGCTGTGGAGGTACCACCCCTGTGGTGGGTTACTGTAGCCTGGACAAGAGGCAGAGGCATCATCGTCAGAAAGGGAGGAGGTTATGTCTATGGTTTTAAGTACACAAATTTAAACTCTAGGCAGAAACACCTTTTTTTTTTTTTTTTTTTGGTAACAGCAGCAAAAAGAAGGTTTTGATGAACGATACCAATAGGCTGAGTAATTGCTTTTGTTTGAAAGTTATTCAGTTTATTCCAAGGACGTTTTGCAATGTTTTCTTTGCACATTAGATGTCTTAATGGAGAGCTGGCATCTTGCTGTGAATTATTAACACTTACCTAACACGTGTTTACATATGTTTGCCTTGAAACTTAGCTCTGTAATTCTATCTGAAAACATTGAGTTTTTGAGGCTGTGCTTTAATAAAGATGCAGATGAGGTAGGAGAAAATGGATGCCAGTTGTTCATACATAGCAGTTGTGCTGAGCCTCCTCCAGTGTTGCTAACTCTGAATTTCTGAGTTTCTTACCTGCTTGTTATGCCCACTCAACTACTTCTGAACTGTTACTCTGTCAGCAGCAGTAATTGTAAGCCTCTTCTCTAAATACTTTATTATTTCTCTCTGAGAAGGGCAAACCAACCTTCAACCATACACAGTACTCTGGAGTGCTTCGTTGCCTGGAGCCCCATTCCTGCCCGTACCCAGCCCTGGATCGCAGCGGCTGGTGGGGCACACACCAGGGCACAGCTTTTGTCTTCTTCAGCACCTCAGCCCCCTGACAAGGAGAGGGGCACCCCGAAGCGTGACACTATCTTTCATTTGGATGCGTGTCTTCATGTTCTCCATTCCATACCTTTTTGGAGACAGACTGTCAAGTTTCCACCTTGTATAATGGTTAATAACGTCTCACAAGGAAGCTGCTGGATATTATAGCCAAGGTTGCATGGTACAGTTCCTGGTCCTGATCCTGGTGCCCTCCAGAACTATATCATCGTCCCCAAACCAGGGATGACTTCTGTGAGAACTTGCTTTGATGGGAGGGAAACTTCAGTAAAAACTGGTTTTGCAGTGGCCACTTTTTAGTACTGGGGAAAAAAAAGAGACAAAAGCACAATAAAACCACCAGAAGCTGAAGACCCATTCTCCATTTATGAGGCCAAATATCTTACTTGGAAATTCAAGTTCAGGAATGTGACTTGAATTATTGGTGACCTTGTCACTTGAGAAGATGAATTGTTAGCTTTTGTCCTGGAAGACAGGTATTTCTGTGCCTTGATTAGATCTTTGTATGAGAAGTTGAGAGTAGAACAGGCAACTTCTAATCTGGGGTTCAATAATTCAGCCTTGTTAGGGCACCGGTGGCTTTCACAGAAGTCCTTGCCCTAGTAGTTAGCCATTAGCAAGCGGAATCTAATGATTTACCTTTATCTGAACAAACATCTTGTAAAAGGACAGCACAAAGGATCCAGCGGCAGATGCAGTGAAGCCTGCCCTGACCGCTCTAAATTTGTTGTGTTGGAGGCAAACACACCGAAATCTTCCCTGTGCAGCAGTTGCAGGTCATGGGGCAGTTCTGCATGCCCAGGCTTTGCCACCAAAGGGTTTCTCTGCAGTATTGGTGGCACTGGCGAGACAGCCAAACATGCCTGGCTGTCCTTGGATGCGTGCCCCCCTGCCCTGCGGGATGTCCCCTGAAGGGCCCACGTCCACTGCATGTGCCGTCTCACCTACGAGACCTGGCTTGAAGGTCCCTTCATCGGAGGTGGGTGTGAGTAAGGTACCCGGTACGCTGCTCCTCCACCTTTTTCCCCAGCTGAGTTGTAAAGGTGTACATCGCGTGGTGTTAAAATCAGGAGGAGGTGGCTGGGCTTTGCTTCTAAAATAGCTTATTTGACTGAAAGAGTAGAAGTGATGGAGTTGTGGACATCCAGGAAAATGGTAGGTTTGAAATTAGGGAAATGGGAATGTGCTTTAAGCATTAAGACATGTAAAAGCACTTTTCACTCCCCTTCTCTTAATTACATGCAATGTCATAAATAGAACAAGAAAAACGATACTGTTCAGTGAGTGTTTAATGTGTAAGATTTTACATCTTTTCTTTTTCAATCTTTTCATCTGAAATGGCAGTTATTAAGGTGAATCTTGAAATACATATTGTAGTTAATTCTATCTTAATTGATGACTCTCTTTAAACTACTTGGAAAAAATAAGAATTTGAATTTTAAAGGCATACAGTTGGTTCTGCTTAAAGGCATGTATATCGGCTTTTGGTTGATTTCTGATCCTGGGCTCTAAGTCTGCTCATAGACGTAGCAGGAGGGAACTGCTCACAGGCAGAATTAATTAATATTTATGGTGCCTTTATCTTGCTAGAATGTGCTAGACTTCAAAGTGCCATGCTTTGATTGTTTTGTAAAAATGCAAGGCACTAGTCTGTAGGAGAAGTATTTCTAGCCAGAAAATCAGAGATTTTTGTAGCAAGTTCTGCTCTTTTATTTTTTTTTTAAACTGGAGAGTTTTGTATGACTGATGAACATGAAGCTTTATCAAGCAGCATGCTGATTTTAATTGGCATGGTTTCTTTATCAGCGGTGGTCTTATTTAAAACATGCCTTAACATCTTATGGAATTAATTAAATATTACTTTGCAAATGGTATGGTGTTTCAACAGATGTGTAAACACCATGCTTCTCCTAACAGGAAAAGGTCACAAATAAGTCAGCTTTAAAATTAGGGTTGGTCATGTAATGCTTGTGAAGGAAGTACGGTCTTTTATACTGAAAAAATAGAGGGTATCCTGGTTCCTATTTTGGGACTGAAGCAATATCATTTTTTGTCAGGGAATCACAACACATGGTCCATTTTTAATACATGTGTTTATTTTAATAAAATGAAAACTAATATTCAATCAAAAAAGCTATAGTGCGATGCTGTCAGTCAGGATTCTGTTGTGGTCTCTGCTTGATGGTATTTATTTCTGTCTGTGATTGGGGTTTGTTTTTTCAGTTAATTTGCCTTCCCGTAGTAGGGAGGACTGTATTTATTAGATCTTACCATGCCTAATCTAACACGAACACCTGCTGGGAAGCTGTAATACAACATCAACTGCGGTGGTGAGATAAGGACCTGATTTGTTTTTACTTGACACTGTTTCATATTTACTGTATTTCTTTAAAAAACATTTTGGAAATTTTGGTTTGGCGTGCATATTTGTTTAAGCTGTCCCATCAATCACCACTATGTTTTACTTCCATAGGCAATGCCGTGTCTGACTCCAGTATGTCCCTGCACGAGTCTCTTGATAATCTTTTGTGTAAGACATGATCTGCCTCCTTCCAGACTTCCTACATCCACAGGCTTATTTAATTTTGAGACTTTTTTCGTTTCACTGTTCTTCTTTGTTCTGTAGATGACTCTGTACTTATGGCTTAGAAAGATCTTCATAGAGAGACTCGTTCATATTGCGAGAGGAGTAAGCAACAATCATTTAAGAAGTGTGTTGCTCCTATGACTTAATCCAATATACTGAATGGGAAAGAAACAACAAATGTGTATGATTATTGTCATATCTGCTATGCTGTTTGCAACCAGTGAATTAACACATGAATAAATTTATAAGATGGTATTTGTGGCAAAATATTTTTAATCATTTTTTTATGGGGTATGACATTTCTTTGCTTAGATGCCTTACCACACCTTGGAAGGAGACAGTTGACACGTCGTTCGTGTTAGAAGTAGCATTCAATAGGATATGAATTATTTTGTCCTTATATATATGAGCAGTATTATATTCTGTCCTCCTCTGCTCCCAGGAGAAGGATAAAAACCAGATAAAATTGATATTAAGTGTGTATATTGCATGCATATCCAGAATGACAGAATGAGTCAGTGAACTGAGGATCTGTAGGGCAACACAAATTAATGAGCATATTTTATCTATAAGTGCTGGGCATTTATATTGGTGCTTTATAATCTGATTTATGTGGATGTATATTTTTAAATATCCCTTGAACTGAAGGACATCACTCATTTTGATGTTTCCCTATAAATATAATTTCATCTATATATGCTGAGATCAGAAACAAATATGCAGCTGAAAAGATAAGATTTAAAAGAACTACACCCATATAACATTGCAAATATATTTCTCACACATGCATATGTTTCTGTATAGTTTTGTGCATGAATAATTTATGTACGTTCAAATAAAGGACAAAATGTTTCCCACATTTGGCTTTGGCAGGCCAAATAGTATGTGTGAAAACTGGACAAAAATAAAGATTCATTATTGGCCTCACATCTGAGGAAGCTCTAGAGCATAATATTTTCCTCCAAAGTCCTCTTTAAGCTTGTGTTTAGTAAATTTAGTAAAGCACCATATAACTGGTTTTATTATGTGACTTTCACAGGTGCTTTTCATTCTTGCATGTGATTGTGTATCCACTGCTTGTTCCAGCAACAACATTAATATGTTTAGAGTTATAGAAAAAAATGTGCAGAGCATCATGCTAGAGAAATTTGGGGTGACCGTGTAATTAGTGGCTGCTTCCTGCTTGAGCTTAGAGTCAAAGTTATACAAGCAACTTTATCATCAAAAGTTTCCAGGTTTGAATGCATACATTTGCAAGTTTTGTGTCCTTGTTAGGTGGCCTTTCATACAGGATTGTGCTTATCAATTGCCAAAAGGCTAAGGCTGAAAGAGAAGGATGCTTTTTTTTTTTTTTATTTAAGCCAGTCCATCCAGGTCAGAATTCTGGGAATGCTCAAAAAATAACAATTACTTCGTTACATTTCTATCTATGTGTGGAAACGTGGAGTTGTTGCAGTTGCTTTTTTTTGGTGTTTTGTTTGGCTTTGTTAATGGTGAGCTGCAAATGAAATGATTAAAATTCCACCCACTTCAGCACAATCTGTATAAACATGGGCCTTCAGAAGGCCAAGGCTCTTCTAGTTTTAATCTGAAAAATTTTCAGTGTCTTTGATATCTTGTTTCCACTCTGTGTCAGATTATTGAGGTCTGCTCCATTAAGGTAATTCAAAATGCTTCATGCTTCCCTGGCTAATGATAGCAGTAGGTGAGGTGCCCTCTCCTATTCCCCATCCTCAGTTTCCCTGAGGTCCCCCATTGGCTTTCAGAGCTTGGTTGAATTGGGGCTTGGCTATTTTTGTGAAAATGCATTCACCCATAACTCCTTAAAATGTGTTTCATTTCTTTAGGATAATTAACTCCGGGTTGCAGACAGCCTTCAGGAGTAAGGAACAGACTGCCAGAGAAAATGCAGTTAATTTGAAGTGATTTGGGGGCTCTCAGCAAAAAGCTTTCGCAAAACTTTCTTGTCCATCATGAGTAGGTAAACATGCAAACTTTGCCTCATCACATTGCTTCAATAAATGTAGCTGCAGACATGTGCTGTGGGTAGTCAGACAAGCAAAATTCCCTTTAACCAAGGAAAAGAGAAGAAAAGAGGTCACTGGGAATATTGCCAAGCCTGTAAAATTTATCTGGAAAATACAAAGGTGTGAATCACACCTGTAATGTCATTAAGAGTAAATTACAGTAAACTAGAAAAAAAATAATGTATTCAGTTGTCTTCCATCCTCACATGCTTTTGGCATTCTCAAAGTTTGTTATTTAACCTTTGGGGGAAATTTTCCAGGTGCTAAGGATGTCATATGCTGTCTGTAGCTGAGTTATAACCCCTTGTCTGCTTCTTGTCTGGGTCTTCAATTATATTTTTATTAGTAGTCCTTTAAATCATGTTTGAGTTTGCAGTTCAGACTGGTTAGCTGAAGTGACTTTAATCACTGATTTTAAATGTGTACTTAATTAGTAAGAGAGGGATTTGATTTACAACTTTTTGGATTGTATTTCATAGTTATTTTTCTTGCAAGATTGATTTGTATTGATTGAGAGCTGTTTCATGTGCTGAGTGTCAATGGGAATATAATCTTTTCCTTAATTTGGTACTTCTTTTGCTATTCAGACTTACAAACTGCATACATACTCTTTGATATAGATGGTGAATAATGTATGTAGCATGTGGTCATATTTTACTCATGGTGATGTCTTCTTGGAATTCAGTTCATGAGGCAGAAAATCAGTATTACAAAATAGTTTAAATAACACTGAGTTACATATATGAGAAGCACTGAGAAGTATGTAAAACCATGTTTTGCTGTTGAAACTAAGGGAATTATCAATCAGTCAAACAACACTATATGTACATTAAAATTATCATTTTAATTTGGATGAGGAGTGTGCATTTTGAAGCAACTCTGTTGATCATCGGCACTTACTGAGCTTAGGTTCACATCGTGGAGCAGCCTTGGAGCATGTGGACGGAATTGCTTTTCCATGAAATCAGACTGCAAAATGCACTAGTGCGTGATCAGCCTACATCAGGTACACTGGACATTTGAAAAGCAAGTTGTGCTTTGCCTGTGTAGCTGGAGGAATTATTAACTTGTTAGAAATCCTGGACAGTATCTGTAGGTAGGACTATGTAAATGTCAGAATGGACTGTTCTTGGTTTCCATTTTTTTCAGATTTTAGAGCTATATCAGCCTCTTCTGCCAAGTTTTTATAGGTTTGGAGGGGAAAAAAAATCCTTTCTTCCAATCAGTTCTTCAGCTTTTAAATGAACTAGTTCTTGAACTGGACTGAACTGCAGAAAATGCTCTTTATTAGCAGCAAAATAGTTTCTGATTGAGCAAACCACTTTGCTGATTTATCACTTTCATGCATCCTACAGGTCCTTAAGCAGTTTGTTCTCCAGTTGAGTGGTTTAACTTCCTTGTAAACTTCATCAGCAGATGTGTGCTGTTTGAATTTAGTATCAATTCCTTTAATACAATGAGAAAACTTAAGATTATAGTAAATAAGATTTTCACATTCTAAAAGTTTGTTGTTTATTCTTTTGGGGAAATTTTCTTGGTGCTAAGGATGTCATACACTGTAGCTGAGTTATAACCACTTGTCTGCTTGTCTGAACAGATCTATTTAGAAATAAAATAACTAAAACCTGTAAGTATCCATCTTGTCAGTCACTTATACTTCTGTTGTTCAGAACCCTTGGATGCAAACCATACATGGCCCTCGTTATTTCTGCTCTTTCTCATCGTCAGCTATCAACAGTATATTTCAGGAACGAGCAAGTATGGGTGTTATTTCGCTAAAATCTTTCCACTCTACAGATGGAATGCAAAAGATGCAAAGAAATCACGCAGCTTTTGTGTGTGTTCTTTATCCTCGTGCCCACCCTTCTACTACCTGTCTTGCTTTCTTTTATTCCAAAATGTGTCATGACCATGAGTTTCTCTTTCGGCAGATGGCTAGGACCACCCTAGGCTTAAGAGGTGATCTTGGAGCAAGTGAACCTCTTCTGTGCTCGTTGTACCCGCGTCAGCCGCGAAGTAAGCAAGGAATTGGCAGGGATGGGTGGGATGAAAAGTCATGCTGTGCTGCGTCCTGGCGATCAGTTGTGTGAGTGTGGGTGTCCCGTATGCTCGGAGTTGTCTGTGTCCCCTGAGTCCTTCTGAGATGGCTGGCGTCGGTGCTGGGGAGGACATCGCTCTCTTTCCTGTCCCCAAAATAAAGTGAAGGAACACTGCGTCTGGGTGCTGGGAAGTAAGAAACATACTTTCTGTGCCTGTGGCTCACTGGTCTGCGCTTAGTGCATTTCTGAGACGCCCTGTGGGCTAGCAAGGACAGCGGGGAGAAGTGGGAGGCTCTGGTTTGGGTTCATGACTTAGTACTGTGCGTAGCAGAGTGTGAGCCCCTGGCTGGAGCTGGCCAAGCAGGCAGTATAGGTACAACTTTTGTCTAGATATCCCGAGACCACAGCCTGTGTGCTCAGGAGGATGCAAGTCAATGAACTCGTCATTCTTGTGCTCACCTAGCAAGAGGTCGCAGTTGTCTGTATATGCAACAACTCAAAATGAAAGAAAAATTTCTCTTGTTGCTTTTGGACTGTCTAGGGCCAAGGTAAGCACTGATACTGAAAAATAAAAGAAGGCTTTTCTTTGTTTTAAGCAAGATCTTTGTACAGTCTGTGCTTTTGGCTTACAAGGGAAGAGTACTCCATTTAGTATTTTGTTCTTCTAGATAACAAGTGTACTTGAACAACATGTTAAGCATCACAGCCCTTCTGAGTAGGGAGTACTGTCAACTCTTGGCTTATTTTCTCATGTAGTTTGGTCCCCAGTTTGGCTACAGCAGCACAATTTCACAGTGTGTGCATGGAGTTTTAGATCGGTTTATGACAAAGTTTTTCTTTGGCGTATTTTGTGCTGTCATTCGATACTACAGTTTTATATTCTTCCCTTCCCCTCCTCCCCTGCCCCTGCTGTGATTTTGATATCTGTTAAAGTTGCTCTATGGCTGTTTGCAGTTACCTTTTTCACAACTCTTGTTCAGTATGATTCATATTTTCTTCCAGATTGTTGCGTTACACTTTCAGGTTGTTAATCTCTACATTCCCTTCCCAGCGATGTCGTGGAGGATCAGACCTCGGAGGTCTCCTGGAGTTTTCTTTAGCAGAGTCCAAGGTCATGAGGCTGAATGCATTGTTTGAATATTCATCCAGCAAGACCTTTGGATATGCAGTGACTTGAACTCAGCTGAGCACTGCTGCTTGCAGCAGTCGTGATTGGTCTTTGTTTATTTAACCCAGGCTGTACTTTAAAGAGGTTTTGGTTACAGGCATATTTGGAATCCTATATAGATCACAGTCGCACTGACATCCTTATATTATTTCTGAGTATCTTTATTGCTGCTGAGCAAAAAGGGAGTATCTATTCTTTTCGCATAGTTATGTAATTCATGGCTGTTATTCTAATGGCTTTTACATCTTATTATTTGGGGAAGTTTTGAGTGAAGTTACACAAGGTCAAGATTTCAGAAAAAAGTGAGACTATATTTTATAGCTGAGGGAGTAAGATGTGTGCATTACCAGTTCTGGTAGAATTTAACTTTAGATAAAAATGCCTGTAGTTCTTTTTATTTCAGGAGGAGCTCTCTCCCAAATGTGCCTGGCTAAAAACTTTTCTAGATTCTGTGATTAGGCAGCTCCAGGACTTGCCAGTGTGTGAACTTTGCCAAACTGCAGACAAGTGATTCTGATAACGCTGCGGGCAGTTTCCCTGTGGCTATTTTGATCCTTGTGACAGAAAGGAAAATGGTAAAAATCACATGTGTTTCCACTTAAATTTCTTCTGGGTTGACATGAACAGTTATAAAAACTAGTTCACGAATATTCATGGGGAAGGAGAAATAGAAACAATAAAAAAGGGGAGTAGAGGGCTGGAGGCACAGGGTTAGGATAGCTTCATCCTAAACCCAGCCTCTGAAGAGACCCTGGTGTGGAAGTGGGGGCTATCTAGCAGGGGGTAGGGAGGTGGATTTTGGATGTCTCCAGGGAGATTTATTGTAGGACGTATTGGGAATGGTCATTCTGCATTTCATACGTATTAAAAAGTGGTTTCTTTAAAAACTATACATAAATGGAAGAAATCTGCCAGATCTGCAGTGTTTGGCACTGCGGTCTCTCGGGGGCTTTTTCAAGAGGTAGGTGCTTCGAGCAGGTTTGGTGCATGTCTGTAGGTCTGTCAGGTACAGGGTCTTTGGGTGTAAACCCAAGATGCTTTGGGATGTCAGATAAAGAAATAGGGTTTTGCGGCTCACTTGCGATCACGTTGTCTCTCCAGCTTGCCGGGATGGAGAAGTCCCCATCCCAGCTGCTCATGGGCTGTTCCCGCCGGTGCTCCAGGCGGCTGGCAGAGCCCCTTCTGGGACCCACGTCTTGTTAAGTCTCAGTTGGCCAGGTTAGCTTCCAGTACTGCGCTCTCTTAACACAGCTATTTCTGCTGAAAAGGTGTTGGAATTCCCCCTGGGAGCAGCCACGCCAGCCGTCCAGGGCAGGCGTTAATCTCCAGTGACGGGGAGATGACAGGGAGCCGGGGCAGGCCAGGGGCCATAACCTTTGCATTGCAGAGCGACACAGCCAAATACCTCAGCATCGGGAAGGCGTTTAATACCCGCTGTCCTTTTATTTCTTATTATATATACCAAATATGTTATCTTTTAAGTTACGTGGTGAGAAGTTTTTGTGCTAGAGATGAAACTCATACTATTGCAGTTCAGTTTTGCAATATCCATAAATTCTGCGTGGGATATAAAATCAGTTGGGAGTAGGAAGAGTTGCAATATAATTGTAGGCTCCACTGCAGCCACTTGAAACATTTTGAATGTTTATGGCAAAAAGTATTAAGAAATGCAGTATTTGGACATCACTAGAAGTTAGTGCATGCTGCTCAAGAAGCTCTGCACTAGTCAGACCGTGTGCCATGGAGTTGGTCATTCTGGCTCTGGCTGTGGCTAATGCTCAGTGCTGTAGAAGAAGATGGAAAATTCATAATGCAAGCGTGTGCGCCTGTGTGAATACAATTACAGAAGGAATTAATATGCAGTAACTTCAAAGAACACTCTACAGCAAGCAGAAAATCACAGTTTAGCTCATGGATTCTTTTGTCCCAAGACATTCGTCCGTGTTGCCTTACAGGGCAGTTTGTCTTCTTCAGCGTATACAGTATAAATGATGCAACCCCAATTTTAGATACTCAGCTAGCCGTGACACACAGCCCTGGGAAATGCTCATTACTCTTTGGCTTCGCTCTTCTTTTTACTTCTTATTATTCAAACAGATTACATTCCCATTTGGATGGGATTAGCTGTGGTTTGAAAGTATTGCTGCGGTTTGTCCTGTGAAAATGAGTGTAGTATTTAGCTGAGCGATGTCTGTTTCATGACCTGAAACATCTTGGATGGAGCACACAAGAGTGTCAGCATTTGTATCTAACTAGATTTCCTGTCGTATAAAGACATGAGGCACGTTTGGGGACTTCTAATGAACTTTCCCATGGGGAGAACACAGAATTCGGGGGTTTCTTCATAGCTTTTCTAGGAAGCAGATGCAGTTGTTTTCTCCCTTGCTGTTGAGCTTCTGATTAACTTTAATGAATGTGTCCAGAACAGGCTAAACCAGTAGTGCCCAGCATTTTGCTGTGACAGGGCACACAAGAGCATCCTGCAGAGCGGCTGCATGCGCGTGCCTGTCCCCGGTGTGCCCCCATCCCGTCCCACTGCTTGTAGGGCCCAGTGAAACCCATACACAGCTGTTTTTTCAACAGTCAGCAGCGTGACTTTGCCCTCAAACAATTTAACTTTGCATTTTTAGGATTAAAAATAACCAGATAAGTGCAACAGATGTGATTTATATTTAATGCTTATTTGTGCTGGTTAGTATGGCAAATCCCAATTTTCTTAAAGAGACAGGATTATGCAGTTTGGCTTCCAAATTCATTTTTCAAAACGCAAACCAGGGCATTTAAGCTGCTGTGAATAGCTGTGTTGCTGCTATGAACATGAAGTATTTTTCCTAATTTCATTTAACAGTTTTATTTTGGATACAAGTAATTTTGTTAGTGTTGGAAACCCGTACACAATAACATAGCTCTGATGTTGAAGAACTGAAACTCTAATTGACTGGCCTTGTCTCTCTGAAGGCAGAGTGCCGTGTAAACAAGAAAACACAAGCCATAAATGGTGAAAAGCTTACTTTTGAATTTTAACCTCCTGAGCTAGACTACTGAAAATTCGTACTGGGAATCAACCTCAGCTTGAATGCACACCGCTATTTTAGTAGGAAACACAATTTTTTCTACTCTCTGTAGTGGAGGTGGTGTTAAAACACAGTATAACCACTTTATGCTATGTCTGTGTTTCTTAGCGCAAATTAATTTGTTCCTTGACTCGAATGGAAGTAAAATAAAAATCTGCTTATATTCAAATTGACAGAGTTACAAAATAGGATGCAGACTAAACTAAGCTCAATAGCAATCTCTTCCGTGCTCATTCACCCCTGGGAAGCACCATTCCACCTGCCCAAGGGAGACTTGTGCCCATCTCAGGCCATCCCTTGGCTAAGGAGGACTTGCCGTACGTGCACTGCTGTTCTCCTGTGCTGATGGCATGTGGTGCGGGTTGGTGCCATTAGGCAGGGGGTGAAGCATATTTCTCACATTAGCTTAAGTGGCTTTAATAGAGGACATCAGAGAACACTTACCTTCAGATAAGACATGACGAGCTGTAAGGGGTCCGTGTGTGGGGAAACAAGTTTCTAACCTTTTTCCTAAGCATAGTCTCAGGAAGAATAGGAGGTCTGTTTTGTGAAGCAGCAGCCACGGATACAAGAAGATGGCAGGTTGTAAACCTGGATTGCAGGTGTACATCTTCAGTCACGTGAACTCAGGTAATCTCAGTTCTTTTGCTGACTCTGTGTCCTTAACTTGCATTTTAAAGTTATGACTTAGACTTCGTTTCATAATACCTGTATCTACAGCATTAAATGGGAAATGTCTGTACCTGTTTACAGTGCTTTATACTCTGCGTTAGTAAAAGGACTACCTGTAGTAATCCATGATATTTTTGATGTCTCGATTCAGTCTGTATCTCTCCCCTAAGACTTCTAATTCATGGACCCTGAAGAAACTTGTGTGTTGAATACAATGACCAGTGCAGAATTGGGCAGCAGGAACATGAAGATGTTGGTCTGGTGTCTCCTCTTTGCGTTTCTGTGCACTTTGGCCTTTCTGCCAGTAGCAGAATATCCTTTGGTACCTTCAGGATCTTGCTTGTGATGGAGACTGCTCTCATCAGCTGTATCCCATCAGGTCCTGGAGTTCCTGCTCTACAGATGAAGGTCACATTGCATGGTCCTCTGGACTTGATGCAAAGCTCTCTGTAGTCAGTGAGAGACTTTGGTAAACTTTGCGTCAAACCCAGATGGACCTACACCAAAGAACCCCCATTCCCACAAGAAATTAGCACGATCTCAAAACTCTCCGTGTTCGCAGCTGACTCCAGCTCTCATGGTATAGCTTATATCATCCACGGAAAACACTGGGAACCAAAGCTTACTACTTTTTCAAGCTGAACCTAACTGAGGAGAATTTGTTCTTTTTTTCTATTTTGAGGCTTTCTATTTTTATACTGCAGTGAAAAGCAGTACCTAGTACTTAACAGCGAGCCTCTGATTTCTAAATGCAGTTCACTCTCAGGATCAAGGGACTGGAGACTGGTTCCTCGTTTCGATTTTTCCTAGACTTTTCCAATCCCATTGAGCCAGTGAATAAATTGTCCCTGTGTTTTCTTGCCTATAACCACGTCCTCATTGTACTCCACAGTTGAAACGATTTCTCAGAGAGCAGGAAACAGTTTTCCCAAATGTGTATTTTCTTGATAAGGATGGACTCCTGAACTTTTCCTAGTTACCTATATAAAGATTTTTTTGAGAAACTGGAATTAGTCCAATTCCTTGTTTTATCTACGTTACTCTTTAACAACATTCAGATATACACGATCAAGGTGGTGAAACTGTTTTTCACATGAATCCAGCATTGAAAGAAGGGTGATTCTTTGATCGCTTTCTGAGATGCTGAAAGAGGGGACTGTAAGTGTTTTAGCAGTATAAAGTAAGCCAGTGCCTTTTCATGTTGCAAATTGCTGTGTAAAGACATTTAAAGCCTCCTGTAGTCATTAGGATTCCTCAGCTGGATCTAGGGATATCATGCAGAGCTGCAAAAACCATTTTATGATTAAGGCTGCTATCTGGTGATACAGTCTTCAAAAGAACTGTTTGATGCTTTCCAACAACACTTTGCATTTTAAGCTATACCAATGATTTTTAAAATACATTCTGAGGGTCTGGTAGCATTTCAAGAGGGTGCACAGGGCAAGGGGGTGCAGAATCAAACAGCAAATTAGAGGTGAGGCTGCCGTGGCTCCGTGTCCCCAGGTCCAGCATGTATCCCCAACAGGCACACGTGAACACTATAGATGTGTGTGTGCGCGTGCGTGTATGTGCATACATGGTTATATATACACACGGATCAACACAGACGGAGGACACACAGCAGTCACACAAATATGAGTGGCATAGATGGCCTGATCCTGTTTCTCCGCTCCAGCTGTTTAAGATGAAAGTAAAATATAGACAGCTATATAGCACATCTGTATAGATATATATACAGCACAGGTATGCACATACGTGTTCTCAGTCTAGCCTGTCGCTGCCCCTGGATCCCAGTCTCTCCAGTTGGTGGCACCGGGGCACGCAAGCCCCAGCGACGCAGCACCGCTGCAGTTACTAGTACCCCAGCCACGTGGACCTCTTTGCCCGTGGTCCAGCTCCAGCTGCTGCACCCAGAGCCCTGTACACACACGTGCGGACACAACAGGCTGCCCACGGGGATGATCCCCTCCTGTGACGGCTTGGGGAGCGGTGATCAGTGCTTAAGCAGCCACCCTAACAAAGAGGCTCTGTGGTCGGGCTGCACGTCTCGACTGAGATGTTCCCCTCCTATTTCTTTCCAAACTGGTGGGACAGGCACTAAACCACTTGTACATGGGTGAGGTGGTACCTGGAGTTTAGGTGTACAGCACGCTCATTTCCATAAGGACCCTGTTGAATATTTGTTAGAACATCTTTTTTCCTGGAAAGCTGAGTGTAAGTATGATTTCTTTTGATGCTTGAGGTCTGGGATTTTCTCCCACTGTCTTCACACTGCTCAGAGAGGCTGGGCTGCATAGGCAGATAGCTTTTTGAAAAACTACAGCCCCAACCTTGCACCCTTGTGGCAGATTGCTGGGAGGCTTTCAGGAGGGCTTTGAGCTATTCAGTGGGAAACAAAGAGAGGGAAGCGTTTGCCCTGGAAAGATGACTCGGTACCCTGGAAAGAAAGAGGTCTTGCTGTGTGTCATATTACTCTGAGTCAGCTTTATCACTGAGAAGATTTAATGATAAAAGCATGTTTACTCAAAACACAGATTTACAGGAATGGAATGAAGTCACTAAAAAAGTTAAAATTACGAAAACATATTACTAAGGGTGCACTTAAAGCAAATTCTTTCCTGCTTCAGCATTTTAGGTAGCTCGTGAGGCTAATTAGCTCTTTTGCAGCGTGCTCTGCAAAGTAGTTAGAATTAAGTGATGAATCATAGGGGTCTGGCTTCTGGGTGGTTCCCAGAGAAAGCTGCTTTGGGTAATCCCCTCCGTCGCTGGCTCAGGAGGGAATGAGCTGCTGCCTTTCTCCTCCTATGTCCCTGGCCCTGTTCCCTGTGATGGGCCACGGGCCAGCGCGTGGTGATGCTGGGCCAAAGTCACTCACACCCACCATCTCACCACCATGGCTTGATGAGCATTTCTACATACCAGTGCTTTAAGCAGGCATTAAGCTGCTTTCATCAGGTTTTGGTACTCTTAACACAGCGTGTAACTTAAAAGTTTCATTTAATGAGAAATAACAATAATAGACTTTTTTTTTCCCCCCATACTGATTGTATTTGCTATATGCTTTGCAGAGAAGCTACCCCAGATCTATAAACACGTGGGAAGAGGGACAGAGCACCTAGGCACTGTGATCTTTTACTGTCTAATAGATTAAGGGTAACATCTCCTAGGACCCTGCCAGAGTCTGGTTTCTTACTGAGTTTGTTTTATTTCGCTGCACTGGAAGTGGTCTTTTATGGAATGAAAATATTGAAGTGGGAAAGCTTAAAGAAAAGGAAGTAAGCTTATTAGAAATTTTGAGTTTAGGATCTGTTTTTAAAACTTGAAGTATTCAACACTTGGTTCAAATTACAGCACAAGCCCCTAGGCTGAATCTCTGACTGAAACTGAAGGAAAGGATAAAAGGTAGACTGACCTTCGGATGTTAAAAAACATGATTCTTTTTGCATTTAGGGGGAAATTAGAAAGGCCTTCTGTCCAAAGTGGAGTGAAATGAGTTGATCCAAGGTGACCTTTTCAGTTCATTGCACTGGTTGGTTGTCCT
Organism: Buteo buteo; assembly: GCF_964188355.1. Classification (NCBI taxonomy): domain Eukaryota; kingdom Metazoa; phylum Chordata; class Aves; order Accipitriformes; family Accipitridae; genus Buteo; species Buteo buteo. The sequence continues at coordinate 18,724,363 of NC_134195.1, read as the reverse complement.
GTAGGATGAAACAGCTCTGGGCCAGAATCATGGGGATAATATCACCAGAAAGGTGTATTGGTTCATGTTTAGTAAGATTGTCCTGAGTTGCGAGCCATTAAACTGTTTGTATTTCAAATGTCAACGTTTAGCCTGAAACAGTGAGCAGTCCTGAAATTAGAAAAGTTTTCATTACATAATGACGGGAGTGCTTGCAGATATTTGAAATGGCAACCATCTGCTGCACTGGCATTAACTGTAGTCCTCAGATTTGACCTACCTAGATACTTTCTGCAGCCTAAATGTGTGAGCCTGTGATTATAAACCTTGAAAGTTGGTTGAGTTGTGATAGCTGCTGATGTGCATGGTCTTGCTGCACGGAAGTAAAATAATTCAAGTAGTTTGTTCCACCTGCTGGCTCTTGCTGTAGGTGTTGGCTGGAAGCAACACATTGACACCAGAGGGATCGATGTTAGAGAGAGGAGAATTGGTCTCATGGCTTCAGTGCTTGCTTGGTTGACTTTTTCTCAACAATTTTTTTCCTTATCTTTAATAACCAACTTGTATGAACCTCAGCTGAACTGCTGAAAGCTCTGATGTCCTTGGTGGGACTGTCAGGTTGTTCAGTTTTTCTTTTAAAATGCAAGGAGGTTTCCCAGTGACTACTGTGTTGATAGCATTTTTTGAAAGCCCTGTAAGGATTTATTTATTTTTTTTACCATAGAAAACACTGGACTGAAGTGAAGAAGCAGGAACTTGGCCTTTTTTAAAGGCCAAATATTGATTTTTTTGTTCCCCTTATTGATAAATGGGCTTTGGCAGTTGGTAATCAATAGTTATGACCTTTTGAATGTTTGTGGGATGCTTCACCAGATGCAGAGCAATTAATTGTTTCTAACAGTTATACTTCCTGAATCGGTTTTGGTGGTGGCTGGAGGGGAATATGGATGTTCTCCTGGGCAATGATTAGGCTCCATGGATCTTTCAAATCTGGTAAGACTCCAAAAATGTGTAAAAACTCTGTTTCGTAAATTAAGATCAGAAACTATTATTAGCTTTTGTTTGTAGTTGAAGCATGATGTCATATTTGGCATAGTGCTACAGAAAAACTCCCAGTTTATGGCTCAGATCTGTGCTTTTTCAACTCGGTGTCTTTGGTATCTGCTCTTGAGGCTGCCTATCTCTCCTAAAGAGGAATGGTTCATGTGATACCAGCTTTTTAGGGGCTGATTCAGTGTTATCACCCTTATGGGAAAAGGGACAGGAGCCTTTGCTTGGAGCTGGTCATGACTGCATGTTTTCCAGCCACCTTATCCTTACATAAAACTGGATTAAACTGCTTTAACTTTCTATGCTGGCATAAAGTCCTCTAAGGCCATTCCAGCTAGAGAGCCCTGGGCTTCGTGGGAGAGGCGCACAGAACTTGCTCCTGCATTTTTTGACGTTTTTTCCCATCCTTCTATTTATACTGCTAAATAAGTGTAGTAATTTAGGGTTAAAAAAGGCTTGAGGAAGCATAATATCACAGCAAAAACATATGTTTGGAACTGTAAAGCATCGCAGGAAACAACGCTCTTCCAAGTTTCATGAAGTTGCAGTATGTTAATGGCCCTTTTGTAACGTCTTTTCCAGTCTTGTCTTTTCACACAATGAGGACGGGAGCTGCTGAATTTTGGAGTAACTACATTAAGTAAAAGTCACTATAATTGTGGAGGAATAATTTGATCTGTAGTAAGTCTCTCTTTAGTTATTTGAAGTTTTCCTGAATATTTATTTGAATAAAGTCTTGAATCTGTCAAAAGCTTGAAAACCTCCTGTATATTGTGGCTATTTAAATTTAATTTACTTTTGCTACAATCAGATATAAACAAAATCTGTTCATTGGAAAGGCCAGTATAAGGAAAGGGGAATACTATTCTTCATACAGTTAAAAAAGCATCCTTTCAAACCAGACACATCATTAGTTCATGAGGACAATCTTAATATTTTTGTTAAATTATTATTTCCCTTTTTTCTGAGTTCTTTGGCCAAGTATGCATAAGTGCTTACCGAGAGTACTGTAGGGTTTGCAGTTAAAGGTAAAATACATCTTTGTCAGATGACTTTTTTTAATGTTCTGTTTGCTGGCTGAAACATCCTCCTTACCATTTGTCTGTAGAAATGTTTTCTTCTTCCAAATGTGGAGTTTTATTCTCTGACAAGGTTGAAAAGGATGCAGTAGTTTGAGGGGCAGAACAGCCAATATACAGTGTTGGAATAGTGGCAGATTGAAGGCCTGGTAACTTGTGAATTAATAGGACTATAAAGGAAAGCCTCATAATACTAGAAAACAAGCACTCCCCCATTCCCAAAAGAATTGTACAGCTTGTTTATAGACCTGACATATCCTGAGAGAAAGCATTTCACACCATTATTGTATTCGGCACAGCAGAAGAAATATTAAAGAAGTAGATACTGAAGAGAGAAATAGAAGGGTAAATATTGCAGAGGTGGAATTAATATTTACAACTGTCTACTCTCTATGTTAAAGCTAGATTTCATGAATGAAGAAGCATAGTTTTATAGGCAAGTGGACAGAAAAGGCAACGCAATTGCCTTCATTACGGCAATAAGGGGCCGGGGTATTGTCACTACATAGACAATACGGCTGATACTGTCGGGTCTTAACCTGAGATGGCTCCTGCAAGACCAACCCGGTTGTCCCTCGTGCATGCTCTGCAGCATTCCCAGTTTGAGGAGCACCGTGCCAAGAACTCGGACCAGCCCTTGGGGCTGCAGAGGTCATGCGTGGACATTTGTCTTGCTGGTGCCCACTGCAGGTTGGATATTCTGGCTGGAGAGCTGACTACAGAGATTGATACAAACCTTCCCTGAACAGTATGACTTACAAAAACCACTTGACAGCCTAGTTTTTTGGAAGGCTTTTATTGACATTCACTTAAGATAAACAACATCATTCTTTTGTGGTTTTGCAACTCGTGAGTAATGACACGATGTTGGGCTATTCTGTTTAAAGCCTTTAGACCATAGTGGCAGGTATGTGTTGTGTAAGTAACGTTTTGTATGGGTTTGTCAAAACTCTGACAGGCGTCTTAAAGGCGCTAACACTTCCAGAGCGCTTTTCCCCCTTTTTTAGAAATCATTACTGTATTGTAGTGTGCCACAAGTAGTGGAAGTGAAACAAATGTTCATCTCCTGAGTGCCTGTAAAAGTACTGCCTCGAATATTCAGCTTAGCCTGGCAAATAGTCCTTATGTGACCTGTGTCTCTTGCTATACTTTCTGCCTTTTTGCACTTGGAGTGAAGCACTTGGTTAACTCTTTCTGTGAAATCTAATTTAATATTAAAGTGTCCAGTTTTCAGGGCTCTGCAGAAGGTGACTGCACATGAAGTCCTACGCTACCTCTTAGCGTCAGTAGCTCTGGCCTGTACAGTAAGCATCTGATAGCATTACAAGGAATGTGATCAAAACAAAGCAGCACCAAGACAGCTAACAAATGTCACCTCTTCATGCACACAAATATGTTTTATAAATAAATAGGCAGTTTAAAGAGTACACTAGTTGTTACTTTAAAAAAAACCCAAACTTTTCCTATGGAAACTTTAAAAGCTAAACACTAGGAGAGGTGGAAGATGTTCTCTGTAGAATTGTGCTCATGCTAACATTATGGTGTTTTAGAGATGGCTTTCCAAATGCAACAGCTGTTTTTTTTGTGTGTAAATGGTCTTGGTTTCTAAATAATGTAGATACTTCAGCAGAGGAAATGAAATATGAAAACTGTAATGTAAATATTTTTAATCTCAAAAGCGTGTTGCTCCTGCTATCTAATATACATACCTATATTTCTCTCTCTCTCTATGGATTTCTGAATATGTTGTCAGGTGCTCTAGGCTGTTTCCTGAGACTTTGTGAGACCGAGGAGCTGGCAGCTATCTGAGCCTGTTCAGTGCTCTGCTTCACATCCTTCCAGATCAGAAGGCATCGGGATTTATTTTGCTTTGCCTGCGCCAAGCACTTGCAATCTCAACAGGCAGCAAAGAAAGGACAGAAAGTGACAATGCTGAAAGACATTCATGCGGTAGTTCATCTAAATTCCTGCAGTAACTAATTAATCTACTGGGGATTCATCACATTTTGAATATTAAATGCAGACATGTACAGTTGATGTTAAGAAACTGTTTGTCTTACAACCCAGCAGGAATTTTGTTTTGTTTGGTGGCTCTCCTTCCAAAGAGCCAATAAGGGAATCAAGAAAATGGTGCCTGGATCTTTGCTGACTTTGTTCAATCGCATTGCTCTTCGTAAGAGTTGGAAGCAGCTTTGTGTCTGTCACTGACACATGCTTAAGTCTAAAATAATTGTGAAAATCTATAGCCTATGGAGCATGTTACCAGCTTTAAAAGACAACTCCTCCACCCTCGGGTTGAATGTCTACAGAAGGCATTGCGTGAAATTCACTGTCTTAACTTCTTACTTAAGCAGTCTTCTAAAGGAGCCCCAAGTACGCTGAGATGTTACAGGACGCTTACCACAGTCTGACAAGGCTTTGAATTTTGCCAGCTTCCCAACAGAATATTATGCCACAAGTATCTCTCTCTATTTCCTTTTCCCCCTTTTTTTCCTGAGGTGCAGTAGCTTCATTTGGAGTAGAGGATGCCTAAGGCTCTTTCATAGTGCTTCAGGCAAATAATCGTGTAGTCCAAGTTTCAGCAGTTTATAGTAAATAATTGAATCAAAAAAATCTAGAAGTGTGATGCTTGCAGGTTAGTTTCCCCCCTTAACTGTGCTTCTTATGTGCTTGTGATGGTGGATTTATATAAAGTAGTTCCAAAAATGACAGTAGCATCTCCTTACCTTATTCCTGGTGCATCTGTTCCCAGTAGTATCTGCTGGCCTTTGCTGTCAAAGGAAGTTTGTGCTGCCGTTGGTTTTTTGTGCCAGCATTGCAGAATCAGCTAATATAAAACAGGGAGTTTAATTAATTTTCTGGGTAATACGATGGTGAAATGAAGTTTTTGTAGTTTGCCTTAATTTTCACAGTGTTCAGTCTCTGTTCTCATTTTCGAGAAACTCTTGAATGGCAATTCTTTACTGCCATTTCATGGTACATATAGTGAAGCAGAAGAGGTCCATTTTCCTACTCCATCGCCCCCCAGGGTATCATTCGCAAATCATGAAGAGGAAGGTGTCATATGAAGGGCTATCTAAGTACCAGAGATGTCCTCACTGGACTACAAACTCCGTAACTGCATCACCTAGAAAGCACTTTTGACTTTTCTAAAATTCAGGGTGGATTTAACTGAACTTGAGATTTCTTTGGTTAATTAAATGCATGATGGAGAAAACCTGTAGTAATTATTGCATGATGGATGCCAGGGAAATTTTTTTATATTTACGTTAGATGACAGCAGTTAATTTGATGAAATGCAATCTCCGTTGCTACCCATCTCTCACCATGTTTGCTAAATCTGAGCACATATCTAATTGGTGAGGTTTTGCTCCTTCGCATCTTTCAGCATTGGAATTGGGGTGGCAGGAAATCCAGCTGAGGCACTGTTATTTTTGTTCATCATACAGAGTTTATATTTTAAAAATAAATAAAGTTATTTTTACAAAAGGGCAATAATGCGTGTGAACATAACATAGAAAAATCACAGAGGAGACATCAAATCCTTAAATGTTTAATAATCTGCTTTACAAATTAGAAGAGTTACGCCAATTCCCATCCTGTCTGGGACCTTTCTGCAGTGAGACTTTTGAAGACTAAAATGTGTGTTTCGCAATAGACTGGCAGTAGTCAACAGTATATATTTCTGCTTTAGCATTTTTCTTTTTTTCAAATGCAGATACCAAAAGAAACTTTTCGGGCATGTTCTTCAGATTCATTTCTGCTCCATTCCAGAATATTGTATTAGACCTTAAGGCAAGAACAGAACATGACGATCCAGGCTGACCTCCAGTGAGGCCAGCTGTTCCTGTATCTACCCCAGCATCTTGTGGCTGAAATAAAACAACTTGTGATTATTTCTTTTTTAAGTACAAAATTAAATGCATTAGAAGCAAATGAACACTTACACTAATTTTTGTTAGATACGTTGGCTCCAGGTATTGGATACTTAACCTGTTTGAAAATTTGGTTCCTTTTTTTCCCTTAGCTTCCTATTTTTCATACTGAATAGAAAACGTGTTATTGTGTACTGGATGAAACCTTACTAAATGTTTGTCTTATTTTATTCATAGTAAAAGTAAGAAAGGCATTGTAAAAACAGCTGAAAGCCTGAGAGCCTCTGCTCCCCAAAATCCTGTCCTTTGGCTGGCATAGAGGTTTAACTGAGGCAGAAGAGGTATCCCCCTGTCATCTGATAACCATTCCTGGGATGGGAAGATGGTATGTTGAAAACACGAGTGATCAAGGGAAAAGCATTAGGAAACCAAGCACAAAATCAGAACCAGTACTAGGAACAAGATCAGTAGAGAAAAAATTACAGTTGAGAGGTTGTTCAGGCTAAGTGTTGGCAGGATAGGGCTGGGAACTGTTACCAAAGAAACTATCTTTTCTTTGATTGTATTGTGTGGAAGGGAAAAGGACGTTGCATGCTTTTTGTAAGAGAGTTGGGCTTTATCAGGCAAATGCTCGACTCCATTGTGGTTTCTTTTTCTGACACAAGTAACCTGCAAAAGCAGAATTTTGGCTTTATGGGTCAGAAATGCATAAATGCTTATATGCACTATATGCACACCTGTAAGCCCATGTGTAATTTACATTTCTGATACAGCAAATTAACTAGACAGAGTTAGTCATGAAGGTCAAAATCTAATAAGGTTATCTGCTTCAGCATAAAGTATTTCATTTCAGTACTAAAATGGTAAAGCAGGGCTAGGCATCTAAGCCAATACACATGAAAAAATAATGAATACATTTTGTACTGATTGGCCAAGTTCATCTTGCTCAAACTTCCTTGGCTCCAAAAATAAAATAACTGTTGACCTAGTTCTAAAAATACACAGGATCAGGTAATATCTTAATTCTGATTTCTTTTGTTCAAACTTTGAAATGCTGTCACTTGCAGCTGGCAAATATACACTGGTAGGGAACAGTGCCATCGTGAAATGCTGCAGACTGAAAAAATCACCTGCTTGTCCTGGGATGAGTGCCATCGCTGTCAGATGGAAACGTCAAGCTAGTCTCTCAGCCTCTGAATGGGATGCAGATGTTTCCAATGGGAGAGGAATTTACCTATATAGCATAGGGGTTGATGCAGTAAGAGGTGACACTTAGCGTTTTGCATGTGACTTCTTGTATCCAAACATAAGACTTTTTTTGTTTTGTTTTTCCTTTTTTCTAAAGGCAAACCCACAATCTGGTAGATATTCGAAGAAGATTGCTCATGTACTGGAAGAGATTCAGAGCAGCTGTTTGTTTTGGCTAATTCAATTTTAAAATAAATATTCCTAACAAAATAATAGAAAAATATATGTAGAATATTGTGCCTTTGTTTGGCATTTATGGTATGGTGCACTAAGTTCTCATGAAAGTTATCGTCATCTTTTTTACATAGTAGTTGGGCATCTAGTCAAAACAATGTATGCTCACAAATAACTAGGCCTGTGCCTGGAATACTCAAGCAATATATGACATTGGCTTTCCTTATTGCCCTTGCCTTGCTGCTTTTTTTTGCTTGGGCACTAAGTTTGTGAGTTGGCTCCAATGTTTGAATCCAATTATTGGATTATTTCTTTCCCAGTTATTCCCCCCAGTCCTTTCTGCACAGTCCTTTGATATGTATATTGAAACTGGGCTGCAGTTAATCTTCCAGGATGGACTTACTGAAAAGGGAAATTGAGCAGATTGATGTTTTCCCATTTTTAGTCTTTACGCCCTTTTGGATCCCAGCTTGAAGGTGAGAGAGCAAAAGCAAAATACACATCAGTTTATGATAAACATGGTCCTCACAAAATGCTGCAGCCTGCAGATCGGAGGTAGAGGTGTTAATCTCTTGCAGTCTCTAAACGCCTTTGCCCTGCTTCAGCAGGCTGCTACCAATAGCCAAGTTGGTCTGTAGGATATTGCTAGATGCTTTTTATTCCCTCTGTTGACAACCAGTTCCTACCCTTGATGGGTGTGAGAAGGTTTATGGGCTCTGCCCTGTCACCTTGCTTCTACTTGAATCCTTGGATGAAATCAGAACCTTCTTGTAGACCTCATTCTTTGCATATTTGTTTAATTTCATGCTGAACTGACTGTCTTCCTGCTCTGGGCTTTGCTTTGATGCGACCACATTTTGTTTCCATTATTTAAAGTTGCAGAAAACCTATTTCCTGTTTCCTTGTAAATCCTTAATTTAGTACATTTTAATGTATCTGTCCATGTTTCTTTCCTGTGTATGTAATGTCAAATAGAGAAGAAAATCCAGGATGATATAAAGAAAAGCTTTATCAATGTTAGCATGGGGACAGCTCTGTTATTTCTGGGCAAAGGCCACAAATGAGTTATTCAAGACATGATAAATGGGGGGGAGACTATCATAAGAAACTTCTCTATCATGCATAACCCACATAAATCACTGTATATGGGCAGAGGAATACTTTCAAGAATTTTAAATTCTTGTCGTGACTAGCATGAATTAAAAATATAAAGGTAAGTATACTAGAATGATCAAATCGGTTGAACAAGTTGGTGTACTTTAGAGCAGTTTAGGTGTGATGAAGTCTTACCAAAGCAAGACAGGCTCTGGGAGATGCTTGACTAGGTGGGATTGCTGGCTGACTCCTTTGAGGACCACGTCTCCATCTCCAGGACAGTTTGTCTGTTGTGAAGCCATCAACTCCAGAGTCCTTGGGCCTGAGGCAGGAGGTGCTCTAACTAGGACTTCCCTGAAGTCTGGGGTTTCTGGCCCCTTTCTCACCTGTCTTCTCATTCCCAGTCTTTGTCCTAGCACTCTTAGTGCAACCTGATTAGGCATAGTGTCATTGCATCTATTGCAGCAGTGTTTATTCTGCTGAGCAGACACAAGAAGAATCAAAGAGCTTATGTATTTTTGGCAGAACAACGTTTCTAGGTCAGGGTTGATCTATAATGTCTTTTATGAGGGTCCAGTCTGGTCAAGAAGGAAAATAAATGCACTTGAAGCATGCAGGCAAGACCCAAAAGGGTTGGTGAGCCAGCACACGTGATTTTTGTCAGCTCTAACAGGGCCTCTTTCATATAATTCAGTCCGGATCACTGGCATACGTTGCCCCTTTGCTCCAGGGTCCCCTGAGACTTGTGATCAACCATACATGTTGCTTCTGCCTTGAGGGCCCACTGTTTCCAAGACTAGATTATTTAGCTTGATGCAGTTTGAGCTTGGAAAACTTCTCTGGTGGCATAAAGGACCACATTTCAGTCCTGCAGAGATGCCAGCAGTCGGATTTAATTTGGTGATGAGCTTGAGCAGTTCATCAGAGCAGTAACTGCAAAGAGCAGTTACTCTTTCCACTTTTCACCACACTGAGTCTGGTTTGTCCAGCGCCTCCAACTGTAAAATTTTTGTTCTGTGAAGCGAAGGAAAATAACATCTTCCTCTGAGATTCTTATTCAAAATAAGTAGCTCATTTGAAGCTCACTGGTGATATGGAATGTTGAGAGAAAATCTGATGGAGGGATTGTGGTTTGGGGGATGGGATGTATTTGACTGTAATTGTGACCTGGTCTTTTAAAGAAAAAAGAAAAAGCTGAGCATGGTTCTGATTTCTAACGTCTAATTTTTCACTGCTGGTAATGGGTCTGAGTAATCTGTTGTGCCTTAGGAATAAGATCTTCGGTTTATAGCGGATAATTTTGTACAAACACAGTTCAGTAGCTGTCAAAAATGCAAATACATTTTTAGGAATTATAGAGAAGGAATAAAGAACAAACCAGAAACAGAGCTTCTGAAGCAGTTGCCTGACCCATCCTTGCCTCCTCTGCTTTGGTTTGCTTGGGAGCAGTCTCAGGGCCCGCAAGCTGGATTCATTTTAGTTGAAACTCGCCCAGAAAATGCACTTCAGAAGCACACCTAACACGTTTGGTGTGCAAACAGATGTTCAGTCTGATCTGTTCAAAAATACCCCCCCCCCCCCCCCAAAGAGGTATACAGAGTCAGGTCCTCTGCCCTGCAGACCCGTCCCTCTGGTGTTGCACTGCACGCTTGTGTTCCTCTCCAGGTACTGGGCACCTGATACTGGGCCAGGCTAGATTTTCAGGCTGTTCTGGTTGTGTGAGGGATATCAGGATCTTAGTTTTAATGGAGACATTAATAGAGATATTATTGAAAGAGTGTTACTGAAAAATAATAATGGCCCTGTTATTTTTCTTTTTGGGTCATTTGAGAACTAAGGACCTTACCAGGAACACTGTATTTGTTGCATCCCTTTCTGAATGTAAGGAGGAACATCCATCCTGTTGCTAATACAGTCCACATCCCATATTAAGAACAAGCTTATCTCTCTCCTGAGAACTAGATTTATTGATGCTGTTATTGAAGGCCTTGGAGTGGGATCCCCTGGCTGAGTTGTGCTCCAACTCTGTCCATCCTTGAAATTTTCCCTCTGTAACCTTTTCGTCTCAGAGGGTGTTTTACGCCTCCTGATGACGGTCCATCTTCATTCTGTACAACATAACTTGAATATAGTGTCATAGTTAATTGCCACCATCGGCATGTAAACCACAACAGTTCTTTCTACCATGTGTCACAACAGCAACTAAACTTTGGCTACTTGAAATCTGTCCAAGAGCAGACACCTAACTTAGATCCTTCAAGTTACTCTCTGGCAGTCCCTACCTCTCTCTGCCAACTCCACGTGCCACTTAGAATCACAGGATCACAGAATGGTTTGGGTTGGAAGGACCTTCAAAGATCATCTGGTCCAACTCCCCCGCCATGGGCAGGGACACCTTCCACTAGATCAGGTTGCTCCGAGCCCCGTCCAACCTGGCCTTGAACGGTTCCAGGGATGGGGCATCTACCACCTCTCTGGGCAACCTGTGCCAGTGTTCCACCACCCTCATCATAAAAAAATTCTTATGTCCAATCTAAACCTACTTTCTTTCCATTTAAAACTGTTGCCCCTTGTCCTGTCATTACAAGCCTTAGTAAAAAGTCTCTCTTGATCTTTCTTATAAGCCCCCTTTGTATATTGAAAGGCTGCAGTAAGGTCTCCCCGGAGCCTTCTCTTCTCCAGGCTGAACAACCCCAACTCTCTCAGCCTTTCTTCACAGGGGAGGTGTTCCAGCCCTTTGACCATTCCTGTGGCCCTGGGCTTGCTGCAACAGGTCCACGTACTGGGGACCCCAGACCTGGATGCAGTACTCCAGGTGGAGTATCATCAGAGTGGAGTAGAGGAGAAGAGCAGAGCAGAGGGGGAAACTTTGCTCCTACCCTTTGGTGACTTGTTTATATCAGTCTCAACTAGCCTGGAGTGGAGGGAGTGCATACATCTTATGTTTTCTGGGCCACAATCTTACCTGAAGTGCCTGGAGAGCAATCCTTGGGGACGGTTAATAACGGGAGCATTTCGAGTTGCTGGCAATTTCTTGATGCGTAACAGCCGTTCAGTTCAAGGCACGTTTTTGGTGCAGTGCCCGAACCACGTGCCATGAGGCTGAAGGAGGGTGTCAGCAGCAGAAGGTGGGCAGCAGTTTGAAATGAAGGGGGACAGGTACAGATTCACAGACTGTTTGGGTAGCCCTGATTGCTCCAGGAATCAAGGAAGTGAACATTTTAAAACAGGACACTATGCAGAAATAGAGAAAAACTTAAGAGAGGACTTTGGCTCCATGCTCTCAAGCAGTCTTTCTTTCTCATCCAGGTATCCTAATGAATTGCCTGCAATGGCCTTGACTACAAGAGCAGTGAGGTTTTTGCAGGTGCTGGTCCTACTTATCTCAAGGTCATAGACCCTGTACACTAGTGCGTCAAACTTGGGTTTTTTTTTATGTAAAAGTGTTTAATTTCCAGATGAATGTCAATGATTAGTAACTAACATGCATATGCTTGTGTAGAAGGAAGGACGCTGGTTTGGTGGTGAGCTGTCACCTCTCTCCCTTCTCTTCACTTCTCTCCTTTATGTTCAGGTGTTGGCTGCAGTCCCTAGAACCAGCTGCTATCAGACTGTGGAAGATCTTCTTCTGATGCCAGCAGTAGCATCTGGATGCCTGGCACAGCTCTGAATAGTTGTCTTGATTTCTATTGTGGTCAGTATGCAGCTGGAATTTTTTATCCTGCCTGGATGCTTTTTCTCTTTGGCTCACCTTGAATTATTTGGATTCTATATGTTGCCATCTCATGGGGGGAAACAGGACTCTCTGCAGTTACTTCTCAGTACTTGTGTAGAGGATCCTTGCAGCTGAAATATAGGGAGAATTCCCTTCTGCTTTTGTGTTTGGATGTGCTTCTTGTAGAAGCACACTAAAACTTACTCTCACCCTGAAGCTGTTGCGCACCTGCAGAGCGTATGCTGGGACTGTGAGTATAAAAGGAGAAGCTTTTGTAGAGGCGGCTGCAATTTTTTTACAATATATTATGTATCAGAAGATTGTGATTTATCCAAGCAGGAACATTTTGCAATGTATATTTTTTAAAATGGAGTTTCAGCAAGGATCTTTCTTGGGTCTAAGGTAGGATTCCTGCTAGCAAATACAGACATGAAAGCAAAAAAACCCTTCATGAATTACTAGGAATGGACCTCTCCCTCTTCTTCACCTGGGTATGAGGGAGCCAGGTTCAGGCTTCTGCTCTACCTGATTTAGTGCTGTGACAACCTGGCTGCAAATTTGGGGTGTTTCCTATTATAGCCTTTTACTAGGCCAGCTGAGATGTTAGCCCTATAGCCCACTGGCTAGCACGTGTGCCTGAGAGACAAGGAGCTACAGGGCTTCCCTGAACCAAGGGATGGATTCGGGACATGGAAGAGGAGCTGTCTGTCCTCAGAATGTTAGAGAGAACTATGTTTTGTCACACTGTGGGGCAAAACTAGGTATCAATGCTGCATTTTTTTTTAAAAGGGTCTTGTTTGTGGTCTGGGCCATACCTAACCACTCATCCTCTTTTCATGCTTGCTTACTCTTTTGCTGTGTATGGGTCTGAGACATCTGGGGTACAGGTTTCATCATCCTAGAAATACGCTTCCACTGCCCCTTGCTGTGCTGAGACAGATCCTTGCCTGGCAGCCGTTTCCTCGGGCTACAAGCAAACACGCACCCCACAGCAGGAGAAGCCAGAGGATTGCTACCAAATTAGGAGACGGGGTTGCTGGCTAGGTCAGCAGAGATACTGTGGAAATGTAAAAGACAGCTTTCAGATCCGCCAGCTGCTCTGAAGAAGCCTGAAGTAGTTTCTGGAGCAACAGCTATTTTTGGGGACACGGCGAAAGCAAGCAAATGTGTTTGGATTGGCGGGGGCTTCCTTTATTTAGGGCTGGGTGGTCATCACTTCTGGCGCCTTTGGACAGGTTTCTTTAGGAGGAAAAACTGCATTTCATTGTGTCTGAAAATGTGGTCCCCGAACTGCATCAGGAGAGTCCTTTATGGGAAAGCATGAAGGAGCGTGTTGGCACTTGCGGCGTGGCTGCTGCTGGGCTTACAGCCGTGGCCACGGTGTGAGCTGGGGGTCTGGCAGCCCCTACCTCTGCCTGGCTTGGCTGGTCCCCTGCTGTACCAGGTGGAAGGGAGGGAGAAGGGGTTTGGGCCTCCTCAAACTCTTGCTTCTTTACGGAAGCAGCCAAAAGAGCCGAGTGGAGCCATTCTTGCCCAGGAAAGGCTTTTGCAGGTTATGGCTTTGCGTCCTCGCTACTCCGAGTCATTTGTGGCAGGAGAAGGAAGGGAGAAGCTGAGAGTGAGCAGCTAGGGACAGCTGCTGGTCCTGGCTCCCACTGTGGAGGGACAGGCCAGGGGCTGCTTTCCCTTGTCCCCACCAGCCCCTGTCACCCAAAGTCCATCCCAAGCAGCAGTGATCCCCTGGCCTCCCCACGGCTGTGCTCCTGGGGGCTGGGAGGAAGAAGTAGGGGAGAGCTGGACCCTCCCCGGTGATTTTGGGGTGCAGAGTGAAATAGGGCAGAAGTCTTGTCAGCAGGTTTTCATTATAGCTCCGACCTCTTCAAAATAACAGGCTTTATTTGGCTTTTGAACCAAAAAGGTTGGGATACCATTAGTTTATTTTGTGCTAACAGCAAGTCAGCAGCGTTACTCCCAGACTTCATGTGATCTTTCCTACCTGTGCTAGCTCAGTGTTTCCCTCGCTTGGCAGATACGTTAACTGAAATAATAAGGGAAGATGTGACTGCAGTTACACATGGTGCTTGGCAAGGACTCTTTGTCCTGTACGTTAGCCACAGATTTAACCTTCTGCTGTGTGTACCGTCAGTTTGTCATTTCCTCCCTTTATTCTGTATTCCAGTTTCCCCTCTTTTTTCTTCATCATCTTTGCCTTTGCCCAGCCTTGTTTCTCCCTATGGTTCAGTGACTGCCATCTATAAAAGATCCTGGATCTTTCCCTTAGCGTCAGCGAGAGACGAGAGTGTCCACACATACCACATGCAGACATCTCCTATACACAGACGTGCAGCAGGCTCCCTGCCCACGTGGGCATGTGCACATACCCAAGTATGTCTTATTGGTTTTGCACCAGTAATTTAACATAAGCCAACTAGCTTTTATTAAATCCACAACTGTCAAATAGGGCACAGGCAAGAACTGCAGACCATATGTTTCTTCTCTTTCACCACATGCTGTTCTGACTGCATCTTGTAAGTAATATGCATATGCCCCTAGTGAAGTTACAGCAAGGTGGGGTGTTTACTGGAAGACAGTCTTTGGATTTGTAGTTTGGACTGATCATACCACAGATAAAAATCTGTAGATCTATTCTATGTGTTTCAATTATCATTACTACAAACGGGTTGTTTTTAGCAGGGGAGGAGTAATTTTTGAGTAATTTGTAATACATTGCTCATAACTTCAAGACAGGGTATCTGAAACATGTAGCTGTGGTCTAATTCCAGCTGCATCCTAGAAAATAGACATTTAGTCAAAGAGGGGACTTCAGATTCCTGGACGTTATCCAGAGTTCAACCCAATGACACTTCAAACACAGGCAGGAAATAGATCAATTTCAGTCCTTTTTCTCTCTAGCAGGCTGAGAAAATACAGTAGGTTCTCCCTTATTTTCATGGACAATTTGCTTTGTGCCATACTTAACTGGCTGTGCTGAAGATACATAGCCAATGTAAAAAACCCCTTAATTTGTAAACTGTCTACATTGGAGAATATCCTTCTCCAAAATGGTGTTGCTGTTTTTAGCTCTGTTAGTGTTGGTGTATGCAGTATGACTAATAAGAACTGAACATTATCAACCATCTTAGGCTGCTGCAGTGAATGGTAATTCCTACCTGAAATGTCCTTAAAAACATGCTGTTTGGGGACTTAGTAACATGCTAATAGTGGTGTGCTAAAGACCATTAGGCCCCACTGACTTTTGTTGAAAAAGAGAGACAGGCTGGAACAATTTGCTTTATAGCAAAAGTGGAGGAAACTGTATTGCCTCCCACAGACTTGAGTAAGCACACAAGGAGGGCGACCATTCCTCCCACTTGTTGGTCAAATCTTCATTTCCTTAATCTACGGATTTCTGAAATTTGAATTTCCATTTGTTTTCTGACTGAGCATTTCTAATCTCATAAGGTATTTATCAAATACAGTCTGGACTAGTTATGGGAAACAGAGACAGTATATTGAAGACCTTCGTAACTTTTCTGAAGGCAATACTACTCCTTAGTTAACAAGTTTTTCTAAACGAGTCGCTGTTGCAAGATTTGTTTTCCTCATACTAAATGCAAGGTCCATCACAAATCCATCTAACTTCTTGGTCCTGGTTATCAGATCAGAAATGCTGTGGCCATGTGGAGCAAAGCACTCATCCAGTGTTGACTTCTGCTCTTTCGAAATTTGGGGGTTAACCTTGTGCCAACAAGATTTTTGTGAGTCAGGTATTGTTCTGGCCTTCTGCGGCCTGCATAAAAGCCTAACGATTTGGCTTATTTAACAAAAATGTAATTGTGTGTCTGTTCCTGGTCTGGATCAAATTCCTGTTGCTGGCTTATCCAGCAATGTGCAGGATGGATATCATGGAACAGGGAACCACAACCAAAGGCTCTTCCTGGGTGTATTTTGATAGTCTTTTTCATGATTGGATTAGGAATGAAAGGGTCCATACTGAAATGTAGATCATCACTAGCAAATTTCAGAGTATATTTGTTAAAATCTATGGCATTCACACTTCTCTGAGTATTTAGTGTGCAGGGTCAGACAGGGAACTCTGCACCGCCAAGACTTCAGCGATAAACCCCTCTGTCCTTGTGACTGCCTGGCCTAGAAAGAGTTGAGATTTCAAGCCATGTGAGCTGACTGTGTGCTGCACTTCTGTGTTTGACAGATATTTTCAGCTACCACAAACAGAATTTAAGAGAAAATACCGATGAGCCTAGTGTATCATCTCACTTTATTGCAAGTGAGAAATGGAAAAGTAATGCTGTTTTCATAGTAGTTCAGGCATACTTTCTGACCACTGTGTTACTACTTAATTGTGAATGGTGTGGTTTAGGAATTTCGAAGGGAAAATACAACAGAATGAGAACACTAAGAATTTTTAAAATATTTGTCTTGCTGTATCACTTTAGCCCAAAGTAGAGTACTGAGCAACGTTATATTTTAAACCATAATATTTTTGCTTTCAGTGCTGCTATGTAATTGAGCTGCCAGTCTACCTCATTTTACTTCCTTCATGTTTTTGTCACTTCTTCCTCAGAAATAGCACAAAATATTCTTTTTCCCTGCTGTGATTAAGATTCATAATCTCAGGAAGATTGCATTTTTCCTTCCATTTCCACTTTCATGGTAAAGCAGTGACCAATCAAAATCAAGTCATTGTATACCAGCTAAAAAGGTTTAAACTGACGAAAAGAATCAGTCCTAAAAGAAGACAGCTTTGCCATAACATCTGTTTCTTTGAGGGAAAGAATAGTTTCATTTGGGATGGAAAATATGTATTTATGGATATGAAATTGTTCTTTTGCGGTGCTTTAGTGCATTTGCTACATTCCAGCACTGCATTTTATGTTAGTAGAGGCAGTTTAATGTCATAAAATATCTGCTTGTGCTAGCTGGTAGATGATTAACCTTCATAATGCATTTCAGATCCCCAAGAGTTTCTCACTGTAGTATATTGCCACACAAATCCCTTTTTTGTTACTTGAACACCTGTGTCATCCAAAATGGGTGAATAGAAGGTTGCTGTAAGCATTAAATTCATGGGGAAAAGGTCTGGAAAGGGGAATGGTTAAAGAATATTTGCCCAGGCTATGGGAAGCTCTGACAAATAGTTTTGGAGACTTTAGATGAGATTATTGAATTGTTACAGCCACAAACCAATCTTCTCAAGAGGAGAGGTGGCCATTGTCATGACCCGGGCTGGACAGACCAGGGAGTCGTGCTGAATTCGGAATTCCCTTGGGCTAAATTAGAGTGAAACGACACCAAACGATCAGTTAAACATTTTATTCATGGCAGAAGCAAACTGATCTTGGGAGGCCTAACAGCAGGTGGTGGGGTTTCTCACAACAGGAATTGGTATGGAACTACCTCAGTAAACTGTGTAACCTGTGGTAACCATATACATCAATTCAGGGAAGAAATTAAGGAGAGCCCTCCCGTTGGGTCAGGAGGTTCAGAGCAGACCCCCTTTCTTTCTAGACTCCTTCTCACCGAGGAGCCGAGGGGTGTCTAGATCCGCTCCTAGTCCCAGACTTGGTCAGCGGTTTGTGTCTAAAGGGATGAGGTGTAGGGGTTATGGAAGAGATAAAATAAAGAGAGAACGAGACAGAGAGAGAGAAAGGAAGAGAGAAAGATTTCACCAGTCCTGGGTCCAGCGTTGGTTCAGTCAGCCGAGGCGTCCAGTCTCGGTGGGCTTGCACACCCGGGGCTTCAGTTTGTGCCCTTTTATCATCCTTGCCCCTCCTTCGGCCGGGCACTCGAACTCATTAGGCTAATTAGGTGTCATGAGCAGTTTGTGAGCCTTTGGGCTTGGGGGTCATTTGGGGAGAAATTTCCTCTTCCCTGCAGACGTGATCTTTGGCCATGCGTGGTGCTCAGCACATCAGAGCAGGGAGCTGTGCACCCTCTGGCATGGCCTTCCCCTCCTTTTGCTGATGGGTGCTGATCGGCTGCTTTTCACCTGGGGTTCCTTGCTCTGCAGCGTTAGTTGTTACGCAGAGGTTGTCCTTAAGCAGAACTTGCCCCACCACAATATTTGAGACATTAACTCTTTCAGTCTCTCACAGCCATGAAAGTAGCTGAGGGCTGGCTTTGAGAAGAGAAGACTATTATTGGTCAGACCATCATGGAGAAGGACTTAAGAGCGCTGGTAAGTAAAGCATGGCAAGTTTGGCGGACGTAAGCTTCATGATACTTATTGACAGTGTTGCCTTGGGCCTAAGCATGTGTTGATGCCCATGGATGAGATACAGTACGGTCAGAATAGGCCAGATGAGGAGACAGAGGCAGAAGATCAAACACAACTACACTGTTAGCTTGGTGAGCTAGCCAGGGCACGGGAGAACAGAGGAGCCACGGTGGCACTTCATTAAGACTAAGACTTTCAAGTGAAGCATGTAACCTTTCCAGAAATTGTTTATTGCCAGTGAAGTACATATGTTTATTTAAAAGACCTGGCTGTGCTCAATTTTTAATGCATTGATCTTTTTCCTTCTTTCCACTGTTTCTATTTATCTAATAATAGCTTCTTGGGTGGTAAACCCAGGCAAAATAACTCTCAAGCCATGTAATTACTGATAATGTGGCAGCTAGAGAAGGATTTACACTGTTCTTGTTGGAATGATCTTAACTGAAAGGCAGCAAACTCTGGACATAGGCAGATCAACAAAAAAAAGAAAATTTATTACACTTGGCTGCATTTGTTGTTGTAGTGAGTGGGTGTGAGAGAAATATTTTCATGATTGGCCTCAGATTCAGGGCATGGCATTGGATCAGATGGTTAGTAATACTGTCTATCTTGTTTCTAGTTAGTATGCTTACAATGTCAGTTGACTACAATTAATAACTTGTTCCAGGGCATAAAACTTCATTGTTTCCATTTCCATTTTGTTTCAAGTCCTCGCTTCATCATGATCAGGTCACTCGTGGCAGAACTCCTACAAGGAGCTGGGACCATGTGTCCGTGGGTTTTGTGTGCTGGATTCATGGAGAGGGACAGCCTGCTCTTCCTGCAGAGACATCCCCATGGATGCCGGCAGGGAGGTCAGGGCCGCAATGGGGAGCAGGAGGGCTGCAACGAAGGGAGGAGGGAGACGCCGATCTCCTGTCCTGCTCTGCTGCCGGGTCCCAGATTCCTGGTGGCACCTGCCAGCTACCTGTTTTCAGCACTGTCCCCGCTCCATGGGGGCTCTGGGTCTCCTCTGTGGATACTTTCCTGAGTATTTAAGTCTCCTGGGGGATGAAAGTTGGCTCTAAGGCATTAGGTTGCAAGAAGGGATGTACTGTGGCTCTGGTTTGCCTTTCTGTGATGCCATAGGATTCACCAACAATCCCGTTCATTTTCAGGTGGGCAAGGTGTCACTCCTGTAAGCAAAGGGGGAAAATCCTCTTTGAGGGAAAAGAAAGTCAGAGGCGAGCTGTAGTACAGTTTCTTGCTCTTCATTTTTTTTAACAGAGATTAGTGAATCAAAAATACATTTGTAAGAAGATAACTCTAGGATTTTGTGGCATACTTCTGTAAAGCTCAGGAAGATGGTAGTGATATGCAGCATACGTACATCATCCACTGTTGAAAAGATTGAAGAAAAATCTTGGTATTACTGGAATGATAGAAACTTAATGCCCTGACTCTGTCATGCAAAGATATGTGGAGAAAGCCTATTCAAAAGTTTATGGGAATTCATCAAGCACAAACAGCTGTGAAGGCGGCCTTAAATTTTAAGATTAATGGAATTTTTGCAATAGAGAACATTTTAATTACTTAATTTAAATGCTAGTGAATTTCTGTCAGCATGTTGACTATGTGCACTGGTGTCACAGTGTTTGAAAACTGCGTCATGTATGGAAGTAGCAATTGCCCATGCACGCCCACTATAAAATGCCCTTGGTGGACTAGAACATTTCGGTTGTTTATCACATACATCAGCATTAGGACTGGCTGGCTAAATACAGTAAAACAGGAGAAGAAGGATTTGGGTCTGTAGCTTTCATTTTTCTGAATCGCATAACTGCTTCATGAAACTAATCTCTTTAAGAACAAAGGATCAAATTCTTATCTCTCAATGTAGCTGGAGTTACCCCAGGAAATCTGGAATGACTCAGGAGACCCTCAGTCCCTCAAACTCTCAATCTTTGCGTAAGCTTGCACAGTGTGAGCCACCTGCTGTGGTGGAAGCTGTTGGGCTGGAGATGGGAATGGGGAACAGGAGGACCGCATCCTCCAGCAGAGTCTTGCTCAAACTTCTCCAGAAAGAGAGGTGCTGAGTGCCTCACTCCCCTGAGCGCTCAGTTGATAGGTGGAACAGCCAGAAAGACCAAAAAGCCTTCAGAGTAGCAGAAGAAATGAGATCAAGGTGAATCAAGTTACCTGTCTCATTGGATCTGCTTTTCTTACTAATTTTCTTGTCTTTTTATCCTTTCTCTCATTTAACTGGATATATATTATAAGTTGTATCTATTGCAACATATATGTGGCCCAGCAGTGAACCGCCTTAAACATTTTATGTCAAGCTAAACTGAGTAACTATTGCTGATTGCATCTGTTTTGGCTAAACTGCACGGCAAAATACTCGATAAGGAAATTGTACATATTGATATCAGCAGTAGCAACAAGACGACGATAAAAACAGATAAGGGGAACCACAAACATCAGAGAGGAAAATCTCTCCTCCAGCAGAGTCACAGTACCTGCTCCGTCCTTGCCCTCTTTCCTCGCTGAGGTCCAGTGCTTGTCTTGTCCTGCAGGAAGCACAGAGACCCTCGTGGAGCAAAACCCAGCACCTCCATCAGGAAGCGGTCTTAATGGTGCTCGCAGACTCTGCAGGACCAAGGGGCTTGTGATTGTGCTTGTGATCGTCATCCCACGGACAAAACCCTTTTCTGAATAAAGCCCATGTGGTGCTGAGCAAGAGGGAGCCCTTTGGCCTGGGCCAGGTGCTATGAGGTGCTCTGTAGTCCATGGGACGTGACCCGTCAGTAAAGCTGTGGGCATGCCTTTCGCCAAGTGCCAGTTGGACATGCGTGCTAGTTGACGCTCTGTCTTGGCTTGAAATGCCGTCGAGGATGCCTGATAGCCTGCCTTGTGATCTGCTTGTAAATTAGCCTCCCGTCTATTCTGTCCAACCTAAAAAAGACCAGTTTCCTTGGAACAGAGAGTTCCTGCATCATGAGCTTGTTAATCCTTTTACCGAAGTGGTATTGATCCGCTTCAACCTCTTTTAGTAAAGTCCTTGAAAGTCCATACTTTTCTTTCAAAGGAAGGAAGCAAGCAGTGTTACTCTAAATTTTGCCTTAGCTCATCATACGTTTTATGAGCAGGTGGGTTGTCTGCACTGTAATGACTTTCTTCCAGGAACATTCCTTTTTTTTATGTTCAGATGAATTTTTATAATGGAATTTTTTTTCACAGAGTTTTCAGTAATGCTCCTTTATGAAACTTCCACCTGCATGTAAGTCAAATTGTGTAAAACTTATTACAGTGTTCCTATAAATGACTTATAAACTGAAGAAGATTTGCAATGGAGAAATATTCTACTATTATAACTTTTCTAAACAGCAGGTTTTCAGTAGTATTTTTCTTGCCCCACAAAATGACAACACCGAACACTGATTCTTGAGGCTTTATATCTGGGTGTGCTAATGCTGAAAATGTATCTAAGGCCATAGAAGCCATTTTTGCTGGATATTTTATAACAGCCCAAACAAATAATTAACTAGATTTTCTAATGTCAGAATTTTCTTCTTCATCTGGTTATTCTAGTGTTGATCTTGCATCTTCTAGTACTACTAAATCAGAAATACAAGCTTTTGCTGCCAATCTTGATAAAAAAAATCATTGCTTCTGAGATATGAAAAAAATATTTTTAGCTTCCAGTTTCAGAGATGTGTGCTACAGCTACTTGCCTTGTAACTTGCCCTTGATTCAGCACAGCAACTTCAATGTGATTATTAATTAGATATTAAGGCACGACTAAAAAAAGTGTCCTTGAAGTAGAGCTTATAGTAAACAACATATTTTTCCATTTCTTATCTACACAATAACAGTGCCTTGAAAAAACACCAGTACTTTCTAGGCTTGTTGCAGCACTTCAGCTTTCATCTGTTTTGCAAATAGAACTAAAGTGGGTTTTAATGTTGGGTCGGCAGCGCACTCTTTGTGGGCTACTGCTGTGGTAAAGTCTTTTCAGCCACGTGTGCCCAGCATGGAGCTACCCTTGCTCTCCACTTCTGGGCTGGCCTCACAGGTTATTGGGATGCATGCTAACTGCAATGGTATTTTTTACAAAATGAGTAGATCAGCTGGTAAGGAGAGGCTCATAGGATCATAGAATGGTTTGGGTTGGAAGGGACCTTGAAAGATAATCTAGTCCAACCCCCCTGCCATGGGCAGGGACATGAGGATGCACTGCTGAAGTCAAGGTTGAATCAAATGTTTGGGGACTACACCGCTAACCAGCTTAAGTGCATAAATAAGGTGTAAATTTTTACGTCAGCCAGACCTGTGGAGACCTTTGAAGACCCTGGTAATGTTGCTGTGATGTTGTCCTTTCACCCTTTGGTTTCTGATATTTGGTTCTCATTCCCCAGTTGCAGCTTTGCAGCCTGCACTTCAGTTGCAGCTGGAGAATCCCACAAATTCAACTTTGTCTATTGCTTCTGTTCCTCAAAATGTGCTCTGGCCACTCCACCTACTCCCCAAAACACTGGTATATGAAGTGGTTTTTTTCCAAATGTCATTTTTAGCTTCTTTCCTGCTTCTTAATGACTGAAATAGTGGAAAAGACAATCGTCACCACTATTTGTCTCAATTGTAGTTTTTCTTTCTCTGAATACTGTTTTAAAATTGTTTTAAGAAATAATATTTTATCAGACCTGGAAATGGTGCCAGAGAACTCTTAGCTAAGGAGAAAGATGATGACACTGTAAGGAGATCAGGGGCTCAGATCCCACATAAACGCCAGCTCATGGGCACGGAGGTTCCTACTGCTTATCATGTGGTAGGTGTTTTTGCCTTTGCCTTCAACATAACCCTCACCTCTGAGCTGGTATGTGCTGTGGTAGCCCAGACCCTCCTCAAGGCTGTCTTTGCTCCAAACAAACTACAGGTGATAGTTTGGAGGTACCTGGTGTCTCAGCATGGTGATCGAAGGCAGTGAAGATAGCTTGATTTAAAATATGCTTTTTGTCCATGAATGGGAGGAATAAATAACTAAAACCATATCCAACGTCTTTGAATATCTGTTCTAGTGCTGTCGGGGGCCATATGAACCATTTATAACGTGAGGAGGTTTCAGTCCGTGGTTACTCACTTGGTGTCTTTTCTATACATTTCTGTAGCAATGCTTGGTACTTTCCAGTTTACACTTGAATTTGATTTTTTTATGGGTAATAGTACTTGTTTCAGAGGAAATAAAAATGTGCCGCTTACATTTCTATTCGTAACTTCCTTAGAATGAATAAATTATCTTAATTAGTATCTTAACATAATCTTAATTTTAATTTAACGTAGCATTTAGCTAGAAAATTTACTGTGTCATTTTCCAGGAATAGTTCAGATTTAGGCAATTCAAAAATATTAATAGCTTTTATTGTGTCATGGGAAAAGAAAAAGAAAGCAACAATACTAATGTGCCTGAGTCACTCTGACTGTCTTGTCTCTCATATATAGAATATATGATATCATATAAAAGGAATATCCTTTTAATTGAAAAGGAAAAAAATAAATCCCCAGCCCCTATGAAGCAACTCTTTTTCTTTCAAGCTTCCTGTCTAGACTTGTAGTCAGAAAAAATCTCCAGGAACCGGCTCTTCCGTCGCTGTCCCTAGCGCCGGAGCCTGCTCGCCAGGACTGGGCGATAGGCAGCTCCGCTCAGTCCGTTCAGCAGCATCTCCTGCCTTCATGTGAAGACTCCCAGGAAAACATCACCATTTTTAATCAGATGTCCACAGGAACCCTGAGGAAAACAGATGGTTTCCTATCTCTGGAGATGTCCCTAGAGCGTTTACATGGCTGAAGAAGAAAAGCTGGAGACGTCACTTGGTCCTAACGAAGACATTGCAATGGTATGTGGGCATCTGATAGTCCCTACGTGAAGATCCCCAAAGGGCCTCTCATTATGTTGTTTGGTGGTTGGTTTTTTTTCATGTTATTTATGTGGATTGTTTGGGTTTTTTTGCTTAAAATACCAAGGGTAAAACCCTGGTACCCTGCTGCAATCAGTGGGAGGTTTGCCAATGAGTTGAATGGAATTCTGTAAATGTAAAAATGTTTTATTCCGAAATGTTACATTTTATGTTTGTTTTTAAAAGGAGCCCTCCCACTGCCAGAGCTTCCTTCAGTGGCTTGGGCTTTGGCATAGCCCCCTGACCGCCAGGGCTGCTGAAGGGGCCGTGCCAGCCGACTTGGCTCCTGCACTGCTCAGCCCTGGATTTCCAGGTGGGCTGGGCTGGCTTCTGCACTAGCCGGTGGCTGGACCTGGCGTGAGGGAAGGTGGATCTGGCAAGAGTCGCATTGCGCCGCTAGCTGAAGAGAGCTGGATGGGCTCTACAGCTTAGTGAGAAGCCTGTGAGCAAGCAGGGCCACTGGCTTACAAATGTACGAGCTGGGAAAGCCAAACAGGTTGGCGTAGCCCCTGCAAGCACTTCCAGGCCGTTTGGCTCCCCCGTATCCAGTAATCACTGCTTAAACATTGAGAGTCAGAGTAGCGTACTGGCTAAACCCATAAATAATGCAGGTCCTCGCCTTGAGAAGAACTCGTCCATTCATTTTACATTTGAGTTTCCTTCGTACGTGCACTTCAGGAGATAGCAGAAGGTAGTGCTGTCATTCCCTGCGTCGTGGAGACCCTTCCCAGGACCACGTCTAGCCCTATGGGTTGTTACTTGTTTGAGCTCTGCTGCTGGTCTTTAGCCCCAGACCTAATGAGGAACCATGACCATGTTCCCTTCACAGCTCCTGATGGAGGCGGAGGTGTTGGCCGCGCTCGGGGAGGTGCGGATGCTCCCCCAGCTCTCCCTTGGGCAGCCTGAAGTGCACCGTTGTCTTGAGGAGAGTACATTTGGATTTGTGGGCAGTGCTAACACTTAGGGAGGCAGATCTTTTAAGTTCTCATTTTTGCAACATGCAGCTGATGGAGTGGGTTTTGGTAAGTTGTTTTGACATCATAGAGGAGCAAGGAAGCAAGTAGCTGATTTTCTTTTTCCTGTGGCAAAGCACTGGGATGAAAATATCTGAAGTTTGTAGTATTGGGAATAGCGCAGGCTTTTGTCCATTTCAGATGTGCAACTGAGACACCCTGTCAGGTGGCATAGTGCAGCGAGCGGGGTTTAATCCAGATATAAGTACATTGGGACTGGAAATGCCCCAGCAAATGGGGCTCCTGCTACACAGCCCAGCAAGTTTCTTGCATCCCAGATCTGATTGCAGGGTATATTAGCTTGTGTTGTAATAGTTCAGTATTTCTTTAATTCTTTGCAGAGACGATCTGAAGGAACACAGTGCTTGTATAATATGCAACTGCTCAGCAGTGGGGGGTGCAGTGTTTTTGAAGGCCATACCCCAGCAGCATCCCTAGGGAGAAGTCGTAACACATCAGATAATGACTGGAGTTAATCTGTAAACAGATAGCATAGGCAGGCAAAACAGATAGGAAATAATTAGGTGTTCCAGAGCTCCTTGGGATAACCACAAAACAGAAGAGAGGAGAAAAAGAGAGCTTTAAAAAAAAAAAAAAAAATTGGAATGCTGTGAGGTGATGCAAAAGCTCAATGTGGAGAAGCAGAGTTTGTGTCCAAACGTGCATATGCAGTGATTTTTTCCTTCGTGTGTTTTGCTCCAGAGCTTTTATTTGTGTGCCATGTTCTTGTCCCTAATAGCCTATCCTGCTTTTGGAACAGGATGAAGGAGGATTTGGTCAGCAACAGCTGATAGTTGTTATTAAACTATTGTTGAGTTTACATGGGACAGGGTACACTGGAAATTAGAGGCTGTTGTGAAGGGGAGAATTATAGATGTGTCTTGGTATAGTGCATTAACGCTGAGCTGGATGACTATGCATTTCACAGATTTGGTGTTTATGGTAGTAAGAGTATGAAAATATTCCATGTCTGAATTCCCCATCAAGGCTAACTGGAGAAGATAATTCTTCCAGATGTCTTGTAAATGCAAATTTGTTACTTTTCATAATAATGCTGTTATGGTGTGATCACAGAAAATCAAGGCAGAGCTACAATTCCTGGTGTCGTGGTTAAAGCCCAGCTGGCAACAAAGCACCATGGTGCTGCTCGCTCGCTCACTCCTACCCCGCCATGGTGGGATGAGGAGAAAATATAAAGAAATGCTCGTGGGTTGAGACATGGACAGGGAGGAATCACTCCCCGCTTATGTTCACGGGCAAAAGACAGGCTCAACTTGGGAAGAAACATCATCAATTTAATTTATTACCAATTAAATCAAAACAAGGATACTGAGAAGCAAAACCAAACCTGAGAACACCTTCCCCCCATCCCTCCCTCCTTCCCACCTCAACCCCACTCCCGGTTCTCTCTCCCTCCTCGGGGAATGGGGGCTGGGGTCGGTTCCTCACCCCTGGTCTCTGCCGCTCCTTCCTCCTCAGGGGAGGAGGACTCCGCGCTCGGCCCCTGCTCCGCCGTGGGGTGTCTCCCGCGGGAGACAGTCCTCCACCAGCTTCTCCAAGGTGGGTCCCTTCCCCGGGCTGCAGTTCCTCACAAACTCCCCTGGCGTGGGTCCTTCCCACGAGCTGCAGTCCTTCAGTCCCAGCCTGCTCCAGCACCGGCTTCCCCATGGAGTCCCGGCCATCTTGGGGGGCCTCCATGGCTGGGGGGGACAGCCTGCCGCCTCACCGCGGGCTGCGGGGGCATCCCCTCCTGCCTTCCTCCCTGACCTCGGTACCCACAGAGGGGTTCCTCTCCCGTTCCAATCCCCCACTCCCTGCAGGTTTCCCCTCTTAAATCTGCTCTCCCACCGGTGTTTCCACTGTCCCTGAGGGGCTCGGCCTGGGCCAGAGGCGGGTCCGGCTTGGAGCCGGGGGAGCTTCCAGCAGCTTCTCACAGGAGCCGGCCCTGCGGACCCTCACCCACCACCAAAACCCTGCCACACAAACCCAAAACAGCTGGTAAAAAGGGATTTAAACAGACTTCTAACTGAGAGAAACCGATTGCATACTCTCTGTAGCCTTTGCGTGTGGCTCCCATCTTTGCAGTTTCTTGCGTAAGTCTCACACGCTTATTTCATTTTTTTCTACAGTGTTTATTTCCCTGAAAATTCTCTTTGGCTCTTTTCACATCAGGCTTTGCTTCTGACCAAAGACTGTCACAGACTGACTCTTTATAGCCCAAGTCCTGCTGCGGTAGTGTTTTCTATGGAGAAATATTTCTGGGAGCGTGGAGAGCTCTTGACTCCAGCAGACTGCAGGATACTAGGAAAGCAAAGTGTTTGATCCATCCTAATACAGTAGTAGTGAATTGGGAACATCTGTTTTGGGCCCAGGATCCCATTTCACACCAAGTTTTCCTTTCTTTACACTTCTGAGAAGGAAAGGAGTGGGGTTGTCCCCTGGCATTCCTGGGAGCTGGCCGAATCAGGAGACAGGGCTAGAGGTGGGATGGAGGCAGAGGGAGATGCCTGCATCAGGTAAGGCCACGAAACCCATGCAGTTCAATTTTTTTTTAAATATGTATCTCAGAGAGAAGGGTAATAGGAAGGAGGCTAAAAGGCATTTGTAGGAAAAGGGCTTTTGAAAGCTGAAGGATATTGAGGTTGTGATATGACACACGATTCCAGAGAGGACTCAACTCAAGATGTTGTTTTTTCCTCCTTGTGAGGTCTTGAATGCTTATTATGAAGAGGAAATGTAGACTGATTTCTTCACTAAGAAATCACATAGTGATTCTGGGGCTTCCCAAGAAGTTGGTCTAGTTATTTTATAGGGTCGTAATTGGAAGTGCTGTGCAGAAGGCGTAAGAGCTTTCATAGCTGCTGAAAGCCTGTACATATTGTTCCAGACTAAAGTGGGATGAAGTTCAGCAATTATTTCCAGTGTCGTCTTTGCTTCCTGAGTGAGAAGGGGGCTTGGAGCAGTGCCCTGATTTTGCTCAGGGCGGCAAGCCTCGTCTGCCTACGTGGTGGACACCATGGTTTCTGCCCATCCTTCCAGCAGTGGTCCCTGCTGGAGTAGCAGGGACATATTCCCTGGGCATTAATGGTGTGGATGGAAATACTGGCAGAGTGCCTATAGCTGTACCATGTGGGGTTTTGTATTGGGGATGTGAGGGGTATAATGGGATTTGCACCAGCAGACGTCTGGATGAGGGATGTTGGGCTGGTGCCGGGTTGCTGTGCCAGAGCGTGGTGCCCGGGATCCCTGGGGAAACTGGTGCCCCGTGCTGCCAGGACGTATGTGCCGCTGGGATGTATGCAATGCTATGGGTGCGTCCCAGCAGGATTGGACCTGGTCACCACCGTGGCAGCTCCCAGCGGGATACTATGGATGAGTGTCATGGAGCTATTGACGTATGGTCTCTGCTGCCTGTCTCTGGCGCTTCCTCCATCCCGTCCCTTGTACGTAAAAATCAGCCACAGCTGCTGAACGGTGCCCTGATAGGCTTGATCTCTGACTTTCCACCTTTTAGAGGTATAATTACATTTTTCAAATGGTGGCGGTATGTTTTGCTGTTTCTTCCCTTGTGTAGCCCAGCTGCTCTCTTCACCTTTGTTGGAGGTGTGGGTTTCAGGCCAGGCAGCAGAGTTTGTAATTTCCCTTCTCCTGTGGCTTTTCTTTCGTTTCAGGCATTTTATCTTAGAGGACATTGAAGTTAGCATTACTATTATTAGAACATTTTCCAAGCTCTCATTTAACAGACCTTCAAAATTAGACAAATAAAGGATATGTAGTGAGTCAATCAGGCCATCACAAAACGCTTGATAAATGAGCAGTAGCCCAGTACAATCAAACAGGAGCACTACAGGAACACAGGAAAATGCTACCTCTCTTCAGACATATATTGCCAGATGATGTTTCAAAGAGGTTTTTTTTCCTTAGGATTTTTTTTTTAGTGTGAGGACCAGGAGGACCCTGAGCTGAAGTCTGTTCAAACCTCATAAAAATACTTGTCCATACATGTAATGAACTGGTCTCTGCTTTCAGGCTTCAGTTTTGTTTATATTTTGTAATTATTTGTGGTCCAGCTGTTACTGCTCTGTATAAATAAGAAACTAATGTAATATAATGGAGTTCCTCATCAGCTACCCTCCAGAACGTGTTTGGTTATTCTTGCATGTGCCATCTGTTTTTAACAAGAAGGGCTTGGATTAATCAACCATAACAACTGGTTTAGCAATATTATATTTTCTAAATAGATTGGTATGATAAGTATGATTATATTTGGCAGGAAAAGCTGGTAGATCTTATTCCTGTATACATAGCTTTTTTTTTTCTTCAAAGGAGAGCAATACTTTTTCCTCTGATGAATGTCGCTCTTGCTGGAGAAATGTACTAAAGAGGCGAATCATGTTTCATCAGGCATCCTAAAAATCTCAGACTCCCTATCAAGGCTACTCTGCCATTCCCGAAAGAGTTTCTAGAGCAGGCGTCATTTAAGTCCTGTATCATATAATGAATATACAAATTATCACATAATTGTTTCCATATCTTTAGAGTTTCTAGTTGGATGTTGCTCTTTTTCAGTATTTCATGTTTTATTATTGCCCCCCCTTAGCTTTCAAAGATGATGTTAATTTATTTACACTCTTCCTAAACTCAGCTTGAAGCAGATAGGACCCATATGTGAGCTAATAATTCTAGATACAGGCCATGAATGAGATCTGAATGCTTGTTTCTCTTTTCTCATTCTCCTACAAGCCCACATGAAGTATTTTTGCATGATTCATCATATTAAATAAAATAACCAATTCACTAAGGAGTAGTTAATCTGTGTTAGAGAATTTGGTTGAACATGAAATAACAATAAGGTACACCTTCAGTAAATAATTCCAGCTGAAAAAACAAGGAGACACATTATTGAAAATTCAAAGCCTTTGGCATCTTAGAAATGAAATGTTTCCTTTTTTGTGTTGTGAAATAGCACTCGAGCTAAATATAAATACACTTTAATTTTGAAAAGAGTAAAAAGTAGCCCCTAACCTCCTAGAGAAAGGAATGGGGAAGTATGAGTTGATGAAGTGTTTGTTTTAATTTATAGTGATATTGATGATGGGCAGTCATTTCAGGAAGAAAACAGAAACAGTTTCTGTGCAAGAAAAGTGTATTTTCTGCAATTTTTCAGTTTTCACATGGATTCAGAAAAATCAGTTTATGGCATAACAATACATGTTGCGTCTCAATGCCATAGGGCATCAGAATCATACTGCTCTTATCACTTTAAGTATATATGTGTAATAAATAATACATATATAAACAGAAACTGTTTAATGTGTAGAATACGTAGTTGTTTCATGGAAGAGTGTCTGTTTCTTCTGTAAGCTAGGACACAACCCCTCAGAAGCTTCCTTGCCTTTAAGCACACAGAGAGATTTACTCCTTGCGGGCACACCTGCAAGGCATGACAGTAATGGAATATGCAATTTTTTGTATACATCCGCTATGCATTCTGGATATTTACATTGCTGTTCCTGCCTGTGATTTCTGATGACTGAAGAGTCTTATCAGATTGTTCTGATTTGATAAACACCATTGAAAGTTTAAATATAATGTTACAGCAGATATTGAGATAATAATGGAAACAAATGTGTTTAAAGTCAGATAAATACATCTATGTTAAAAGATATTTCAATTTGACAGTATTTTGTAGTTTAACAGCATTTTTTATTATGGCTTTTTATGGTCTCATATGTGAATTGTAGTACAAATACATAAAGTCAGCTGTGAATGATCTGGGGTTTAAGGTCCTGTTTGAATATGGTCAGGGTGTAGTAGTTTTACTGTACACATAAACCAAAAAGCACATGGTTTGAGACTTCAGTGATCTGCATATAAATGGCTTATTGCAATCAGTACGGCTTCATGGATGTGCTACTTGCAGGATACCCTCCATGTACTGAAATATGGAAGTCCTGGGAAAAATGTGTTTACACAGGACAGAAATAGAAAAGGAGTGTATTCATAGCTTGTACTGGAGAAAGAAAACAAACTGTGTCCTGGTAAAAGGACTAGATCGTATGATTCACATTTTGGAGAGGAAAAATCAGATAACAAACAGTAATTCCTGTTTTAAATCTCATTGCATTCAAAGTGCACCCAGGTTAATTTTCTGTTAACTTTAACATGTAGTGTTAAAGTGATAATTTCTTTTAAGGATGAGAAAACGTGACCCTAATCTTACTATGACAAATCAGCATACCTTATATACATATACCCCCCCATATATACGTACATATATATATATACACATACTTAACCTTGCAAAATATTGGAAATCCTATTGAAGTTAATGCTGCTGGCTACTGAGGTAGCCTAGAAACAGCATTATTCTGATATTTCATTACTTGAGAAACAGTATGGGATCTTTTGAAATCCATCTGGAGACTCCTACTGCAAGTGAGAAAGGGTTCTCACTTTACCATTTCCATATCATTGAGTGCTTTGTTTTGCAACCTTGAGTTTCTCTTCTTAAGGCTTTTTGAAAAGGAAATAAAAACAAGTTTGAAAACAAAATCTTTAATCTGCATAGTAAGAATTAAGTTAAATCCAAATGATAAAACTCAGAGCCTCTCTACCGTATTCATTTTAATGCCTCAGCGTTTCTGACAAGCTGTGAAGAACTGAACCTCCTGCCTTTGCAGGTTACACATTATTGAAAGCTATTCTGTATTAAAAACGCACAGTCAGTATTTAAAAAACAGCAAATCATATGCAGTGCGAAAAGCCAGATTTTTCATCTTTATCCTTTTCTCATACTTCCTAGGGCTTTTCAGAGATAGAGCAGCCAAAATCAATTGGTACGAAGGCAAATTTATCTTCAGGTCGGCCACTTCTGAGGCGTGACTAATTGTTCCCCCTCTAAAAACCCCGTGGCAGCCCTGCAGAGATGGGGCCTGAACTGTCTGTCAGCAGCCACGCTGCAGCCCCGACAGAAACCGTGTTGCTCTCTGAAACGAGAAGTTCACGACAGAAACCTTGGGGCAAGGCAACGCAGCTGCTTCTCAGCCGGAGGTTTACTTTCTGCTGACGAAGGCTCACCTCTGGGCGATGCGGTGTGCCAGTGCCGTTTCCATCCCAGCCCCAGGGCCGCCTGCCTCTGCGCTTTGAGCCTCTGTGGTCGTGCCTCACGCCCGCCTGCCCCTGGGGCAGTGCTGCTTTTGGTTGGAAGAAGCAAAGATTTATGATGCTCGGTTGGTCATGTCTCTTTGTGCATCATTATACTGAGCTCCCACAAACTGATCTGGTTTGTCCCACTCCAGCTCTTGGGTGGATACGTGTCTTTCAGATGGGTTTAAACATGAATCTTCACTCCCGCACCTTTTCTAGTTCTTTTCTGTATTTCCTAGGAACCAGTACATGCGGCCAGTTCGCTCGTTCGCCCCTTTTGGTGGAGGTCCGTGCTTCGGGCAAGACCGAGTCCAAGGGATTTCTCCCGCGGGAATGCTGGCAGCGGGCGGTTAGGGGCTGCAAGCCCCACTCGCTCCTCTTGCTGCTGGCCAAGGTGCAGATCGGGGGGAGTCTGTATCGCAGGCTGCTTACAGCTGCGTTTTGACTCAGCTTTACA
The DNA here is from genome assembly GCF_964188355.1 of Buteo buteo. Classification (NCBI taxonomy): domain Eukaryota; kingdom Metazoa; phylum Chordata; class Aves; order Accipitriformes; family Accipitridae; genus Buteo; species Buteo buteo. The sequence continues at coordinate 18,691,358 of NC_134195.1, read as the reverse complement.
GATTTTAAAGCAAGATTTTCTAAAACTGGTTACCTAAGCATTTTGACGATGCTCGTCTCTTGTTGCATTGAGTTTGCCATCGGTAGGATGGTATAGAGTGAGATCACTTCCATACGTGCAATTGAAGCTGCGTAAGAAACAAAACTGCCAGTCATGTTTCTCTTGAGGAGCCAGCATGCTGACAGGAAAGGAGCGTATCATAGTCTGCTTGGCATTCATTACTTCCATATTCTAAACTGCTTTTATTAATTTACATGTTAATTTTCTACTTTGCCACTGATTATGCTCTGTTTTTATGCCGACTTCTCTTCTTAATGTCGGTTTTCTTGCTCTTAAACATGTTTGACACATGATTATCCCTTTTCAAAGAGAAGTTCCCATTGCTGTCCCAAAAAGGGAACGTGTTGGCAGTGTAGATCAGGAGGCTTCACGGGCAAATAACTGTGAAGATCAAAGATCCTCACATACCTGGTGATCTTTACAGCAAATGAAGCGTTTCTTGGAGATGATGCTATTTTTGCGTAGTATCAGGCATCACCGTGTTAATACCACGCTCTATTTACAGCGACTGTTGTCTTTCCTTCTCTGAACAAAAGCGACTTCCTTTCTGGCTCATCTGTTTCCACCATCACCATCTCTGGGATAGAAACAAATTTTCAGCGAGACTGTGAATAATAAGGAGATGAGTAAGTAAACCACCCAGAAAGAAAATACAGAGAAGACCGCCAAGCAGCCTGATCCTTCTGCCCCGGTGGGGTCGGGTGGTGGAGGGCAAGGGCTGGGGGGAGAGAGACAGCCGAAGCAGCTCTGCGAGATGCCGCTGCCAGCGGAGCAGCCCTTTCTGCCTCCGCAGGCGCCCAGTTCAGCCGCTAATGGCACATGGGTTCGTTTCTCGCTGTGCCATTTATGGGGCTGTAACAGGCTGTAACAGGAGTTAATGTATGGGTACAGGCACGGGCGCCGTGGCCGGGAGATGTTAATGCAGGTGGCAGGCTCCCCGTCCAAATGTAAAACATGACCCCCAGGTCTCTCCAGCCCAGGGTCAGCACCAGCAGGTCCTTCACTGTTGCCCAAGGGTTTCCCCTCCCAGTGGGACTTTTGTGACCTGCTTTAGAGCAACACAATGAAAATACCTGTACTCTTGCACCTTTTGCAGTAAAGTATTTAAACCTCTGAAGTTGTTCTTCACATAAATTGTAAATCATTCAGTTAGAGGCTGTGCGAGCTGGTCCTAAAAGCCCCAGTGGTTTATAAATCGCCATTTGAGGGGGTGAGCTTTTCTCAGCCTAAACAGAATTGTCTTTTCCCCAGGAAGAGTGCAGCTCCGGAGGACACTTGCTCCTCTTCGTGCACCTCTCCCAGTTCTGCTTCCAAAGAAGAACCAGCACGGTCAGGGTCAGGATCTGCGACTGTCAGGGCAGCAATGCATGTTGTAGGCTTCCAAAATTCACCTAGCTTCCCCGGTGGAAAAGTATGGTCTTGCACACTGACTAACATCTTGAACCCAGTAGTATCACTGAAGCCAGTGGCATGTCAAAAAAATGATGTTTTTGTGCTAAATCTTTGCAGGATTTGGGACTGTCTGCACTGCTGCTTTCTTGCCCAGACACACATGTGCTGCACATGTCCTCGTGGTTTGTTAGGCAGTCCCATGTGAAGAAAAGTGATGTAGTATTACCAGCCTGGATTAGTATTGTTCTTCTGTAAGAACTTAACTGCCTTGAAATTAGGGACTGTAGTTGAGTACAGATGCCCTCACTGTGATGCTCAGTCTCCAGATGTGCTGTGTTGTATTGACACTCTAAATGGCAATAATTTACACTGGATGAAGGATGCAGAACAATATTTTCTAAAGGGCGTTTCAAATTTTGGAGACAGTGCTCCCACAGGATGAATTTTAAATAATTACATCAGTGGCATATGTCAAGTTTTAAATAGAAATCAGTGGGGCTTCTTAGGCTGTCATGAGATCTGGGAGCCTGGTTTTCAGTCTCCTGTGTACACAGCCAGCCTGCCAGCCTAGGAGCTGTCAAGGAGGTAAGAGGGGCTTGGGAAAACAGGCTTATTTCTTCTGAAAGGGGATGGGCTGGCAATTTCTGGTGAAATGTTTCATGCTCAAAAGAACTGTCGTGTTCCAAGAAGAAAACATTTTGCCCAAGCAGTTTTTACCAATTATGGTGGTGGGGTTTTGGGGTTTGTTTTTGGTTGGTGGTTTGTTTTTTTTGTTCCTACATGCAGGTTAGCAAAATGTAGGTGAAAACATAGCTAAAAATAGAAGGTACCATTGCTTAGTTGTGCTATTCCTCTTCTTCCTGTTTCTCTGACAGTGTTCAAAGACTGTAACATATAAGGGATACAACAGTTCAGTTGCTTCCCTACTAAGTGAAAGAGTTAAGTTTAGGGCTAGGTTATGTTTGTGGAGTGTGCAAAGTGCCTGCAATGCCCTTGTGAATTTGGCTGACAGACTTAATGTTGCCTACATTCCACAGTGACAGAGGCACCAGAATAACCTGAGGAGACATACGTGTGTGCTAGCAGCACCTGCCCCTGCAGTTACAGTGTATGGAGATGGGCGGTTTCTTTTCTGGTGCATTTATTGAGTTGCTTTTTCATCATCTGAGGTTGCTTTAATTTCAGCTTTAAAGTTTTAAAAACCACAATGAAGGAGGCAAGTTAGGGAAATATGGCTTGATTCAGGGGAAAGGTATTGAACAGGTGATTGACATTACTGAACCGTGGGATTGCCTCTGTCTGCCCCTTCCTCCTTTCTTGTCTTCAGATGGTGACAGATTTGGAGAGATGACACCATCCAGACGTCCACGGTATTTCAGTGTTGCTGTGATCTTGCTGCACTGGGTTATTTTCCAAACCTATTTCAAGTCCCCATTTCTGTTAGTGTGTCCCAGCACTCTGTTCATTTTCCTGCCGTTGTGCATACTGAACAGTGACCTTCACACTAAGTCATGCTTCATTTTCGTTAAACTAAGTACACCAAAGCAACAAAATGAAGCCATTTATTTTCACATTCAGGTTTCCCCGAACATGGTGTTTATGAGAAAAATAAACACCTTTGCAACTGAGAAAAAACGAGAATAATTTTCATCCACATTGAACAAGAAAGTGCTATTTTGTATTTATAGACAACTTTTGACTGCTGTCATAACATACTAGTAAATGGTTGAGAAAATAGTACATCAACCAGAAAGTATTCAATCAGTACATCCGTCTATATTTATAGTTTGTAAGTTTGGCTGATAAAGCTTTTGTATTGTTGTAGTCTTTATGCTCTATCACATTAATTTATTTCATATTGCTTTCATGGTATATAGTAGCTATCTTTAAATATGTATATAGCTCATTTTTTCTTACTTTCTTTCTCTGTATGCAAACCTACTCTTTTTGAACTTGGATAAAATCAGTTGCTCTGCATGCCTTGGCATCTTATGTGAGAATTCTCTCTCTGTCGCTGTGCAGTAGAAGGCTTTTGGACTTTAATTTATTCATAAATATTTCAAAGGTCTTTGCTCTCCTTGTTATCTGTTTGGTTTACACAGATAAAATGCCTAAAATGAAACATTTGGCTGCTGTGAGAATAGGGGCTTATTTGTAAACCCTCCGGAGCGAGGCTGACTTCCCATCGACGTGGAAATACACTGGGGGCTCCTGTCAGCTGTCACTGCCGTGGGGTACCTCTGGTTTGGGGAACAGCTACAATTAAAACTGCTGAAATGCAGTGAAGTGAACACAGTGAAGGGGGAGAGAGGCTTTGGGTTCTCAGTTAGTATTCTCAACCACATTTGACAGAGGAAAGCTGTTGCTGAGCGAGTGCTGCCCTGCGAAGCAGCTACCTGGGAGGGTTTTGCTTTGTAGGAAAAATAACACTTTCTAGATTGGTGCTTTATACACTGAAATAGTAGAGGGACAGTGTCTGCTGATAGGAGACAGGGTTTGGCGGCTTGGGTAGGGAGCTTGTGGCACTGCAGGTGTGGAGGAGACAGCAAATGCTTCGCTTTAATGAGCAAATCCAGCCCACTGCCCCTGGGCATCCATCTGTCTCTGGCTCGCAGGCATACACAGCCACACTCTTTTACTGTCACACATCTGGTGAGACTGGACATCGCTGGTGACAGCACCGTGCTCCTTGGGGGTGCATACATATGCCCACACCCACGTGCTTTTAATAGCTGTGATTTTGTTTCTTAACTGGCTCTTCACAGCATGCAGAGCTGTGGGGACGAAGACTAAAAGAGCAGGGTTTTGCTCTATTTTATATAGACAATAACAGGCTGTCCCACAAGGAAAAGAACTAATGAAATCTCTTAATTCCTAAGTCTTGCCCTCCTCCTCCTCAGCTGCTTCACTTGGTCCCCTGATGTTTCTGGTAGTCCTCCTCCCCTCCTGCCCTGTGCAGGTACCGTACTGCTGGCATCATCCTCGGCCGGGGGGCGAACAGGCAGTGTACCCCGCAGGTCCCCGTCTGATGGCCTGGCTGGCACACGTACGGTGATGGGCAGCCCACCAGGGCGAACGGACTTGCGCTGCACTCGTTTTGTGGTTTTTCCCTCTGGGAAACCCTCTGGGCTTCTGCTCGCCGGGCAGGGATGTTACAGAGCCTGCGGGAATGCAACGTATCCTCTGCCAGACCTCTCTTCTCCTGTGGGATACGGACAGGAAACAGGGCATTAGCCTTGTTCCCTTAGAAAACTGGCCTGAAAATGGGAGAATCTGTATCGAACCCCCTTTTCCCAGTGTTTTATGTGGAGCCTGCCCCAGCTGAAGCTGTAAATGCTTCAGGGCCAAGAGCTCTGCACATGTGAAAAGCGTAGAAGCATTTGGGGCTTGTTGTCACATCTGCGACGGTAGCAGTGATGACAAGGGGTTCATGAACAGCAGGCAAGGTTGGTATAGTGATTTTTAAAGGCAAACCTATAATTAGAGGTGTGGCAGTTTAGAAATTTTTGTGATTTTGCCCAATTAAAACATTTAAAATAGCCATTCCAGCAAGTTAACTAGAGTTTATTTAGGAGGAAGGACCTAGCAGCACACATTGACTAACACAGTCCATGCACTGCTGCACAAAGACTCAGGTTTTGTGGGAAGTTTTATTATGGAATAACCCTGATGCTTTCTTTTTTGAAATCTTTAAAAATAATGGCATGCCAGTATGCTTGAAAGTAGACTGTTTTGATGAAAATCTACAGAGAAAGACTTTTCCTATTACTTTTCAATTCTTGGCACAACCTCTGAAGGAAACTAAAACTAACCATATTTTCTTGATTGAGGGTGGGGGCAGAGGTGGAAGAGAAAGCTTTGGGTAGTGAGTAGTATGTTTCACCATGTTCATCATTTAGGATTTTCCTGCCTGAAAATGAGGCATTCTGATGTTATCCTAAATATCGTGTTTTAAACATACCCAGTGGTAGGGACAAATGGATGTATTTATGTACATCTATCAAACATACGTATTATGTGACCTTGCTTCAGCAAAGTATTTTGCTGCTTCTTTGTGCTGAAGGAAAAAGAGGTGGTTTGGAACTGCAGCCTAAAAATTGTCAAGTGCCAAAGATCCAAATGTAATTCTGTGGTTTTGTTCACAAAACTTATTTTTAGATTGGCCTGTCTTCTGCTCGCTGGAGAAATAAATCACAAGTCGTTTACAAACAGCAGATAAAGAATTGCAAAACTTCGGGCTGGATGCCCTTAGCACAGGCTGGTGGACCGATTCTCCTGAAACTATTGTAAACTCTCCTGATTTTTGCTGAGGAGTGGAGAATCTGGCTTTGACTGCAAATGCATTCATCTTGCAATATGTTGGATTCAGCTTCGGGGTTTTTTTTTCCCTTGCCTTTTCAACTATTTCTTCATTTATTTTTTTCCCCTTTTTGGGGGCTGATTCTTCTTAAATTCTACATAGGTGCTTCTCTGAGGTTTTTTTTCAGGTGAAGAGGTTCATATACCCCAGCCATTCCTACGCATTCAGATCTGCGTCAGCCTTGTGTCGGCGGCACTGATGCCGCTTACCCGCTGCTCCCATGGCCTTGCCTGCGTGTTTGCTCCCCGCCAGGACCTCTGCAGCTGGAAAAGGCCTTTCCACGGTGCGATGCCATTCCCCTTCATCAACCCGCATTGCCACCTGTCGTAAAGTTACAGGGACTCTTGCCCTGTTTCTTGCCTGTCTTAAGCTCATGCTGACTGGGGGATGTATGCGTGTGAGGTTGCAGCTGTCATCTAAAATGAAAAAACAGTGTGTTGGGGCTTGCAGAAAATATCTTGAAAGCTAAGGACAAATAGAAACTACCTGTAGGTATTTATTTTTAGCTTGTTTTGCTGTGTGAGCGAGTCTCATACAATTATGCTGTCCCCCGTGAATAATTTCTGATTTTGTGCAAATCCGCCAGGCTTGGAAGAGAAGGAGAAGTTCCTACCAGTTTTGTAGAAGTCAACCTCAGGTAGAAGAGAGGGGTGGATGAGCGCGGCTCCCAATGCACCTCAGCAGGCAGCTGCCGGCGGCCCCGCGATTCCTCATGGACCCCTTCGCTTGATGCCAAGGTTTTGAGATCCTAAGCCATGTTTTGGAGTACTTTGGTTTGGCAACGCTATGCCTACCGAGAGAGATGCCCCAAGCGCGCCCTGGCTGAAGTGTCCCCAGGCCTGGTGTCCCTGCCAGCAGCACAAGGCACGAGGGACGCGAGGGGCTCGGCCTGACCCGGGGTGCACGGGGGGTTCCCAGCAGGCAGGCGCTGCTTTTAGCAGCTGGGAGCTTATCGGAGATGGGATGCGACAGTTGCTTCTGTTTGGCCACGTCTCTTCCTGGATCCTGTTATCAAACTGCGAAGAGTCATTAAACGTTGAGTTTAATCTCAAAATTAAGTTATAATTATAGAATGAAAAAATATTTCCCCCCACCTCCCCCATCTTCTTCCCCCTCCACTTATGGTCCTCATTAAGGGATGTCATTTTCCTGTAAGCCAAGTGACATCCAGGACAGTCTCGGAATGGATCCAGTTACTAAGCAGGCGTTTGCCATTGCAAGGCTGGCTTTTGCGTGCTTTGCGAGTTTTACTGAATATATTTAGTAACTCCAATTGTTTCTGGTAGTGCTTTTTTGTAAGCACCGTTGGGAATGCTTGTAAGTGTAGCTGTGCTGTTTTTAACATCCTAGCATCTCTAGCTCACGCCAGCAGCAATGGAAATCAATAGTGTTGAACGTGAGCCTGAGGTGTTAATGGTTTGTTGGCATGTCCAGAAACTCATATAAAATTCCTTTGGGGTCAAGTCCGCAAAATTATTTCGGTGAATCCTGGATGATAATTAACAAACACATTTATTTCAGGCTGAATGAGAAGATTAATTTCAAGGGTTTTTGTGGTGGTTTTGCCTTTCAAGTGTTTTTTCCCTTTATGCAAAGAATATTTTGAAACTAAAGCATTGAGTTGAGGAAGCACACCATTTCATTTTGAAAATTTTGGAGCACATCAGCTGTTTTGGAACTGCTTGTGCATTGACACAAGCATTTCAGCGGTATGAAAATGGACAGGCAAAACATTTTGATGCTGTGACTACATTTGTGCATGTGTGACATGCACTGGAAAGTCTTGAGGGAGCAGTTTCACCTTGTTGTGCCCAAGCCTGGACCCACCGGTTTGGAAGTTCAGCCTTGTAGAACCCTGAGTGAGCAGCTGCTGCCTTAGGGAGCGTTGATTGCGGGGAAAGCCCTGGGGTGGCAGGGGTAGGTAGCCTGAATCTAAAAGGGTCCCAAGTCCCACATCAGCAGCTGAAGAACAAGGTGGTCAAGCGTTAACTCTCTTCTGAAGATGTGCCCAGTGTTCCCAGTGCAGAGACCTCAGCTCAAAAAGGGTGTTTGGTCACTCGTGACAGCACAGAGCTGCCTCGAGCCTCCCGCAAGGACATCATCCTGTGGAGAGCGAGGCTTCTGCGACGTATTACTTTGATGAGCAGCACGGCTCTTCCCAAATAAACCCAGACCAGAACCAGAGATAGTTTTTGCCTTCTTGAGAACAGATTAATAGGTGTTGCCTCATGCCGCTCTGTACCGTGTCAAGGGAATATCAATTAACTGACTTCAGCAGAAGATGCATCTGTTTGATGCAAAGATTTCCTAAGGGAAATGTCACATTGTCTCTCAAGGAAATGATGGTGGGAACTGCGGGAAATACTCTAAAAGTTAAAAAAAGAGAGCAGCATCAGCCTCTCCCCGGAGGTGCAGTGTAGCCTGCCCCTCTCCTCACCCTTCACCACCCAGTGAAGACAGAAAATCAGAGAAAGCCAACACCAGCGTGACCAATCACTGCTGCAGTCTGGAAACGTCAGCGTGGAGGAACTGCTCCGTTTCATCTACACCTGCCCACTTCACTTACTTGGTATTTTTTTCCTGTTCCCCAGATTGCTTCCTTTGCTGTTTTAATCGCTCTGGAAAAGGTCATTTTGGACGTTATTTAAGAAAAGAATTTAACCTGACACAGGCCAGGACTGAGTAAATGAAATTTCTGTTTGAAAATGGCTGTTAGTGCTGTTCCCTATCGGCTTCATTTTATCCCCTGTTACTTACTATTAGAAAACACAGCATAAAATGCACTTAGAAAATTCAACTAATGCGTTTGCTTTTTGCTCATTATTATATGTAAATCTTTAACACTGTAGTCCGTTTATTGTTTTACTCTGTACGTTTGATTTCTTAACAGAAAGTTACCATTGAACTGTGCATCGTTGAGACCTGTACACAGCTCGTAATTAAAATGATTCATGTAGTAAGTGTGACAGGCTGGTCAGTGCCGTGCACGGTGGCATTGGGAGTGGGAAACTCCAGTGAAGCTGGGTATCCATAAACCTTAGCTTTGAGTTTAATTGTTAACGGCAGCATCAGCTTCCAGTTAATGGGCTCAAAAGCTCACCGGCAGAGTAAGCTGTGGTGAGTGTGCCTTCCAGACAAGCCAGGAGCAGCAGCAGTCCTTGCTCCTCGGAAGAGCCCTGTCCTTCAGGATGCCACTGGAGTTCCCTTTTTTTGCCTCCGTCTTACTAAACAGCTTCATAAAACTTTAACTCATAAGGTATTTCTCCACCAGCTGCTGTTGGCTAGAAGGGTGCAGGTTTAGACTTGCCATAAGTAGGTTTTTTTCTTTTAAATGCCCTTTCCAGTTTGGTAGAGAAAAATGCATATTCATCTTCTGGGAATTCAGATTCATTTCTTGGGTGACCCTGGCGCTGAGAGGAACAGTTGGGGTTCACGGGTGTTTGGTGCCAGTTGAGGTGACCTCGGCTGTCCCACCTCTTGGCAGTCCGGCATAGGGCCTGTGTCACTCTGCTAGCTCCCTGGGAAGGCTCAGGTATGCTAAAGTGCATTTGAAGTGGCGTTAGATGTTTATGCTTAGGTCCCTGGGTCCCTCCCAAAATGTGTGCACACTCCCCGAGGAGCTGAGTGTTTCAGTGCCTCTCATTCCTCTGAGATCACTCTGTTACTAGGGAGGAAGAAGATTAAAGTAAAGTAAGATGTGATTATTCTAGAAAATTTAGGTTCTTGATTACAAAAGCAGAAGCACGCTCACTGCACAAGGAAACAGAATTCAGTTCTGGATATTTGACTGTAAGCTCATCAGCAGTTGCTCTGATGCTCAGCTGGCGTAGAGGACTGCCTCATCCCATCTCAGAGACCTTTGTGAAACTATCATGTCTCTGTTCTTTTGGAACAGAGCTTCTCTCCAGAGACACCATACTCTCCTCTTGATCAAGATGAAGGCTGCCCTCTCCTACTTCTTACCACACCACTTTTCCTGCCTCTTTCTTGCTTTGCTCCCCTGGGATTCACATCATCGTCTGTTCCCTGTTGCTTGGAGCTGGCTTCCAAAGCCACAAGATAAGGACAGCTTCTAGGGCTTCGGTCTAAAGTGAAGATGGCAGAAGAGAGAACGCTTACAAAAATTGCCTCTTTTGTGATATTCCGTGCTTTCAAGAGCGTCTGCTTTAGATTGTGCTATTTAGTATTATTCTAAAGCTGCAAACTAAACACCGAGCTACTCGGCTGCACCCGGCCGGGGTGGTGCGCCCTACTCTGCCATACGAAGCTTAACCTTGGCCTTTGTAGCCTGTGGATTAGAGGGACCCTTGGCTCTTTGGGTTCAGCTTCCCACCTCTGCTGGCAATCCTAATGGATGCTTGGTCCAGTGGGCTCTGCAGGTCGCCCTTATGGCACAGGGTGGCAAGGTTTTTTCGCCATCCACGAGCAAATGGAAGAGTTTTAGTATTTGAGATCTTTAGGCTTGAACAGTACAAATCGTATGTAGGTCTGAGGCTATGCTTTCTCTGGGGAAAAAAAATAAAGCTTTGAATTACTTGTACTGAAGTTATCGATACCTGTGCATGCAAGGGTAAAGAGGGCTTTCGCAGGTGGAGGGCTTCCCGAAAGCGAGCAGATGTGTTCAGGAATACCCATGCAAGAGCTGCCTGGCCCATCAAGACCTGGAGTGGTGAGACTTCTCAGAGCCTCACAGAAACACGGGCTGGCGTGCAGAAAGGACGCTGCCGGCGTATCTGCGCTTTGGCAGGAGCGGTGTGCCCTCCATCAGACCCGGCGGGTGGGAGACGACCCCTTGGGCTGCCCCGGGAGGGCGAGTGGTCGGTCCTGTGGGGTGGACGAGATGGTGGGTCCTCTCCCCTCAGCGTGGGGGGCTCTGCTGCAGGTCTCCAGCCTGGCCCCCCCAGCAGCATCCTCCCGCTGGACATGGGGGGGATTTTAGCCACAGAGAACATTTTTGTCTGTCAGGGGGAGCACTTGCAAGAAGGGTGGATCAAAGGGCCTTGGTAGCTCCAGATGAATTGCCACACACCTCGTTAATCAGCTAATAAAATGCAATGAATATCCCGCGCTTGGAAAGCCAAGTGAGAGGCCTTACAGTCCCTTATACCGTGAATTTCCCATGTTGTCCTCGTTTAACCTTGGTGTGCAATGGCTTTTCTTTTTTTTATTACCTTATTTATAGAGCGAGTTTTAGTGCAGTCCTTTCTTCTTCAGCAGTTGGTAGCATCCTCAGAAACAACAATCAAGTGCAAATTAAAGAACAGAAACCCGTGTATTTTTGGAGTTTATTTTACAAACCTATTTGTAATGGCTAGAGAAGAAAACACAATTAATAAGGAAGCAGAGAGTGGAAACTGTGTTCTTTTATCTGAATATTTGTTTTGGCAGTGATCTGGAGTTCTCTGAAACACTGGCTTAATTGTCTCTCAAGTTTGCCAACTGTAATTTTCTCTCCTATTATTAGAAATAAGGCCATTTTTTGGTTCACTCAAAGAGATTTATTTTCATAGCAAATGCATTATGTTTATCCTGTTAATGTAAAAATCTAACTTCTTGTTAACATCTTGCATTTAAGTTTATTTTATGGATCCAGGCTCTGAGATTTAACTCTAAGGAGCATTAATGCATCCTGAATCAGACCATGTGTGAGGGGCTGCTTCCCGTGAAGTGATCCCCTCCCTCTGTGGACCCACACACAGCCCCGTCAGCATCTGTAGGGTTTAAGGGAAGGAAGCATAGTCAGACTCTTCTGACCCTTCTGAGCACGAGCATTTTCCTCTCGTGGAGCAAAACCTACGTCTCCTACACGGGTAAGCTCTGTATCCAATAATAAGCTCCTGGCTCAAAGCGTGCAAGTGCTTGGGCTTAAGTTCTTAGCAGCCCTGTGTACTTGACAGTTGTGCATTAGTCTTTTAAAAGTGAAATCGAAAAGCAAGGAAGGAAAGCATTTATTCTACTTTTTTATGGAACCAATAGCTTTTTTTTTTCATATTTTCTCTGAAGTAGCTGACATAGAACTTTTTCCATAATGGAATATTCACATTACTCCCGATATTAAGGCTACAACTAATTAAGGCTAAACCACCAACTATTGCCTGAGTAGTGATAAAATTACAAATGTTGGTGAGATGATTGCCTTTGCAGAAAGATGTCCTGTGAGTAGTAACTCTGCTACTCATGTTTTGTGTAGAACGTGAAATAAGAAATATGCTGTGCCTGCCAGAGAGGACAACTTTGCTGTAGGGTTTGGACTCTTGGGAAGCTGAAGGACTCATTAGAACTGGCAAACTTTGCAAAGTATTTATATTTGGGTACGAATATTCACAAATGAACAAGCAAAGGAATATCCATGTGTGCTTTATCCAGTCTCTTGAGATCCTTCAAAGGAGAAGGCTTCCTCTGTTCCTCAAGACCTGTTCTGCTTTTGACTGCCATGCTGCGGTGTATGGGAGTGCTGTTTCTTATAAATGTTCCTTATCCATCAGAAAAGAAAACACTCAATTTTGTAATGGGGTAGAGAATCCAGTATTTAAAAAACATCTTTCAATTTATACTGTTTGTTTTTCTGGCAATTCCCTATGACCATTTTGCTTTAATAATTTCAACATGTTCCCTTTTCTTTTTCATTCCATCTTTTCCTATATCGTTACCTGCTTAGAAGCAAAATTTAAACTCTCCTTAGTGTTTTTTTCCACATAGAGGCATTTGCAAGTCTGAAGTTAGAGTAACTGGTATCTTTTGCAAGACTAGCATTCTCCCTAAAAGTAGGGTATGAATCTAATTAGCATTTAGCAGTTTTTGTCATGATCTGATTGGTGTAAGTTTCAAACAGCTCTTCGTAATGAGGTTTCTGTATTTATAGTCATATTGCTAACTGAGAATTTTCCTGGGGAATTTGTAATTGTATGCTTGGTAACATTAAATGCTCTTCCTTAATAGCAAAGGACAGATTTTGTTAAACTCCAGTGAAATTTTGTAGTATATATCAGTAATGTGGTGAGGGAAGAGAAATAAATTACCAGAGCATTATAGCTTTTAAATATTACATTTACAGTCCAGAAAATCAATTAAAACTTAATGAAACAATGAGTTTGGGAGTGTTGCAATGGATAGGTTGGGTGTCAGTTGCATAATCGTATTATTGCTGCTTAGTAGCATCCTGTAGTTTAGTAAAGAAGCTGTTTGTAATAGTCTGTGCCCATGTTCCTTGCCCATGGCAAATAAGAAGTAATTCAATTTAGTTTAGATTGCAGTGAAAGTACAATAATTTAAGTCATATTACTTTGCATTTATCTAGGTCTAAGCATATGTATAAAGAGGTTACCACACATCAGCTGACACAATAACTTCTTAACTCTTGTAATGTGCTTAAGCCCTTAATGCTACCTAGGAAGGGAATCCCTAAAAAAAATTCAAAAAACTTGAACTACCTTAAATTCCTCAGTCATTTTGTTTCATCTTTGCAAGGAGTAGAATACCTTACATTTAACCTGAAAGTGGATTTTATAGACTTCAACATTCTTTGTGGTGGATCCGTGTAAACCATCAAACATGTACTTTTCGGTTTATAGAGGGTATTGAAGCCAGCCATTCCAACTTTTCATTAAGAACAGAGTTGAACTTTTTTTTGGGGGGGGGGAATAGTTTGCCAAAAAAAACCCCAGTAGTTTCTGTCATCCTGAAGCTATCTGGAAAATTGGGATGATTGGCTGAATAGGTTTGGATGGAAAAAGCTTTCAGGCTAAAGTGATAATTCTTCTGCTTTTACCAATTACCCTGTGATTAGGAGATGACAACAAAGAATGGCTTCGAGGCCAAAAGGACTTGAGGCCACATCAATCATCTCTTATGAGAGTAATGTGATCTGCAAAATAAAGGCTATTAGGGGGCATATTACTCCTTTAAAACAATAAAATAGACTTACATATTTGGTGAGCCAGAGGACTAAAGGGTGAGAGTGCCAACGTGCTAGTGGTTAGGGCACTTGCCCGGGATCCAGACCTGGCCCAGATGGTTATTTATGTATTTATAATAGCTTGTAACTTATAACAGCTTAGCACCTTGCCACTACCACAGCTGCTGCCCTCTCTTTCTGTGCTGTTAGAAGACGTGCCCAGGGAATAGCCAGTTCAGTGCAAATTTAAATATTTGCTTTGACTTGCAGTAAAATTATGGGTTGCATTCCTTTTCGACTTCAATGAGAAAAGTTTGAAGTATTTTTTTAGAAAATGAGCCTAAATTTTATTTTCCTCCCGTTGAACCGCTAGAGTAAAAGGCAAGCAAGCAGGTACTCACACGGTCGCAATTCAGATGCATTTTGCCACCAAAGCAGGTATCGCCAGATGGGTCCAGTTCTCTGTAGCTTTGACGCAAGTGAGGTCATCTCTTTCAGCTGAAATGTACGGTGATCTTGCCATTCTTGCGTGACACCGCTTGCTGCTTGCTCTGGATGGGTAGACTACCTGAGCTGCAAAGCGGGATGGGTACCCTGTGTAGCAAATCTAGTATTGCGATAGGCTTCTGAAACTTAACTGTGGAAGTAAATTCTAGAGAGTTAGAGGAATAGAGCAGAAATGTTGATGGGAATATGGACACTTTGCTCTGTGTCCATTTAACACCTCTGCTCCACGGCGTCTCCTTGTTTGCGTGGTTGGTCTGGCTGGTAAGAGACTGACCCCACTGCCACGGTCGCATCTTTCCACGTGGTTGGAGAGAAGATCTCTGATAGACCTTCACTTTTAACTTAGCTGAAAAAAAGTATAATGAATTCATTTACTAGAAGATGGAGAACTTTATACGAGGGGTAAGGAGCAAATTTTTGGTGAGGATGTACGTGTTTTAGTGTCCTATGAAAGGATATGGTGGGATGCCTGTAACTTGAAGTGTTTAAAGCAGGGTTGGCTTTCCAGCTGCCAGAAATTTGAAATGTGCTTTCTGTAGCACTTTTTTTCCTTTAACTGGTATGAACAGTTAAAAATTAAAAATTTCAAGAGAAAATTTTTTTTTACCTGTGTTTTATTTTGCTAAAAGTAAATATTTTTTTATAGAAGTGATTCATAATAATCTTTAAGTTTTTATTTAATTACTGTATAATTGTGGAACATTTCTATTTATCAGATAATCTCTTTCTAATAGGCAAACTTTCCAGTGAAAATACATTATCTGTTCATGGGAACATGCGTCCATAGTACCTGTAGCCCAGATACAGGGTAGATGAACGTTATGAACCAATTAGAATTCAAAACCTCTGATGAAAAATTTTTTTCAAATAATTTATTTTTGTAGAGCTAAGTTTTCAAAGTATGAGTTCCAGAAGGGTAAAATGGTTTTCATTGTTCACTGTTGGTATATGGCATTGAAAGAATGCATGACATTTTAAAGAGAACAACAGGTTCCTTTTAAAAATAGTGTTTAATTCAGGAATAACACTGTCCAGTGAAAGATCACGAGAACAGTAGCAAAGCGCATACTAATGCTGACTTGAATTTATAGACTGTATATTTTATCCTCCTTCCTAATAAACATGGAATGGATTGAGAAGAGATACTGGCTGTATTTTATATTTTGTAGACTCTGAGATTATAAGCCTCTGTAGAAAATACTGTTTTCTTAAAAAGAATATCCCACTAAAATCAGGGGATATTTGCAGCATAAGGCAACCTGTAGTAACCCGTACCCATGCCTGTCATCAGTGTGAAGTGTGGCTTTCTGAATAACAAAGAGGACTTTAAAAAGAGCTCTTGGAGAAAGCCAGCCTCCTGCTTGCTTTTTTGGTTCCCCATCCCGTGGGAAAGGCAAAGCCCCATACAGCTCAGTCAGGGCTGGCCGCAACATGGGAAGCAGAAAAGAAATCTGTAAATGTCTGTCAAAACTAAAACATTTTGGCAAAAAATTGACGTACATCTTTTAAAGTCTTGTTCAGTTCAGAAACATCACCGTTTTCCTGGCCTACGTGGTATCTGAACTGCCTTTAGCTTTGTCTTTTGTTGGAGAAAAAAGTGACCCTGCCATGTGTCATAGATCTAGAAGGTGGTTTTGTGTGGTGGGAGGGAAGAGGTCACTATGTCCAGCCATCCTCATGCTCTGCGGTGTCCCCTTGGAGGGGAGCGTGGTGTCAGGGACCCTCACTGTTATCGAGAACCTTCTACCAAATGCTGCAGGGCATTGGGAAAAGTTCTTGAGAAACTGGAGGCATTCTTCAAGAAAAATGAGATTTTTTCTGAGCTTTTCCATTTACAAAACCTATGCTTTTTGCCTAATGCAACTTGTCTTTTGAAGGTTTTATTTTGGATTTTTTTTTTTTCTTTCCCATGTGGTGTGAATGCAGCTACTCCTGTTCTGGAAATTGCAACCCAGTTCCAGTAGAGATGCCGGCTTCTAGCTTTCCAGCAACCCTAGCTGCAACAGTTCATGGGGTTTTTTTCTCTCTCTCTGCAGACTGGTGTAGCAATGACAGCAGGGAAGAGCTCTGACCCGGTCAGTTTGGGGAAGGTAATTTTGGCAGGGATGCAGAGCACCGAGGTGCTGTGTGCTCCGTCCCAAGGTGCCTCCTTGGTGAGGGGAATTCAAGTAGATATTCTGCAGGGGAAGCAAGTTGCTCTATTAATAGTAGGATGCCCACAAAAAATCCCTTAGAGTGCATCAGTGACCATATCCAGTGTGACCCTAGAAAGCAAAGCAGTGACAAGTTTAAGTGGGATGAAGAACAGAGGCACAGCTCGGCTTTAACCTGAAGAGAACACTGGAGTGGGCTGACACTCAGTGTGCTCTTGGGGAAGGTCTCTTTCCCCTTTTTTGTTTCTGTTTATAACTTGCATATTTTGTGTTTCGACTCCTGTAAAAGCCACTGTGAAAGCCCAACGCTAAGAGCTCATGTGTTATTAAAGAGGTGCCAGCCTTTGAGATGGCAAAAAGCTTGTGTGACAGAGAAGGGGAGGAACAGCAGACCACGGTGAGGGTAGGAGAATTTCCCTTGGGACCCAAAGAAAAAAAAGTACAGGTGACACCTCTGGCAGAAGCCACTGCAGCTGCGGTGTCCTTCTGCCCTCGATGCCAGCCCTCCAGCTGGAAACGATACGGACCACGAAATGCATCTCGGCGCGGCGAATGTAGGACTTCCCTCTCCAGGCATTTCTGTACAGAGGACGCTGCATCTGCCGCCGTCCCAGCCGTAGGCACAGCTCTCGGTGCTGGCGGCAATGGGTGTGGGAGATGCCGTCCCGCTCCGAGCCAGCCCAGCGAACGCTCGGCCCCGCTAGTATATGCCAGCCCGGCCACGCCGCCCTGTGAGGTGCCTCCGCTGCGAGGCTGGTGCTGGGAGTAATTACATGATTTTGTTGAATGTTTAAAGCAGTTAAAAATAAACACGCTGGGAAAAAATAAATACACTTATAAAAGACCACAATTACAGAGATGTTCCTGCTCCTCCTTGCTTTCCCGTTTAAGTACTGATAGGTTATCTGTTTGGGGAGTAGATGAAGAAAAGCAAGGGTGAGGAGCAAATAAAGCAAATTACTCCCAAGTTCAAGACTTAAAAGAAATCTAAGAAGAAGAAATCTTCTCATACCATCTTCTTATAGTGTCTTTCCTCCCAGAAAAACACCAGGACTGTAAAAAAAAGGTGTTGTCAACAAGAATTGTACTTTGTTAGAGGCACATGGAGCAGAGCAAGGCAAATTACTTGCAACTTATTTTTCATCGGATAGTGTTTCTGCTTTTGCAAAATGTCTGCAGAGTTGAAGCTTTTGGTTTTAGCTTTTAGAAAGGAGTTTCTTACTGGCCTCATGCATGGTTTTGCCTTTATTTCAGTGTTGCTTTATTCTGTTCCCAAATTCTGTGGGTGGTGCATCTGCTCAGATTCATGGCTCAGAGCTGTACGTACTACTACCCAAGGCAGCAGAGATACTGGTGTAGCTGGGTGTAAATGCAAACGGACATCAAGCAGTGAAATCTGTCCTCCTAAGAAAACTTGATCTTAATTGCTCTACAACTCTTAATTTCATCCCCATTGCCCTTCACGCTCCCCAGAGCTGGTTGTCTGTTTAAAAGGGGTCCTCCAGAAGCAGCTTTCCATCCATTGAAGAGGGTAGAGGTGCAAACTCATGGGGAGCAGCTGCCTGATTTTTTGGAGTCAGCAGGAGCGTGGCCACCAGCACCTCTCAGACCATCGGGTGCCCCCTGGAGCATAGCAGAGGTTGAAAGGCCTGGAGAACTTGGGCAGCCACATTGTTAGTGGGCTGCTAGTATCAGTCTTACAGATGATAATATTTGTAATTCTAGTGCAGTACAGTGGCATATAAATACTGCAGTCTTAAATAAAACTAATCCTTCCAAGTCCTAGGTATGCACCTGAAGGGCCTCTCTAGACTTAGCAACTCCCTTCTTCATATTTTCATGGAGTTATGATTTTTCCTTATGGATTTGCAAGAGTTACATTATTCTGTAGCTGGCAGAAGAAAAGCCAGGGCAGGCTTTCTGGAGAGTACCAAGGGGACACTTCACAGCACTGCAGAGATCGCTAAAATAAGTTGAAATACAGTCCCTGGGAAGTGAAGTCCATGGAAAGTCCATGGAAATTGTAGTCCATGGCAAGTGGGTGAATTTTGTCTTGAGCAGAAAGCCCAAGTCTCCTGTAGAGGCAGGATGGAGGTGCTCCAGGGGGACCTCGGGCAGCCTGACCTCCCTGCAGTAAACCCACGGGGACGCTGTGTTAGGGACGTGGACACTCCAGTAGGCTTCCAGAACTTTTTGCAGAAAAAATAATGAGGAAACATCGTCTTCGACTTGAGCACCAGCACCATAGAGGATTTCAGGGAGGTTACCTCACCTTCATCAGTATCTGAAGTATTTCTGTATATTGTGAGATATATGTATCCAATGCATGTTATACTGTTAGAACGTTATTAAATAATACATTTGCCAAATATTGAATGCATTGGGAAAAGGGCTGAATCCACCTTGTATGGTGTAATAATGCCCATGAAAAGTGAAAAAACATGCTCTTGCTGGCACTGCTGTAAATGCAGGCTAGCTACAAGAATTTGTTACAATTACACGAAAGTTAGATGGCTTGTTTGTGTATTATGTTGCATTCCTGCACCAATTCATACTAAAATCATACCCCACTTTCTTATACCCTATGCACTTTCCTTTGTTTGTGGCTACAGCAGTATCTCCCATGCAGGAAAATTAAAAAAAATCATCTTACTTTGCAATGTTTTGTACATTAAATAGCAGAAGTTACCAAGAAGGCTCAGAACTTGTCTAGCAATGGCATTGAGCTTTGGCCTTTTTCCTCCCCACAAGCTCTTGGTATCCAAGATGAGTCGCTGGTTTTCACTTTATTACATTTGTGGTTTTTTTCTTATCTCTCATTTTTGGATCTCATCAACACTAATGGTGAACAGGAGAATAAACTGGATGTGCTACCTTATTAGTGCTTATAAATTTTAAATTGACTATTATCAACTTTCTGAAGCAGACAATAAAATTTTTCTCATGTGCATTGCATTTTAATAACAGGAATAAAGAAGGATGAGCTTCAGTTCAGCTGTCATGTATTGCTGAATGCTTTGTTTCAGCTGCTTGCAACTGCAGTGGCCCTTTTGTTTAATTCTATAGTAACTGTAAATGGCTGTGATGGGTGTGGGTTTTTTTCCTAAAACAGAGGGAGCCTGTTTTAGAAGCATGTTAACATCCGCCTTTGGGATTCCATTTTCATTAGGATGCTGAACAGTCTTAGATTTACATCTCTCTTTGCAGATTGCAATTATCTCTTTTAATGACTCTCTTTGTATTAAAGAAAAATAAAGGAAATCTTCCAGTACTGTTAAAGTGTTTCTAATCTTCCTTAATTTGTAGGAAGATAGCAGCAGAAATCAGTGAAGGGTGAGAGGAAAAAAATGGAGCATCCAGATAAGCTTTCCTGGCTGAAGAAATGTATAAAAAGATAGTAGCTTTCACTACCCAGATACAGAAAGGACCAGAGGACGTTCTTTCTTGGTAGTGGGAGTGTAGCACACCAATAATAATCATTTCTGGTCCTCTAAAAGCGACTGAAGTCAAGAAGGCTTGCTTGGGAGTGATAGATATTTAGGATCTGCAGTATGAGAAGTGTGGTTTTTCTTTAGAGGGTTCATGCTGCAGACAGGACACTGATCTGTGTCTTACAGAATGGGGACTGCCTTTTCACTTGATATTTGTTTAAGGCTGCTCAGGTTTTATTTTATTTATTTTATGAAGTTATTGGGAGGAGGGAAGAGATTTATTGTCTTTGACATAAGAGCTTTTACCCTTTGGTGCTGCCATTGTGCAGAGGTCACTCTCCACTGAGGACAGGCTGACATTAGTTCTTTCCTTAATTCTTAGGCTCTTTTAGGAGTCCTGAATATTTAAGTACAAGCCTTTTCAATCAGCTTGAAGCCAAATAATCACTTCCTTGGTAGGACAAATTTTGTGGAGAGGGGAGCTAGAAAGTGGAGGTTAGTTATGACTGCTCAGTGATATTCACAGCAACCCCTTTTGCCATGCAGATGAAGAACTGGATGGAGAACTGGAAGGTATTTCATGGAAATGTTTGCAGAAAAAAACATGGCACATATTGAAGCTGAATTAATTCTGCAATTTAAACATTTTTAACCAATTCCACAGAGGATACGCTGAAAACTGCTGTCACCAACAGCCTGGTTTTGTGCCTTGCATCCCCAGGATTTCACCCAGCAGCTGTGTGCAGCTCTTTCCAGTCACAGACTCATTTTTTGTTCCCAGTGGGGTTTAATATCCCTCTGTCTTCAGCAGTGAATGGTGACATTTTTTGTTTGTTTTTTAAGAGCTGGTTAATCCTAAATACAACTGCAAAGCTACCTCACCAGTAAAAAAAGGTACCAATACCTGGCCGCATGCCTGCGTTGGAAATGACGTACGTATTGATGCTAGATTGAGCCTCTCCTTACTGTTGCCTGCACTGCCATAAGGAAGGTGAAAAGAAGGGCAGCAGAGAGAGGGTTGCTTGGAAGGGCTCAGAGTGTATAATATGCTTACGATTTCTCCAGCAGTGGCCTGCCAGAACGGTCTGCCCGGGTGTGTGACACAGATGACGGAGCTGGTTTGGGTCAGTATTTATTAATGTACTATGTCCTTTGCCAGTCTCAGCAGGGACGATTCCTCGTGCAATGGCTTCAGGTGCTTCCCCAAGGACAGCTTAAGGGAAGAGAGTGGAGAAAAGTCTATCTGCCTTCCAGAATTCAGTATCATAGGTGTAAAATACTTGTCTTGTCTCTTGCATTTTATATTTTGGGGTTCAACTCCATTTCACAGATACTCTTTAATTTTAATTTCATTAGATAGCATGCTGTTAAATCATTTACCCCGTCTCTGGTCCCTTCCCTTTTCAACCTTTAGTGTTAGAAATTCCTAAAATATCATCAAAGTATTATTTTGGGGTTCTTTTATGTTAGCTGGGTTTTGGTCAGTGGCAATAATAAGTAGTCATTTGATTGAATTGAATTCATCATTCCCTGTGTAAGTTAATAAGAATGACCATGCAAAATTTATTATCTAAAATTCACAGCTTGAAGTTAGGAACTAGCAAGAACATAATGCAAAAACGCTGATCCTTCCAGGGAGTTGCTGATGTTAGATTTTATTATTCTGCTTCCCTTTTTTCCTGTCATGTGATGAACCCTGTTTGTCCTGAGCTTCAAATCCTTTCTAGCGTCCAACAGAAACTTCAAGATGTTGATTTGTTTGGCTTCTCAGGCCCTTTTTAGGAAAACAAAATATTTGGACTTGGGCAGCAGATAAGCACTAACAC
The DNA here is from genome assembly GCF_964188355.1 of Buteo buteo. NCBI lineage: Eukaryota > Metazoa > Chordata > Aves > Accipitriformes > Accipitridae > Buteo > Buteo buteo. Next base: position 18,669,735 of record NC_134195.1, on the reverse strand, counting down.
TACGGTTTTAAGACACTGTGTATTCAGAATTGGGTAACGGGTAATTCTAAGACCTTTGGTATGATGAGCGCGATGAGAGCTTTTTTTAAATGGCATCTGCTTATATTTTCCTGTAGCTACTTGTAATTGTAAGGACAATCGTGTCTTGTGCTTGTCTTAAATTTCGAATAGTTCTCGTTGCTGTCCAGAGAGCTGGTGATGCATCATGGTTTTCTGCATTGTATCAGGATAGGTATTGGCATTTTCACAGCTGAACTGAACTGCCTTGTAATGAGTCCGAGCAGCCTAAGGAAGAAGGCAGGCTGCAGAGCTTGTCTCATCGCCAGGTTTTTTTGTTTACTTTTCGTTAAGATTAAATGCCTGTAAAAATAAGCCAGTGATTGAATCCAGTCCTTAATTTGAAAGGGATGAAATGGAACTGGGACTAGGAAATGTCACGCCTGAATCCCTTAATCACTAAAAATCAAAGCTTTTGATGGTGTCCCTTGCTGAACCTTTTCTCCTCGCTGGAGGCCTGTGTCTTTAAGATAAGGCTGTAGGGAGGCGTTTCAGAGTAACCTGCGCAGAGGGTCGGGGCAAAATCTTTTGTTTGCATGGAAGAGGGCAAAGTGTTCTGCCACACGGGAGAGGACAGCCAATACTTGGGCTCTTGGTGGGAATAAAGCGCTAATTTTAGCACTGTCAAGCCGAACCAGTACTGCTGTAATGTCACGGACTGGAGGAGCCACTGTGGTGGTGTGTCTGCTGCTCTGGTTCCAGCCGGATATATTGGCTTCATTGTGGGAACAGCCATAAAAATCTGTCCCTCCGAAAACATCTCATCCCCAGGGCTTGCTCTGCATCATGATCTGTTGCTACCTTTCTTGTCCCAAGCCCTTCTTTTTTCCCTTCTCCTTGACATAGGTTAGTAGAGATTCGGCTAGTCTAACTCTAGATGTTTGCAATGTAGATGTCTACGTGAGAATTACCCACCTGGTGCCTCTTTGCGGTCAGTCCAGTCGAGACAAGCAGCACTTTATATGCCTATTTAAAGGATGAGTTAAGTAGTTCCCTGGAAGTGCTGCCTTTGCCTATAGAAAAGCATCTAGATGAGCAGCACAGATTTGCTAGGTCGCATCCTACCTGTGTGTCAGTCCCCTGATGAGGACTTCTTAAAAATGGCAGTTAATCCAAATGAATGGTTTGGTTTTGGCTTTTTCATCTGGGTGTATACTCCAGTAATACTTTATGTAAATAACACCTATTTCACATTTGGTTGTTCCCAGTACTAGAGTTTTGTAAGTGGATGGAAGTGAGGAAGTCCCAATGCATAAAATCTGCTGGGAAGACTCCATGCTTTCTGTCATCTCTCAGGCAGGGCTTCTGGTTGACCTATAAGCTGGTCTAAGAAAACATTCCCATTTCAAGGACTGTCTTTAGATGCCTTATAGTCTAGGAATCATGCTTTCCCTTCAATCAAGTATTATGGCTCTTTTTAATTCAGAAATCCTTTATGCCTTTTTGTTGTCATAACTGAGTGTGCACTTCTTCTGACATGAGAAGATCTGTATAGATGCTAGCCGTGACATTTGCTTGAATATTAAAGACCTAATTACAGATCTGTGAGGTCTCTTTGTTTTGGCTGTCACATGCTCAACAACCCACGTCCCGTCGTCACCTGCCAGTGTCTGCGCTTCTGGCCACAGCATGGGTTGTGCTGCCAGTGTGCTTTTCCCATGAAGGAATTTATTCTGTAGTCCCAGATTTTTATAAAGGGAAATGAGATATGGTGCTATCATCCTGTATCCTCTGGTTTTCTCTGGAGCTGTGTCCCAGCAAGCTTCAGGACACCTGGCAGGAAAGGAGTTAATGCATGGGAAAGGGGATCACTGCAGACTGGGTGGGTCTGGTTTTCCCCCCTTTAATCTTCGGTATTGCATAAACCTCTCTTCTTGATTTAGAAACTTTAAGCTAGTCCCCTGGCTTTGGGATAATAAACTCTTCCTGGAGAGTGGCAAAAATAAATAAAGTGTGTCCCTTGCTTTTGGAATATGTACAGAACAGTCACTTTTCTTCAAGAAAATATCAACAAAGCCAGTCCACAATCTGGCCAGGATTAATACTAATAATCCATTTCACCTCTGACAGGGTCAGGCTGTGCCCTGGCCCTTGGATTTCAGCCTGGTGCTTTGAATCTTCTCCATGCTTCTCCAGAGAGACACTGGTCTTTCCTCAGATGACTGTTGTGTTACAACCTTGCTTTCATGGGCTTTTAGGGGTCCCACTCCCAGGGCCATTCTTCCAGGCTGGGCCCCATAGGAAGCTGGTGATAAGGCAAGGAAACAACATCTTTTGCCATCTTCAAGAGAAAGATTAGACCTTGAGTTGGTCTTGGTGTTTGGCAGCGGTGTTTCAGCTCCGCTAGAAACAACGTTAAATGGGTGTGGAATGAAAGCAGGAACGCTAAGATAACACCGTATCTTTGGGGACTCTCCAGGGAGATTTCTTTGCTCTGAATTTTCATAAGAAACAACAGAAGAAGGGATACCACATCCTGTCCTTGCATTTTTAGGAAGCAAAAAGTTGACTGGCTTCAGAGCAGCTCTTTCATCGTGGTGTATTTTAGTTCAGTCACTTACAAGAACTTGTATGTCATTAAACAGATAGTGATGTTAGTGATGGCAGGATGCTGGCAAGAAAATGACCAAATGTTAAATTAATGGTAATCATGATTAAATCTCCTTGATCCATTGAGGAAGTCTCTTTTAGGTTGCTGGTGAGTACTTTTACTCATTAGTATGGAAGTAGATCTTTTGTGGGTATGTGTGGGTGTTTTTGTTAAATTGAGACACTGAAAGGATATGAGAGGGACACACTTGGACATTTTCCAGACTTAGACTTATCCTCTTCTTTTCACAGAGATTATTCATGAAACTTGAAAGCACACATTTGTCGTATAATCACAGTGAATAATAATTCAAGACCTCTTGCTATCACCCCTTTTCTTTACCATGTTATCTCCCAGAACTTACTCTGAAGAAGTTCTGGTTCTAATTTTAACTCTGAGTTCTGAAGACAAAACAAGTTAGTGCTAAAACTATACTCTTTGTAGCAGCGTTCTGGTTATCCCTCATGTTTGCAGGTGAGCTATCATGACAATCCCTGAGTTTCTGAAACTAGTGAAGACATTTTCTCATACAGTATTTATCGCATTTTAAAATTTTGCAGCTGTCTACAAAATGGACTGCCATCAAGAAGAGAGAGAGGAAGCTTGAACTTAAACACTGATTTGCTCATGGAAAATATAAAAACATTTGAGGTCATTTGGGAGAAGAATTATCCACAAAATGATCCCATACTAGAAGGACCCATCTGTTAAGTTCAAGTTGGTTCCACGCTGGAAACATTGCATAAGAAACAGATGCACTTTTTTAACAGATTATCTATCATAGTTTCCATAGTACATATGATTCCAGGGGGAATCGTGAGCCAAACATCAAAGGATAAATTGCTGAAGAGTTCATTGCCCCAGTAAATCATTTTTGAATAAGAGATGTGTACCAAAGCACCTTTAGCTGTTGCGGTGATACTAGTTTCTCCCTGGTGTAAGGGTCCTGGTATTTTACTTCGGTGATTGACCGTGCCTGTAAGGCTCGGCTTGCAAGTGGCCTGTTGCGTTGGGAAGAAACCCTCTTCAGATAGCTGACGTGACAGCTCTTACCCCATCGTTGCAAGAATCAACTGCCATGCTTTGAGGGAACGTGGTGCGTCGGCAAGCATCTCATCTTCCCTTTAGCCTCACCACAAGCTGGCTTTTTTGTGTTATTTGCAGAATACTTACGGGGTTTGCACACGAATAGGAAGAGTTGAAAGGAGTGCACTCTTGAGCAAGCTCTATGGACAAGGTAACTCCTGGGTAAAGCATCAGGGGTGGCATTTATTGCATTCCTTCCACTCGGGGAGGAGGTGGCCACAATGGCCAGTTGTGTTTGGTGGAAGGCATGTGGTCTGCGATCTAACATGAAACCTTGAGGTCTTGTTTTACATGCTGAAGAGACTGGGCTTTTGCTGGATGGGGGACTGCTGTTTCCTCTCAGATCAGTGAAAGACTTTGTAAGTGATTTTATCTGGGGGCAAATGTAGCTGTAGGAGACTTACTGTCCTGAGGAGAAGGTGTAGCACTGTATCCTCCACTCAGTGGAGGTAGGTGGGAACATAAAATACCTGTAATCCACAAGCTTGTATTTTTTCAGACTTCAGTTTCTGGTGCTGATCAGTGAAACATTTTACTTGTTCTGCCTGAACTGCCTAAAAGTCTTTTTGGTTATTCACAACTTCTAAGGACAACTACATAGTAAAACATGAATGTAGTAAAATATGAATTTGTGCTGTATGGAATAGAGATAGTAAACATTAGGCATCTAAGAAGAAAACTTTCAATGGTGCAGGTCAAAGGGCATGATAAAGGAGTGTACTGTATATATCCTGCAGATAACATCTGGCAGTATTAGTTTAATTTAGAAAAGTGCAAAGAGGAAAATCCTGCTTTGAAAGAGCTGTAGAATCTGTCTTTATAAAATGATGACAAGAACTGGCCTCTGAGTAGGAAATGAACATTTTCTTGAAACAGAGATACTTTATAAGATAAAAGCTTCACAAAAGGGTCATGTCATACTGAAGAGTCACAGGTCCCTGGGGTATTTTTCTTTGTTTTGATGTCTGTTTCACAAAATGACAAGATGAAGGGGTTGATATAAAGGCAAGACTTTGTATGTATAGAGTTCTTTATTTCTTGAAAATCATCGCTGGTGGATAATTTCTAAAAATAGTGTTACAAGCTACTGAAGTGCTACATCAGTTCAACAAAAATGCCTGAGAAAAAGATGATTCTTGAAAAAATCAATTGCAAACTCATCCCTCGTAGTGCTTGAATCCTTGAAAAATGTACTTCACTTTTAAGTAAGAGTATCCTAAAATGTGTGCTATTGCCAAAGGATCCTGCTGCTGAGGGACAGTCAGTAAGTGCTCTTACTGTCATCATCCTCTGGGTCAGTGCTTTGTAAATCCATAATCCCCAGCCTCTGATATTTTTTATGTAATTTTTCTTAGTGTTTAATATGACTTTATGTTTGTTTTCTGTCCCACAAACACTTGGTTCCTATGGCAGCTGTTGGGGGGAGTCCTTTAGAGTGTGTTTGATGCAATTTGCTTTTATTAGAGCTGTCTTTCAAAGCTTTCCTCGTGCTGGGACCCCTTTGGGTGGACTACTGAACTTGGTGTGTATCTGGTAGGACACCCTCTTTGGAGAGTTCACGCTCTGAGCAGCACAGAAGAGCAAACTGGTGTGACCATTGTCACAGGGCATCTCTCCAGCCACACTCAGGGAATTTGTGGACTGAGTCACGTTGCTGTTCCCTGCTGGTGTCCTGACTGTGGGCTGGCGTGGGTGCTGGGTACAGGCGATGGGAGCTTCATTCTGAGCGTAGAAGAACCGATTAATACTAATTTCTCCTTTGCTTTTGGAGTTTTGGTGGTGGGGCACTGTCTCATTTTCTGGCTGCGTTCGAGCAGGGCAAGAGGCAGAAAGCTGTTTGTGTGGATCTTGAAGGAGAAATGTCAGTGTGTCGTCTGAAAGGTAGGGCAGAAAAGCCAGTAAGTGGCATAGCAAAAAGGACGCTTAGGCTTGCACAGCTTCATGGAGATGAGCCCGGGAGACTCTTCCCTCTCCCAGTCCCTGTGCCAGAAAGTCCCTCTGGCTGGTGCTGTTCAGTTGGCATTACCGAACTGCTGGCACTTGTCATCACAGCAGATGTGGGGGTAGGAACAAGTGATGTTTAGACACATTTAACAGTGACATTTAGAAATTCCTAGATGTAAAAGACTCTCACCAAATAACCAATGAACCTGTTAATACTGTCTTATGTGTGGTTTGGTGAATAGTGATAACATTACAGAGGAACTGGAAGTGGTATTTCAAACTGAGGAGAAATGCTTGCAGGGCAGCCTACTCAGTCTAGTCAAACAAAGAACTTTTTGAGGTGGTTAGAAGCAAGCAGTGATTTTTCCCACAAAGAATAGAAAAAAGGAAGAACAGAAGCATCAATAACGAAATGTTTAAAAGTCAGAAGCACAGACCCATAGTAAAAACCCATGAGTCCTGCTTAGTTACCACAGAAGAAATGTGCCAATAGTAAAAGTTCTTTGGCTATTTATAAAAGAAAGGATTGCATTTGCTCTGCAGAGATGGCAGAGCAGAGAACCAAAATGATCAAATGAAAAATATGCTTCAGCTTTCAGTGCTGTCCGTTGAAGGAAAAAGGACTAACGGAAATGAGGCTTGGAAGTGGAAAATAGCACAACCAAGAAGAGGACAACTCAGCTGAGTGATTCAGAGGGTGTTCTCTCATTATTGCCAGGTTCTTAAAGTAAATGGAACTGTAGATCTGGCAAAAAAGGATTTTTAATGAATATCAAGTCAGTCAAGTTGGTGACTGTCCCTGAAGGAACACAGGGCAGGAAATTTAGTACTCCAATTTGAGAACAGGTGGAATAATGTGGTCTAGGCAATATGGATTCATAACTGAGTTTCTGTATGACCTGAGGCCTTTGAACGTGTCTTGAAGGAAAGACTAGTTAAAAACATGGAAGGAAATGGAAAATAACCTAACACTTTTCTTTGAAAAGAGCTTATTTTCAAGAAAGGGAAATGTAGTAGATCTGATCTTTATTTCAATATTGCCTTTAAAATCCTAGGAAGCGTGGGAGATTGGGGTGCTGTATCTCCATAACCACAGTAAACTGCCTGTCTGTCTATGCAGGCATTAATGGGAATTACATACTGAGCAGGAGGTCAGTCCTATATACTGAGCCAGATGTCTGTCATGGTCCACAATGAATTCACATTTTTTATTAATGACTTGGAAAGTGGAGTAGAGACTAAGTTTATTCACTACATGGCCAATGCCAAACTGAGAGAGGAGTTGCTCTGCAAACACTGAAGGACGGGATTAAAATTACTTTGTTTTGGTCTGAAATAAGATACAGGTCAAGTGCAAAATACTTCATTTATTTGTCATCAGTCAAGGGCACATCCCCGTGATGGGGGATAAATTGTTTTGTTGGGCAACAGGTCTGCAGAGGAAGGTGCAGTGATTATCGTTGCCTTGCATTTAATCTGTGGTTCAGAGTGGCATGTGTTGTAAGGGAAGCAAACACCATACCGGCATGTGTAAACAGGACTGCTGCATACAAGACTTGCAAAGTAATCTGCCTACTCTACTTAGCCCTGCTGAGGCTTTAGCAAAAAAGTATCATGTCCATCTTTGGGCATCCCTCATCAAGAATGATGTGGGCCATCTTGAGGTAATTCTGATCTACCAGAAGTTTACAGACTGCTATATATAAAAAAGTCTGAAGGAACTGGGATTGTTTAATTAACTGGAAAGAAGGCGTGGAGGAGAAACTCCAAATTTCCTAAATATAACCACAGGCAAAGAGGCAATATAATTCTCCGTGTCCACAGCAAATAAGGCCACCCAAAATAGAGTGAAAGGCAGACACGTAAACATCAGTATTTCTGTGATGATAAGGATAGTGAAGCACTGAAATAGATTGCCTAGCCTGTACTTGCCTTCCAGGGAGAGCGATATCACAGCTTTGCTAGGTAGCCATGTCGTGGAATAGCTTAGCTGTCTGTAGCTGATCCTGGCTGTCAGGATTTTCCGTCTATGCCTTCAGTGACTCTTAAGTTCATCTACAGCTGAGCACAAGGGTTTATACATTGATAAGAAACAAGTAGAGAAGGTGACAATGTGCGGTTCTAGAAAGAGGAAGAGCGTGTAGCTGGACAATGTTGGTGATGAATTCTACTCTAAAGTGGGATACATCTCCTATACTTTTTAAATCACGCAAAAATGCATGACAGAATTTGCCATAAACTGGCAAGAGAAGGAATCAAAGACTGTATCAAGGCTGCTGTTACCAGTCTACTTTACATAGAAAATACAGTGATTAATAGCAGTGCAAATTCTCTGGTGTGTACATAGTCCATGTATCCAGAGACCTGAGAGATCTGTAGGATTATTTGCAAATCCCTCATGAGAGGAAAAAGGCAACTTGGAACTACTGGCCTGAGTGCGTCTTAAACCCAGCCTTTCTCGGAGATGTCAAGAAGTGTGTTTTTTGGACAAAGCAGCACAGCTGCAACTGCACATGAATTAGTCAGTCTAGCTGTTTTAGGGAGACATTTTTTCTGCTTGCTAATTTGTACATGATGTGGCACATGGAGCTGAAAATTGCTCATTCTGTATACTCATTAAAATAATGAGCAACATCTTTGCGAGCGTGGTGGGTAGCGTCGTTTGCATCAGCGTGACCAGAAATGCAGTTGTGGCACCCGTGATACGTGCCAGACAGTACCGGCTCCGGCTCCCGGCAGCGCAGCCCCGCAGCAGGGCTCTAGCCCATGCTGCTGGGAGTGAGAAGTGAGGAGGAGAAACCTTCTCTGCATTTACTGTATGTACACGGATGAGTTCTTTAGTTGACATTGCTTCTTTGACGTGGTTGATAAGGTAAGAAGCAGGAAGACGTGTATGTTGGCCAAACCAATGCCCAAATACATGAATGGAGATGGGCTTATAGAAAGTACCTTCATAAGACTTGATCCAAAACCCATTTGAGGAAAAGAGGTTCTTCTGTCCGTGACAGATTTGGATTAGGTAGTTGCCATTTTCACTTTCCCACTTGGTCTGTTCTTCCAAATCTGTGAAATAAGCATTTTTTTTCAAACGGACTGCAAAAAGCCTAAGTGTGGAGAACAGTTGGTATTAGATTTTCTTTCTTTTTTTCCTCCCCTCCTCTCCCCCCCCTTTTTTTTTTTATAATCTGAATCACGTGACAAAGCTGGGTTAGGACAGGACTGGATGAATAGTTAAATTAGTAGAACTGAGAAGATGGTAACTTTAGGTGGGAGAGGGCGTATGAACTATTGGAAATACTAAGTGGATAAACTGGATTTGGCAATAATAGAGTGATTCTTGTATTCTTATGGTCACTTTTGAATAAACATTAGTCACATTATGAAAATAACTTTGTTCTTGGTGACGTAAAGAAAATCTGTAACTTGCTGTTATTGAAAGGAACAATCATTATTGCAAAAACTTCATTCCTCCTATCCAAGCCTCCTTTTAGAGGACAAAGACCACAATTTATAGAAGCTAGTCCACAGACAAATAGGAAAAAACTCTGAAGTCTGTGGAAGCGACAAAAATAGGTTAAATGTGGCTGCTGAAAAGAAACAAAACGAGAAGGAAGGATTCCACCCTTGTTTCTGTGGAGAGGTTTGAAATACAAATCTCTCGGGGAAAGACAGATTTGGCTCTTTAATCAAATTCTTACCCAAAATGTATGTGCTCGTAGAGAGAATACCAGAGCAAAGGAAGTAGTGGGTAGACAGCTTCGTACCACGAACTCCTTCTACAGAGACGATTCTCTTTTTCTAAACGTTTACATTAATTCAGCGGTGTAGAAACCCACTGTGCATTGTGTCTTGAGCTTCCCTTTGCGCATGCATGGGGATAAGCGTGGGCAGCCCTGCACCTCCTGCGTGCAAAAGCGGGGGCTGGACAGGAATGTGCGGCTGCCCGTCGTTGTGTGGGAGCCAGTTTGGGCACACTCAGGCCTCTCGGTCTGGACTATAAATTCTTTCGAATGGATTTTGCTGGAATAAAAGCACAGGAAGCAAGGTGCTGCGCAACATAAGAGGCCCTAGGCTTAGGAAGGATGGATGGAGGTTTTATTCTCATTACCTGAAGAGGGTACTACTGAAGACAGGAGACAGTTTCTACCCTGTGGATTATTTTATTCGGGGGGAGTGGGAGTGGAAATAGGAAGCTTGGGGTTTTGTATGGGTTTTGTTTTCCTAGAAGGTTCAGTCAGGAAAGGTTCTTCTGTGCTCGTACTCCCACTTGAAGATGTTCAAGCCTAGGGTAAGACCTGGCACAAAAAGCAATAGTAACATGAGAACAGAACTTCGCAATAAGATAGTTGTGATACGCCAAAAGTGCAATGTTCGCTGTCCTATCGTAAGTGTGTGCAAGTCCTTGAAGGATGAAAGCCTGATGTGTGTTAGGCCTGGTATGTGCACATAAAGACAATTTCAGTGATTAACAACCGCATTTCTGGGGAAAGGAGTGGAGAAAGTGTGTTGAGAAGGATGGGATAACCAAACAAACTCACGATCAAACCAGATTAAAATGAAACCCTTAACAACATCAGAAAATCTTGTTAGTTTGTAATCCTGTAATCTAACCCTCTACCTGTTAATATTTATTTATGTGGATTCTTGCATAACAACTAGATTAACCTTTTTATTTCTGACCTCCTACTTTCTAACGTTGTAAAAGGGGTAAAAAAGAGAGATTGTTGAGAGTTGTTCCTGTTCCTCACGTATTTCCTAGTAGTGCTGAGTTGCTGTCTAAACATGATCCAAAATGTTTCCCAGCCGAGCGTCCGTGCGTGCACAACACTTCTGCCAAATGAGCTGTAACTTGGGTTTGTAGCTTCTTTCCTCATTCCCTGTGCTTTGGTTTTACTGGAAGGAAACGGGCAGAATGGTCATGGTACATGGATGGCCACGAGTGGGCAATTTGGTGGTGGGGTTTGTGGGATGCTTTGCCCAGGTGTGTCGTTCATGTGCAGCAGACAGAATAACATCCACTCTCTTGCTTTTCTCCTCACACCTCCAAGCACACTTCATTGAGTAGTAAGCACGTGCCTCACTTCATTGGGACTGCTTAGGTGCTTGAACACCCTGATTTTTGCTAGAGCTCCAATGCTCTTTCACACCTAGAAGCTGTGAGCTATTTTATATCTAATTTTATTCCGTATTTCTTTCTGCTGCACAGATAGTGACCATGTGTTTTACTGTTTATATTAATCCATCCCTTGGGATTTATTCTTCGTGGAGAGATGTAAATGATTCAATGTCGCCAATCCCAGTAGAATGAATTAAATGAAGCTGAAAGATCCGGTTGCTTTACAGCAATCTTCATTCTGAAACTATCAGACAAGACTATTATCTGGCTAAGAAGGGGCAGTTTTGCACATCAGCAGACTAGTTTAGATGGCTGTCTCAGGAAACTAACTGGTTTAATCCTATAGAATCACATCAGTAAGGTATGGGAGACGTCTACTTCACTGAAACGACTTAATGTAGTCCAGTACTGTAGCTCTAGGTAGTAATGCCACCCAGTGGAGAAGAGGAGTATGGTCAGCTTCCGACAGAGACCAAAAAAAATGCAAGTAAGAATTTCTTATCAGTAAAGATGTAAAACCACTCATTTTGAGAAGAAATTAAGACTTTTGTCCCTTTTCTATATTCAGTAATTGTCTTGCTATTTTCTTATTTCTAATTTTTTACAAAGCTAACTGAAATTTTAATCTGTTTTTTTGCTAGTCCTTTTGAACTATTATTGAACCTATTATTGAACTAATATCTGAATACTTAATATTTTAAATTGACACAAAAATTGTGCTGAAAATGGAGTTCATATAATATACGAGATTCCCTTATTTCAAAACTTTGCTTTTCCTTTGAATTAGAATAAAAATTAAGATATTTCAATCTTTTCTAAAGAAAATTGTTGAAAAAATACTAAGATCAATCAAAATGTTTTGTCTTATGTTGAAATACGTTTTTTATCTACTTCATGATTTCTTATATACCAAATGAAATATGTTGAAAAGTTTTAATTCAATTTTACTGTTCATAATATATTTTTCCCAGAGTAAAAAGCTCAGTTCACCAGTTCCTGCATACTTAAACTCACGAAAATGTTTTCTGGTGGAAAAGTAGAAAAGTATGTGAGAATTTTTTCCCTCCTGATTCATAAATAGCGGGTTTTGAGATCTTGAGATCTTATCAGGAGTGAATTTGTTCTAAAATGACTGATACAGTAAAATTAGGAACCTTCAGTCAGATCTGTTTTTTTTAGGCATAGTCACATAACACGCCATCAATCCTGAAATTCTTGGGAAACCCAGAGTTACTGACGTTCAGAAAGGAAGAAGTTTGGCAAGTTGCACGTTTCTGTGAACATATCCGTGCCTGTGTTGCAGCTCACGGAGGAGTAAAGCGTTCTGGAGGTTGCCTGCTAACTTAGTGATACCGAGCAGTAGTTGGTGTTCCGTGGTTTTACGACGGCTGCCGCGGCTCCTGCGGTGTCGGAGGTTTGCTGCACGCCGGTCACTGAGGACAGCCAAGGCACCAGAGAAGGAGCGCGGGTGTGTTGAAGGTAGCAGTTAGGTTCAATAACTTTGGTTCGTCCTTCACTGTCACCTCCATCTGAAAAGGGCTGGATTTCGGCTTAATGGTGCCTGTCTGGTTCTACTACCGAAGTCGCTCACGCTGTGAGCCCTGGTTGAACCCAAGTAGAGCAGCCCAGCCTGACATCGGTATCGTCCCGTTGTTATTGTCCCATCCCAAAGTGCTGCCTGTGTCCACTGGCCGGTCTCGTGGTGAGAGTTTGTTCAAATCTGCTCACAAGCTGCTGTGAAACAAGTTGATTTTTCAAGTAAGTGATTGCTTGGCAGGTGAAAAGAGATTAAATTACTTTCACTTAATGTTTCTTGGCGATGTTACTGTTTCTGTTGTGTTGCGAGGGAGACAGCATCCATCATGGCTCACAGCCGCACTGTTAGTCATATGCTGGCGTGGGTCAACGCTGCCCAGATTTTGGAAAACTGAATCCTCCCAGGGAACTGCAGCCTTTGCCAACCCAGCCAAGCGATGCTGAGGGGCCACTCAGCTCGATGGCTGTGTATATTCGGCTTGTTGGAGCTGTAGTTGCAGACTCACGAAATACCACCTTACAGCAAGCACATGAGCATTTTGCTGGTCCCTCTGCAACACTCTGGATTTTTCCATCGCTGATTTCCCGTGTCCCAGGTTTGATGTGTTCGTCCCCATTGCAAATCCGTGGTCCCTGCTGGCCTGGGTGATGGGGGAGCTCGGGGCAGGGATGGTGAGAGGCTGCCCTGCCGCCGCCAGCCAGGCACGGGCATGGCCAGAAGAAAGCAGCCGTGGACTTCAGTGGGGCATCTTTTGCCTTGTAGCTGCTGTTTCAGCTAGCAAACCTGTTCCTGACCAAACCCTAGGCCTGATGATTTTTTGGGTCCTCTACTCAAAAAGTTTTTCAGGTTTTTTTTTTTTGAGCTCCTTTGGTTCTGTTGCTTATTTTTTCATATCACCTGTGGCCTCAGAGTCATGCTACATAGCCATCAGCTTTGCTTTTAAAGCTGCTTCCCTAAAGTTAGCAGGTGTATGTAAGGGTTTTTTAAACAAAAAAGCTACAATTTGTTGTATGATTTTTTTTTTTTACACATGGGATTAGGGAGAGAAGTGATGACTGGGAGTTAGAAAAAACCACTGCTTTCCTCTGAACGTTGTTGCTTACTGTTTTTTGTGGTAGAATAATGACTAATTTTTCAAAAATGATTCATTAAAAAGAACTCTGCTGGGTGATTTTACTTATTTCCTGCAGGCTTGTACATGGCATTTTGCTGTGATTCTGAATGGAACGGTGAGACTTGATTAGAGCATGGACTGGTAGAGATGTATTAATGTCAGCTGACCAAAAAGCTGAGGTCTGTGCATCAAAAACTGTGTCTTTTACAGTGTGTTTGCTGCTAACGTAGGGATCATCAGTTTGAAAACGTTTCGTATCATCAGTATTGAAGCTGGAGTTTTCAAGAAAGCCAATGATACAGATGTTAACCTTACTGGATCCAGATTAGAGGAATGTGTGTATGCAGTTACATAAAATAAAAGGAAGCGTCATTCCTGTTCGTTTATGTAGAAGTGTACACAAGTTTATACGTCTTTAACTATAGTAGTTACTGTGGGTGATACACAGGACATCTGTGATGCAATGAATGTTCAGTGATTCACTGATATAGAACATGTGGACGCGTGTGATGACTCACTTTTTCCCTCCCGCTTTCTTTTCTCATTAATACGAAGCAAAGCTTAACAACTTTAGCAGAATTTAAGGAAAGATTCATACAGGCTCTAATAATTTGAGTGAGATGTATTTGATTGTAAATTAAGTTTCCCTTAAGATTCCCTTAAGGGAAATGACATTCCTTTATTTCCTTAGATAAAGAAAAATGAATGACACAAAACACTTGAGAATTGCTACAGGGATTAAGCTTGCAGCAGTGCCAACTTCTGATACTCAACTACAGCAAAGACTGCTAGTTTTTGGGAAAAAAAGATAAAATTAATATGAAGAAATTTCTGCTCTTCCAACCTGTAATTTTTCTTCTCCCATTTACAGATATAAACAGATGTTTCTATTTGACCACCTCAGAATTCTCCCATATCAATCACAATTAAAAAAAGTGTTCTTTTAGAAGAAAAAAGTAAAAAAAGTTGGAAACCACCTTTGGGGAGGAAAAAGCTGGGCACCTGCTGGTGCTGTTCAGAGGTATCTGTTTCAGTAAAAGTTTTTGATGGGCTAGTCCCTCTACAAGGGTTTAGATTTTTCTGTCATTATTTTCCCATGCCCCTTGTTTGATGTACCCATTTGGCTAAAAATGATTGAGTTTTGCTTAGTTTGCTATTTGATGGCGATTCCGATTCAGCTTTTCAGGAAGGAAGAACTGTTTCACAGCCCACACGAGGGAGTGTTGTTCTGCGTGTCTGGCTGCAGCAGCTCTCTCGCTAGCATGGGGCACTTTAGCTCCTTGTTTTTACCCTGTTAAAGGAAAACATTTTCTTCAGCAGTTCTCAACTTTTTCCAGGCTGAAGTAGTTTCTCAATAATCCCAAACCTTTTTTTCAGTGGAGAGTATTCGGAATTTGTTGCTTAACAGCGGCCGATCCTGCGTGCTGGCTCTGCAGCTGACACCATCTTTCCACCCCGTGCACCAGTCGTGCTCGGAGTGTGTGCGTTGTGGGAGGGCGAGTCGGGGGGAAGCAGGCAGGGTTGGTTTCTGTACTTTCTGCTTCTCTCTTTTCCTGCCTGTGGAAGCACAAGTTTGGTTAGATCTTGCCTGCAAAGAAGTCCTGTTGCACTACCTCTAGTTCACTAGTTCACATTACAGTATCTGCTATGTTGTTAATGTTTGTCAAACCCCATTTATTTTGCACTTTAGATTTCGGTAAGAAATCTTCTCAGAGCATCACCCTTTCTGCTTTATGGGGAGGTGGTTTGTTTTAAAGCTTGCATAGACGAATTTTTTGCAGGTGCGTCTCAAAGTGGCATCCTGCGTGAACTCAGTCTGGGTGCTTGGTAGCTGCGTGCTCACAAGTTGCTTGACTTTTTTCTAGTGCTTGAGGCAGCCAGGATGGCCCTTCCCTTTGCAGTAGCAAGCCTTGAGGCTTGCAGGTTTTGAGCTTTGTGACATGAAGTCAGGACTGGAGCTGACGGCCGTGTTTGCGTGTCCCATAGGACAGGTGGGTGCTGGATACTGCCAGGGCTTGTAACTGTTCAGGTGTTAAAATGAAGACTTGGGGGTAGATGCACCCGGAGCAAGATTTTGGGCAATTCATCCAGTATCTGGTTTTCCCTTGAAGAACTGGAACCATGCAGAGAGCGTGGCAGTCACTTGCCAATTGATCCGGAGAGGAACATTATCCATGAGTGATGCTACAGAAGACCCCTGAGTGGATGGTCCTTTTGAAAGCACTATTTTGTGAGTCTCTCCAGTAGTGTGATCTCCCCCTGCAGTGTAATCCAACAGGGGTATTTCAGCTGCTTTTCCTAGCTACAGATGGCCTAGCACTTTGTTGGGTAGAAGAAAGTACCTCTGTAGTGATGCGTGGTTTTTAGCCCCCTACTGCCAGCTTTTCCCAAGTGGCTTCTATGCTGGACATGGAAATATTTTATCTTTTGTTTCTGACAGTATCTTGTCCATGCATTCCTCTTCCACGAAACTTCAGAGGTCATGATTCAAAGGCTTTGAGCGAGGCTGCAAGGAGTTCAAAATCCTTATGTACTTAAGGCACTATCGTGTGGTGATCATACAGAAATCTGTCAGTTTGGCAATGCACTTTAGTTTGGTCTATGGGAGTTAAGGCAAAGAAAGTATTCTGCTTGACAAGAGTAGTAAATGATCAAGTAACTCTCTCAGCACTCTCTAAATAGCTCCAAATAGTTCCAGGAAACATTTGGTTCATCCCAACTGAGAGATGCAAAATCAGACTTGTGGAGAATTAGCTTCTTGGAGCAGTCTCAGTGGAGCAAACGGTAACACATGGCTTTGTATAGTGGTAGGATTAAAAGCTACAGAAGAACACAGCTGCTGGGTTGCACCTCTTATTCTAAGATCAAGCACTACACTCCAGTGCCCTGCAAAAGAGAGTAAACACTCCACACTGGAATATCCATTTCAATCAGCCAACTTGCAGATTGTTTCCGCCATACTCAGTCCCACAGGAGATAAAGTCTTCCTTGCCATGACTTGCTTCTCTTCTTGCTAAGTTTAAAAATTTCCAGTTTTTGTGGAACAAATGCCTGTGTTTTCTGAAACCAGCAAGTGCATTTTTAACTATATGTCAAAAAACCTTTATATAGTTCTGATCAATCTCCAAATGACAATATGCCAGCTTTCTCCATTCTTTGTACCTAACTTCTCCTTTTCCATTTTTCCCCTTTCTTTCCCCATGCAAAAGTATATTACCTGTCTAGCAAAGTGTTTCCTAGCCACGACTGCCCTTGCCATTGAAGTGGCAACACTAATGTATGACCTATTTCCTTGACAAATTGTACTTTTTCTCCCAGAGATGGCCTCTACAACTGCCCCAAATTTCCCAAAGCCTCTTCAGTTCCTGTTCTTGCATATTATCCAGGATTTTGCTCATTAGATGTTGGGCAAACTGCTGCAGACAGTTCCCCTCTGAGCAACATGAAGTTGGGAAGCATGGGTATGCCATCTAACTGATGATTTTCCAAAACCACCCAGTTGTACAACTTCTCTACATTCAGTCACATCTTTCTGTTGGCCAAGCTTTCAGCAGGAGGCTCCATAAACTAGGAAGGCTGAGTGTAGGTTAGGTCTCTGGTTATGAGAAGGATTTTAACCTTCTGCCCAGCTTCTGAGCAAGAGACAGCAGTTACTGCCTTGCAGCAAGTCAAATGATCCTGACAACAGCAGTGGTAATGAATTTATCAACACCTGGATAGTTGCTGGCTGCAGGGACAGATCCCCTCCAGCTGGGGCTCACAACACACTTCTCATGCTGAGGGGTGCTCCCAGGTTAGTTTTCTGCCGCAGAGTGTTGGTGTGAGCCAACATGTTCTGCCAAAGTCCTGGCTTGGTACCTCCATTCCTTTGTCACAAACTGTATCACAGGAGTAGCAACATGCCCAAGAAATGCTATAGGTACACGTATGTATTTGTGGAAATTTTTGAGTGGATCTTGTAATGACACCTGTTGGTTCACAGTAATTTCTGTGTATTTCTGCCATTTCTGGGATAATGTCTTTTTCTTATATTGTAGATGTTGGGTAAAAGTTACTGTTCTGATGCTGGGTAGGAAATGCAGGAATATTGGGCAGCAGATTTTATCATGAATGAAAGAAAGACTTTTTTTTTTGAGAGTACATAATTCAATTCCTGCAGGATATTAGGAGGGGCAAGAGTATAAATAAGTTAAAAATGGATTAGATAAAAAACAAAATACTTTGAATATAGCTTGTGGCAGTCCTTAAATTTTGCATTGCTGGAACTGAGAGGGAAAGCCAGCGTAAGGATAACTTCACACTTGCCCACTGCGTATACGGTCTTGTTAAATATGTAGTACTGTGAGAGAGGGACTGTCTGAGGTCGAGGCAACCTTTGCTCTGACACACCAGGCCTCAGAGAGGCCTATTCATAGGATAGCAAAGTTATTTCTTAATGCTGTGGTCCTCCTAAAGGTATCTTTCAACTTTCAGGTATTGGTACATTTGCGTAGCCTTCTCAATGCCACAGCTGCTCCAAAACAGTTTTAGTATAGAAAGAATTGTAAAGATTTCTGAGGGACACATTGGAGGATGAGTTGCTCTACTGCTGGGGAATTTGGAAAACTGGAAAATGGGTTAGAAATGGAAACTACTTTTAAATTTCACAGTAGGTGCATGAATAGTTGTCCGAAGTGTTTCCCTTCTCAGCGTATTTGAGTCTATCGGTACTGTTGCTTCATACGTTTAACCTTATGAGTAGGTTAGGCATCAATATGACAACAGTATCTTGGAAACATCTGGAGATATGCGTGTTGGTCTCACGCATTAGAAGCAAAAGGAAAATTGTTCCAGACATAAGCATTACTACAATAATCTTTACTCTTTGGATTTTAGGGAATGTCAGCTAAGACCCATCTAAATGTCATTAAGCTGTTTCTTTTAATGAGGTATAATTTACCTGGTCATACTTTCTTCTAGATGGTTGGGTATGTAGTATTATGAAAGCAACATTTTCCTTTCCAGGAAAGTGAACAAAGAATGGGAAATGACTGTTTATGTAGGTAATTGTGACTTGTTTTTCTCATGGAATGGTTATGGCTTCTCAGAAGGAAGCTTGAAATAACGGAACAGGAGCATAACAGAATGGCACAGAGAAGATGATTCCTTGTTTATGGAGTGAAAAATAACTGTGAAATTTATGGAGAAAAAAGTTGACCAAAAAATTGATTCTCATCCACTAATGACCAATAACAGCTGTACTTTGAATCTGACTTACTGGGAGGGTCTTCACCTAGAAGTCCAATACTGCAGCATCAGATAGACTTACAACAATACCTGAGTTTGATTAATGGAATTTTTTACCCCAGCATTGAGTTAAAGAGAGGAGGGGACTTCAATGAATGAAAGAATAAGACCCAGTTCGGTCAGTGACTTGCAACAGAAGCCCTAGCGTGCCTTTGCTCATAAATAACATCTACATTGTAGCATTATGATGAGACTTAATTTTGGAAATACCTTATGACTTTGGAAAACTATTAATTTGCATGTGTATATATAGTTTTATTTGAAGAAGAGTTACTCCATTGTACAAAGCATGACTCAGACTTCATGTGCAATTTTGGTCATCCATATTCAAATACAATGACCTAGGGCTGGAGTGGGTCCAAGTAAGTGCTGCTAAAATCAGGGAGGAGGAAGATCAAAAGATTTTAAATTGCTTAGGCTCACAAAAGAAGGATATTGAGAAGGCGGTAGAATTATCCTTTCTTAGTAGGGACCAAATGCTAGGGATGAAATGGAAGAGCACAGCTATTTAAGCTGAAGCTTTAAAGGGCTATAATGTGGCACTGAATAACCTTAGGACAGAAGTTAGAAGATGGTTTCCAACCATCAAAGCAGCGAGGCTCTGAGACTCTTCAGAATGAAAGTAATGGGAGTAAAGGCAACAGGTTTACAAAGAGACTTGTCTCCTCAGAAAGCTGTGACTGCGGCCTGACCAAATACTGCCATAGTTGCTAATAACCCAGGACTCTCGGCTCAGAGATGCCTTCCAATCCCTGAACCACAGGTTTTGTAGCTATCGTCCAAGCCTGTTTGTTTTTTTTTTTTATTTTCACAGAACAGCATAAATAGATATCTAGAAAAGCCACCAGCCACAAACAGCATGCACTCCAAATATATGCTTTAAGCAGTCTGTAAGGATTGCCATATCTGTGGCTTCAACTTCAGATGCTGAAGCATCATGATAGCATCTCCAGGTGCAAGGCCCTGCTCCTGACTGTCTTGACCATGAATGGTAACTATATGGGAGGCAAAAGCAGTCAAGCGTGTGGTGGAGTTAGGGACAGAGCTTGGGAGTCCCCAGATAGGTGGTTACTGAAGCTCTGAAGTCTGTTTAGAATAGTGCTCTTACAAAATGATTGCATGGTGAGCGTGCTTGGAGAGGCTTGCAGAAGGAAGGGCTTACCTAAAGAAGGCGTTGAGTCTGGCTGCCATCAGTTTTGAGAAAAAAGGTGTGTATGGCTACCTGGCACTGGTAAAAATGGTACAAAATCAACACATGGTGGTTCTGTTGGGTTTTCTCTCCCCCCCCCTTTTTTTTTTTCATTTAAGCACCAGTAAAATGTTCCTTTAGTTACACTTAAGGTTTTTTTCTTACAGCTTCCTCTTCTTGATTCTTGAATTTGATTCTTGAAAAATTCTGTTGCAGGAAATTAATGGTTTTGGTAGAAAGGTAGTGCATTATTGTGACTGAGTGTGAATACTGGGTTTGGATGATTAGCTAACACTGAACAAAGAAACAAAAGAGGCAAGTGAACAACAGAGCAAATGTAGCCGTAGAGAGCGTCAGAGATTGCAAGGAGGCTCTCATAAGCCAGTCTCCATGGTACACTGCGTACATTTCCATGGCCTTGTTTATACAAAGAAGTATCGAGTAGGCAGCTTAACTGTTCTCCTTCCTCTCTCTAGGCAGTTCTACTTTAGAGGATTTTAATAATGCAATTACCATTGTAGCTGTTTAGCACACCTACAGATTATCTTGCGTTCCCCCACCTCTTCCCTTACACAGGAGGCATACAGCAGAGCGATACTGGAGAAGAAGAGGGACCACCGTCCAGAGATGTCCCCTCCTTCCCGCTCCTCACAGCAGGAATAAGCCTGACTCCATTTGGACGGAGAGGAGCTGCTTGAAGGGCAGGAAGGGGAGTCGGGGAATGACAAGGCTGTTTACAGGATAGGTACGATCTTGCAGAAGAGACGGGGTGGGTGAGGGATTAGGGGAGAGGAAGGTGATCGCAGGGGGGCGGTGGGAATGGAAAGGCATCCTCAGCCTCACTCCCACTCTTGATCATGCTTTCCAGTATGGACATCAGTGATGCCAGGGTGGCCAGAGGAGGCAACTGGTGCAGCTGGACTTAGCCATCCTTCTTCTGCACAGCCTCATGCTATTACTGCCTGTTGTAGGGGAACAGCTGTGACAGACCAGGGCAGACCAGTGACAGACCAGTGCAGACCAGTGACAGACCAGACAGGCCAGGGCACTGACTGGAATATCATGTTTCGCTACCTGGAACCAAAGGTCAGCCTGAGAACGTGCCAGGTCTTTCCAGCAGGTCTGAGGTGCCCCCGTTCCTTCATGCACTGTCATGTCCCGACCCAGCAAGAAGCAGCATGCACTAGTTAAAACCAAACTTGAATACCGCTTTTAAAATACGTTACTGTTTGGGAAAGGGGAGGGGCGTGTTAAAGGGCTGTCGAACGTACAGATCAACAGCATGTCACATGTACTCAGCAGCGGTTCTGTAACTGGGGTCTCATGCTGCTGGTAGGACCAAAGTCAGATGTGTAGATAAGCCCCTTCTTCCCCAGCCATGAGGGAATATGCACCAAAAGGCTGTGCCAGGAACAAACAGCGATGCCTAATCTAAAGGCCTTGAAGTGTTTGTGAGAAGGGTCATGTGAATCTGAAAGCTGGTGGCAAATATCCTGCCCGTGGGACTTGCACTCGCTGAGACATGTTTATGTAGATGGAAGTTGTTTGTCCAGATGGCACTCAAATAGCTTTGCTCTCCGTTTCCTTGTAGCAGTAAAAGAAAGAGCTGCACATGGATCACATTCAGGAAGTTGGCCCTCTTTATTTTTTAAAAGCCTAAATATTTAGTTTTCTTTCTGGGTGAAAGAAAACCGGGTGAAATTGCATGAAAGTCCATCTATCAAGAGGAATTAAATGAGTTGACTCATCCTGCTGACGGAGAGGCTGGCTCTGCGGTTGCAAACCAAGGCTGGGGCCAGCTCTGTGCTCCAGACCTCTGCCAAGGCAGCTGGGTCACATCTGGGGTGTGAAGCTACGCGAGCCTCGATACCCATGGCTTTTCCTGGCAGGAACACCTCACGTGCAGGTAATCCCTCTGGCAGAACTGCACACAACCCGCTGGGTGTTTCTCTTGAGGGCTGGAGGTTTCCTACGCAGCAAAACGCGGTGCTGCGGGAATGAGGGTGTCCCAGCCAGAGGCAGGTTTAACAGCTCAGCCTTCCCGTGTGAGTAAAATGCTTGGGAGCCTCGAAGTAGGGAAGTCTAGAAATCTGCCTTGGCAGATTCCCTGTATATTCACGGGTAAATTGTAACAGGGCACTGGGGGGTACGTAATAGCTTTCCCATCAGCTTGCGCTTATACACCTGTCCCCCTTGATACTCCACTGCTGCATGATAGGGCTGCAGCACTCAAAAACTGAGTTTGTCAATGAAAAATTGCATTTGTTTTCAGGCATCCGGAGGCGTTAGAGAACAGTCATAGGTGATTTTGTTTGCCCAGCTTGAAGCACCTTTAAAAAGGCATAGATTACTGCATGTTTTCCAGAAAAGATGGTCTGCAACAAATCACTTCATTTAAAATCCTTCCATTTTTTCTAAAGGGACTAGCAATTTTTGACGTCTAATTTAGGCCAGCAATCTTAAGATAGAAAGCACTATAAAAATGCCAACACTTTTAATGTTGTCTGCCACGGGACTTGGATACAGTAGGGTTTATATGCTGTGTCAGATGAAGCAGAATTAGCATTTTATAGTGTTAAACCATGGCTCTTTTCAGTGTGGTTGTTCTGTATGTTTCCTTCTTCTTGCCTCCAACAAAAATATTGTAAAGTGTGGGTTGTGAGGGCAGGGTATACGAAAAGTGCTATGAATGCTTTTTCACACTGTTTGAAGGAGAATTGGC